>NC_044567.1:7867985-8202485 GCF_007565055.1 Rhinopithecus roxellana | reverse complement strand
TTTGATTATAACATACCAGCCTAATAATCCTATCATAAAAGGAAATAGCGTTTATTGAAGCTTTGTGTGTGCTAGCGTCTGTTTTAAATACCGGAGATATGCAGATGAACAGCACAGAATAAATGTTGTGTCCTGATGGAACTTGCATCCTACTTGTGAGAATTCTAGTTTGACATGTATAATTTCTGGCAAAGATTCGCTGTTTCCTTGGTATCACAACTTTTCCATCTAGGTGTTCAGAACATTCTTTAACAATCTGTTCTAGAATTTTTGCAACAGAAAACCATTTAGTTTTTTCTCCCAGTAGATACCCTTTGTTCACCTGCAATCTTCTGTCACTTTTGTCTTTTTTCCATGATTTCTCATAGATTTGTAAGTAAGTAGGCCGGGCGCAGCGGCTCAAGCCTGTAATCCCAGCACTTTGGGAGGCCGAGATGGGCGGATCACGAGGTCAGGAGATCGAGACCATCCTGGCTAACATGATGAAACCCCGTCTCTACTCAAAAATACAAAAAATTAGCCGGGCGAGGTGGCGGGTGCCTGTAGTCCCAGCTACTCGGGAGGCTGAGGCAGGAGAGTGGCGTGAACCCGGGAGGCGGAGCTTGCAGTGAGCTGAGATCCGGCCACTGCACTCCAGCCTGGGCGACAGAGCGAGACTCCGTCTCAAAAAAAAAAAAAAAAGATTTGTAAGTAAGTACAGTTGTCCCCGTTATCCATGGGGGATTGGTTCCAAGACTTCCCTCAGATACCAAAAATCACAAATGCTCAAGTTCCTTATATAAAATGGTGTGGTATTTACATATAACTTATGCACATCCGTCCATATACTTTAAATCATGTCTAGATTACTTATAGCTAATATAGTGTAAATGCCATGCAAATAATTGTTAATACTATACTATTCAGAGAACAATAAGAAGAAAAACGGTCTGTGTATGTTCAGTACAGATGCAATTTTTTTTTCCTGAAATATTTTCAGTCCACTTTTAGTTGAATCCACAGATACAGAACCCATGGAAGCACAGAGCCAACTGTACCAGTTAAACTACAGGCCTCTCCAGTTTACCTGTTTGGGTGGAGGCTTTAACTCACTAAGGCAGTTATGTGCTACGTTACTTTTTGTTTCTCTTTTTTAAACTTCAATTCTTGTGAACCTTGTTCTAATTCTACGTTTCAGATTATTGTCTATTATGCAATAGTAAGTAGCCAAGAGTTCTACTGTCCCACTATCACTGGTTAATAATAGAGCACCTACGTCAAACTTGTTTTTGTTTTTCTGTTTTTTTTTTTTTAACTCAGGATCTCCTTCTGTTGTCCAGGCTAGAGTGCAGTGGTGCGATCATAGCTCACTTTAACCCTGAACTCCTGGACTTAAGCAATCCTCCTGCCTCAGCCTCCTGAATAGCTGAGACTACAGGTGTGTGCCACCATGCCCGGCTCTTTTTTATTTTTATTTTTTGAAGAGACGAGATCTTGCTCTCTTGCCCAGGTGGTCCCATACTCCTGGCCTTGAGCCAGTTATCCTGCCTCTGCCTCCCAAAGTTCTGGGATTACCGGCATGAGTCACTGCACCTGGCCTCTACCTCAAACTTTGAACCCATTCCTTTTTTCTTGTCCCCCAAACATAACTTGAAGGAATCCTCATACAGCTCTTAGCATTTTTCCAAGTATTAACCTCTTTTTAAGTTTCAACCTTTGCAGTATTTTAAAGGCCTCTGTTATACTTTGTTATTAATCCTTAATTGTGTGGCACTTTTCATCTTTGATGTGTAATCATTTCAAAAGCTGGAATTTGTTGTATATGAAAATGCCTGATACATGGTAAGCACTAAGGAAATATCGGTTGAATCCAGCGTATCTGCCTTGTTTCTGTTGACGCTTTGCAAAGCCTTTCAGACCTCAAGCTACTATCAGACCTTCTAGAACCCATCACCATGGCACAATACCAGTGTTCTCTCTTGACTTCTCTGTGCAGGCTTCTTTATCATTTGTATAGGAGATAGAAGAAATGTTCAAGGCAAATTTTTAAATTAAAACTTTCAGATGGCAGGATAAATTATTTAAACTGCTAGATGAAGATTGCTTTTATTATATCATCATAATGCCAGTGTTTTTATTTTGTTAATTAGCTACCTGTGAGATGTGTGGGATGGTTGGCGTCCGAGATGCTTTTTACTCTAAAACAAAGCGTTTCTGTAGCGTTTCATGTTCAAGAAGTTACTCGTCAAACTCCAAGAAGGCAAGCATTTTGGCCAGACTTCAGGTAACGGTACAGAAACCTTCTTACTTACATCTGTTATTTCTATGGCTTTTGCCATTTATCTGTCATTTGACTGTGATTCGCTGCACTTTACCTCTGCCCACTCAGTTACTGTTTTATACCCACATCTTGAGGAAACATGTGAGCCCCAAACTTTGTTCACCCTATAAAATTGGAAAACTGTTTTAAATGGATAAGACATACTATTCAAAATAAATGATTATTTGCATAAGTTAATTAAAATATCGTTTTTCCAAATAAGTATAAACAGTTTTTTATATACAGAAATCGAAGACATTTTCTTGTTTCCCTTTGTTTCCTTTTGTGTTAACATCAAGGTAGAATCTTTCATCATTTGGGGGGAAATAATTTAATCTCTGGTTTTATTTTCTCATCTCCTCGCTTTGTACTTTTTAGTACAATCCATTTGATACCTTGACCAAATGTATTTGGTTAATCCAACTAACCTTTTTGACAACGCTCATGATAAGGAAAGAAAATCGTCTTGCTTTAAATGTACATCAGTGCCTACAAAATGACTGGAGACTTGACCGTTTGACTAAGTTCTTACTATTGTATCATGTAAACAACTTTTTAAAGGCATTAACTTAACTGATTTTTGCAGTATTTTTATTGGATGATCACAGTGTTATCATTTAATTTATTATTGTGATCATTATATAGCACTGAAAGGGTTATTTAAATCCTCCAAATTAAGGAAATACATCACTTAGATGTATTTCTATATTTCAGATAGACAGTACCTAAAGATCCTGAGCAGTGGTCTGTACCCAAATGGATGGCAGTTTGTCACACTGTGAATTTGGCCCATGATCATTTTGTCATTGATCTTTTGCGTTAGCACTAAAGGTATAAACCTCAGTCACTTGCTCTTTGAACATTAAATTATCTCTCTTACCATATAAATAGCAATGCTTGGCAACCTGCATGAGTAAATAACCACTGGTTCTATCTACTATAAGAAGGAATCAAGTATCCACCACAGCCTATATTTTAACATCTTGTGGGGTATAATTTTTTATTAACATATTAATTTGCGTATTGCTGTTGTAGTCTATGCCAGCTCTGCTACCCATATTAGATAACTACATTGTAGCAGAACTCCAGAAAAAAATTCTCATGTTAAAATTCTTGTATGTTTCCTCTGCTTTAATAATTTTCTAAACCCTCAATGTTTACTTAAGCAGAATGTGTAGTATGCAGTCCAGTTAAATTGTGGTGGTGGGGGGATGAAAAAGAATCCTATTTACTTAACTTTTCTTGTTTTAGGGTAAGCCTCCAACAAAGAAAGCAAAAGTTCTTCAGAAACAACCTTTAGTTGCTAAGCTAGCCGCATATGCTCAGTATCAAGCTACCTTGCAAAATCAAGCAAAGACAAAAGCAGGTAATATTGGTGAATCTGACCGAGATGAAATATTTGACATTGATTCGTTTAGTTTTAATTAATTTTGTAATTAATTAAATTGTAATTTTGAATTCTGTTTAAGCTGTTTCTATGTCCTGTTAGCACATTACGGCTCTAAGCTTCCTAATGGTTGTTTAGATTTCAATAAATTACTCTAGAAGATTATAGTTGCATGCATAAGTTCAGGTGCTTTTGGCAATCTCCTTAATGTTTTTGTTTGGTTTATTATTTACTTTTCATGTACTGATTCTCTGAATTGTGAAGATATTAGGCAAAGAAACAGGACATTCAGCAGGCTTCAAAGGGATTGAGAGAAGAAGAGTAGTAAGAGGAAGAGATTAAGGAAAGGACCATTTCTAATAGAGTTTTTTTTTTTCTTGGAGACAGAGTCTTGCTCTGTCACCCAGGCTAGAGTCCAGTGGCATGATCTTGGCTCATTGTAACCTCTGCCTCATGGGTTCAAACAGTTCTCATGTCTCAACCTCCCTAGTAGCTGAGACTACAGGTGCACGCATCCACACTCGGCTTATTTTTGTATTTTTAGTGAAGATGGGGTTTCACCATGTTGGCCAGGCTGGTCTAGAACTCCAGACCTCAAATGATCCACCCACCTTAGCCTCTCAAAGTGCTAGGAATACAGGTGTGAGCCACAGCGCCCAGCCAGAAGATTTTTAATAGAGGTAAATAGAAAGTGAGGCAATAAGTGAGTAAATAGAACGGCAATAAGTGAGTAATGAGGAGAGCAATAAGAGAGTAAATAGTGAGAAGGGCAACAAGTGAGTAAATAGAAGAGGCAATGAGTGAGTAAATAGAAGTAAATAGAAAGTGAGGTAATTAAAAGTGATATGGGGTAGGTATCTCACTGAGGTACATGGCAAGAACTGAATGGAAATAAAAACTCAAAAGCAGCCACAGCAGTGTTTGTCATTCTGTACACTTCTGTCAACTTCTCTTTGCTCCGCTTAACTGAAGAGCTTGTACCTCACTTCCTCAGGAGCATGTGTCATGTATAGAACAGTTAAGAAACTCCTGGCCAGGCGTGGTGGCTCATACCTGTAATCCCAGCACTTTGGGAGGCCAAGGCAGGTGGATCACGAGGTCACGAGTTCAAGACCAGCCTGCCCAATATGGTGAAACCCCATCTCTACTAAAAATACAAAAATTAGCTGGGTGTGGTGGCACATGCCTGTAATCCAAGCTACTTGGGAGGCTGAGACGAGAGAATCACTTGAACCTGGGAAGCAGAAGTTCCAGGGAACCGAGATTGCGCCACTGCACTCCAGCCTGGGTGACAGAGTCTCAAAAAAAAAAAAAAGAAACTCCTGTTTGTTCGCAAATATGATATAAGCCAAAGCTCATGCTATTTAGAGAAGTTATTTGATCTTTACTTAAAGAAAATGTTCTTTAAATGGGATAAATTAATTTTATGTCCTTTCACACATTTTAACCGTGATAACCTTCTTATAAATAAAAGATGTGAGAATTGTAATATATGTAAATTTGTTTGATTTTAGCAGTCTCCATGGAAGGTTTCAGCTGGGGTAACTACATCAATAGCAATAGCTTTATAGCAGCTCCAGTTACCTGTTTTAAACATGTGAGTACAGAATTTCTCACCTTATTTTGAAGTACTTAGTCATTGTTTAAATCTGAAGGTACAATAACACCTAAGCATCTTATCCTTAGAAGGTGTTTGTTTTTATGCCTTGTAATTGAAATGCTTCTTTTATTATTATTTAATAATAGTTAAAAAGAACTTATAAAGTTTTGTAAGTACAAGTTTCCTGTAAAGAAATTGCAGTTTGAAGTTATTTTAAACAGGGAGAAGTACTAGTCTTCTAAGTACTAATTTTCTTTTATAATATATTTGTTTTTTAAATTTTTTGGTAAAGACATGGTCTCGCTATGTTGCCCAGGCTGGTGTCAAACTCCTGGCATCAAGCAGTCCTCCCACCTTTGCCTCCGAAAATGCTGGGATTACAAGTATGAGCCACCACACCCAGCCTCATCAGATGTTCATATTAAGTTGAACTGCTAGCTTTGTCCGGGCACAGTGGCTCAACTGTATTCCTAGCAACTTGGAAGAATGAGGCAGGAGGATCACTTGAGGCCAGGAGTTCAAAACCATCCTGGGCTACATAGTGAGACTTCTTTTCTACAAAAAATAAATGAAATTGCTAGTATTGTGTATCAAAAATACGCATATTGACAGTGTCATACGATTTGACCTAACCGGTTATTCATTGTGTATGTTACTTAAATCTGCAGTTTGACCTGATAATTCAGAAGAGGAAGAATCTTTTTTCTAATTCTTTTGTCTCCAAATGTTAAGTCACAAAAACAAGGAACTATTAGTAACATAGTATTGTGAGCTGAAATATGTGCTGTATATATATCATGAGAAACCCTTTAAAAAGTTTTCTTTTCAGCAAGTGGATTGTTACAGAGCATTTAAAATAATTTAGTATTGTGTTTAAAATATATCTGATGACAGGTTCTTTCCTTTCGATTTATTCCTTTAGATTTGATTAATTCTCTCCAATACTTTTTTAACCTGACTACAACTTTAATTAATACTTAAAGATCCTTTCTGCTGCTATCCATGTTTAAGAAGAAAAGAAAATTTAGAAAATACATGAACTTTTGTTTGCACTTAACATTTTGTTAATTTAGGGCTTTAGGCCAGGCACGGTGGCTCACGCCTGTAATCCCAGAACTTTGGGAGGCTGAAGCGGGCGGATCACCTGAGGTCGGCAGTTCAAGACCAGCCTGGCCAACATGACGAAACCCCGTTTCTACTAAAAATACAAAAATTAGCCAGGGGTGATGGTGGGCGCCTGTAATCCCAGCTACTCGAGAGGCTGAGGCACGAGAATCACTTGAACCCAGGAGGCAGAGGTTGCAGTGAGCCAAGATTGCGCCACTGCACTCCAGCCTGGGCAATAGAGCGAGACTCAGTCTAAAAAAAGGAAAAGAAAAAAAAAATTAGGGCTTTATTTTTAGATAACAGCATGTGAACAAAACTGAGCTTAGGTTCCTGTTGTAGAAATCTGAGTGAATTTTCACTCATTCATGGCCAGTAAAGGAGTTTGATCAAAGTCAAGTATATTAATTTGCTAATTCTCATTCTTAAAAATACAATATGAAGCCCTTAGTCAGTGACATCTTGCCTTAAATGGCATCTTATTTCTGTGTAAAGTAGGTAATTTATTTTGCTGTAATGTTGATAATAGTGTCATATTTGTGAGAAATATTCCATACACAGCACTGGCAGTTTTAAAGAGAGATCTTTAAAAAGAAAATCTTTAACTCTCTTCTCTTGGTATATTACTTTTCTGAAGGTCAGAAAGTTCTCAGTTACAGTAACTCTTTCATCTCAGATTCCTGGAACATTTGTCCGTTGTCTCCTTCTGAATGGCCTTTCTCTCTCTCTGTATCTATTTTTGTATTATAAACCATATAAAACTATTTTCTGTAAGTAGTCAGGGTATTAAAAAGAATAGCATTTCAACACCAGAAGCATATTTTCTGTCCAAATCTTTGAATTGTTATACTGTTATATGAAAGTTATTTATGAGAAAAATCTCTGTGGTAGTAATGAACTTGATTGACTTTGTTCAACTCTGCCTTTTTTGAGATTGAAATGTTGTATCATAGGGAATTGAGCAGCTAACCTCACCACACGATTAATGATAAGAATGTGGAGCCTCTGCTTTCTCACTCAGAAGTGAGGCATCTGTTTCTTAATTATGTGGATCCAGTATCTTCCTGTTCCATTTACCTCTGTTTATTGCCTTCTCCTTATCAAACAGGAAAAATGTGTCTTAGTAATTCCTTGGTATGTTTTTGTACAAAGAGCTTGCTCTCTTACCTTAACTGGCATATTCATTTGAAGCCATTTGGTTAAGGGGGCCACACCTCATGCTGCACTTGACTTTGTCCTTTAGAGTTGACTCCTCCTGGTTGTCCCCTCCGAGACAGTTTTCTGGGTCTCTAAGGAGAGTTACTAGCTTTGTCTTTGGAAAACCTATAGTCAGGAGCTAAGAGTACAAGATCCTGCCTTGTATCATCAAAGTCTTCTAAGACTTGACACTTGCTCTGAAACTGGTTTATTAGACAGGAAGGCCTCTTTGTTCCAGACTCTACACCTGCCTTCTCTTCTACTTGAGTACAAGTTGGGAGCCTTTCCTGCTCCTAGGGGATTATTTTTCAAGCATAGTTTACGAAAGAACACCCAGCAAGTAACATGTAACACAGAAACGGAGCTGTCGTGATTGCATCAGGAATTGGGATGGGGGCACTGTCAGAGCCCTGGCTTCTTTAACTTAACCCAACCTCCTCTTCTAGAATAAGAATCCCAGATAAATACTTTCTATTTTCTAGCACTTAGATATTGTTGTGATTAGTTCTAAAATCATAGAATTTCAAGAATATGATTCTTTCCATGGTCTATCAGCTTCTGAGAATGAACTTTTTACAGAGTAGATCATTGGACTATATCCTTTTTGATAATTCCTGTAACTATTTATAGTGTCTTATACGCACTCAATTACAACAGTATCGTACAATTTTTTTTTTATAATCAGCAATGGAAATCAAGTCCCAATTGTCGTTTAGTGTATCTGCTTAGGCTGGGCACAATGGCTTACACCTGTAATCCCAACACTTTGGGAGGCCAAGGTAGGAAAATGGCTTGAGGCCAGGAATTTGAGGCCAGCCTGGTCAACATAGCAAGACCCTGTCTCTACAAAAGTATGTATGTGTGTATATGTGCATATATACATATGTGTGTATGTGTATATAGATGTATGTGTGTATATATATTACTAAAAAATCTGTATATTATGATTGGCTGATATGTCTTTTATTGTATCTAGGGGTTAGTTTTTCAGATCTTTTATTTAAATATCATAATTGCCCTTTTTTTTTTTTCTTGCCATACTTTGGGTAAGAATTCCCCTTTTCTCTAACAAAAATCTTAGACCTCAGAACACAGGATAAGAGGAAACTGCATTGATTGTTCTGGCAGAGATGGGGTGTTGCTACCAGAGCCTTGGCTCCTAACATTTAAACACCCCATCCTTGACAGTTCCTGAGGCTGGAAACCACTAAATTGGGTAATATCACTTTTAATTAATCCTAAATCATATGGTCACAAAGCTAGAAGGCATCTTTAAAATTATCTGGTTCAGCTAGTCCATGTCTTATAAATGAAGAATTCTTGCTACTTTTTTGAGTAGCTGGACTATAATTTTCAGCATTGGGCTTTAACCCATTTTTCATAATGCAAGTCTTTTTTTTTTTTTAATGTGCGTTTTATTTAACCCCCTAAGAGCAGTATCCATATCTCTCCTAATGGTGGAAAAATCTCCAAAATAATAATGCCAGTTAGGTGCAATGTATAAATCAAAGAAATTAACAGATTATTTTCTATTAGTAATTTAACTTTAACCCAGCAGAGCCTTCAATTGATGTATGTATATTCAGAACATTGGCTTTAAAGCACTGTAGCCAAGAGCAATGGCTCACACCTGTAATCCCAGCACTTTGGGAGGTCAAGGCAGGAGGATCAGTTGAGCCCTGGAGTTTGAGACCAGCATGGGTAACATAGTGAGACCTCATTTCTACAAAAAAATTAGCTGGGCATGGTGGCACATGCCTGTAGTCCCAGCTACTCAGGAGGCTGAAGGGGAGGGATTGCTTGAGCCCAGAAGGTCAGGGCTTCAGTTAGCCATGATCATACCACTGCACTCCAGCCTAGGTGACAGAATGAGACACTGTCTCAAAAAATAAATAAAAATAAAGCATCCTTCAGGCCAGGCGCGGTGGCTCACGCCTGTAATCCTAGCACTTTGGGAGGCCGGGGCAGGTGGATCACGAGGTCAGTAGTTGGAGACCAGCCTGACCAACACGGTGAAACCCCATCTCTACTAAAAATAGAAAAAAAAATTAGCTGGGCGTGGTGGCGAGCGCCACCATGCAACTTTGGAGGCTGAGGCAGGAGAATTGCTTGAAACCGGAAGGCGGAGGTTGCAGTGAACTGAGCTTGCACCACTACACTCTAGCCTGGGCAATAAGAGCATAACTCCGTCTCAAAAATAAATAAATAAATAAAGCACCCTTCATTATTTTTTAATTACTTAAAGACTTTAAACTGAAGCACTTCTACTTCCCATTGTTTGCCATGTGAAATCAAGTAAAACTTTTTTTTCCCCTAGGTATTATAGCATGGGCCAAAATGTATAAATGAACATGAAGTCGTCTTTTTTCAGTTATGTATTTACAGACTTCAGATTTCTTCTGTTTGGTACCTAAACTAATAATCTCATACCTTACCGATGCTGTCTTTACCTAGATCAGAAATGTTGAAATCATCCCGTTTTCTCTCTCATACAGTTGTAGTTTGTACCAAAAAAAAAAAAGTCCTTTGTACACATATATGCAGAAGCTTTTCAGCTGAGTTTATCACACTTTCTCTTTTTTTTGAGACGGAGTCTCGCTCTTTCACCCAGGCTGGAGTGCAATGGTGTGATCTCAGCTCACTGAAAGCTCTGCTTCCCGGGTTCAGTCGATTCTCCTGCCTCAGCCTCCTAAGTAGCTGGGATTACAGGCCCGTGCCACCACACTTGGCTAATTTTTGTATTTTTAATAGAGAAGAGGTTTCACCATGTTGGTCAGGGTGGTCTCGAACTCCTGACCTCGTGATCTGCCCTCCTCGGCCTCCCAAAGTGCTGGGATTACAGGTATGAGCCACTGTGCCCGGCCACATACTTTTTCATTCTGCCTCCACAGATACCTTCTTGTTACTTACGTGACATATTCTAATCCTCTTTCTTGTGCCTGACCTATATGTATGTCAGCTTTTTTGAAGGGATAAAGTTACCATATTTTTTTGCGGTGTGTATCATGTATACTTTCAGGTTTTAAGGAAAGAAAAAGAAAAGCCCTTTTGTGTATGTACAGTAGCAGTAGTTTAGAATAAAACTCATTATCTATTTCTCAGGTATGTGCTTGTTAGTAAAATCTTTTTCAAGTGAACTCATTTTTTTTTCCCTAGTCGTGACCCCACACACAGGACTCTATTAAAGGTTCGAAAAAAATCGTATTACTTCATCTCCATTTTAACTAAAGTTAAAATCTTCAATGTAGCATCCTAGATTGCAGGATTTTCCTTCTAATGGAAATAAAACTTTAAATTAGTTTCTGGTACTTGTTAATGCTCCATCTCAGTTAGCTAGTCTGAGTGTTGCCATGAAATAAATTCTCTGCAGGAAAGCAGTGGACTCTAACATAATAAACATTACCTGTCTTGTCTTTTTTTTTTTTTTTTAAGCAGTCACATTCCTTCGTCCAGGCTAGAGTGCAATAGCACGATTACAGTTCACTGCAACCTCGACTTCTTGGGCTTACGTGACTCTCCCACCTCAGCCTCCCAAGTAGCTAGGACTACAGGCACACACCACCATGCCCAGCTAATTTTTTGTATTAATTTTTTTCTATTTTTGGTAAAGACAGGATTTCACCATGTTGCCCAGGCTAGTTGCGAACTACTGGGTACAAGCAATCCTCCCACCTTGGCCTCCCAAAGTACTGGAATTACAGGCATGAGCTATCACACCTGGCCCTGTCTTTCCGTATGTTTTAAAGAAAGCCTAACTTAAAAATTTTTTTTTCTTTTTTTTTTCTGAGATGTAATACTGCTCTATCATTGCAATGATAGTGCAATATTAGCAGGAGTGCAATGGCGCCATCTTGGCTCACTGCAGACTCCACCCCCTGGGTTCAAGCGATTCTCATGCTTCAGCCTCCTGACTAGCTGGGACTACAGGTGCGTGCCACCACACTCAGCTAATTTTTGTATTTTGGGTAGAGACAGGGTTTTGCCTTGTTAGTCAGGCTGGTCTTGAACTCCTGGCCTCAAGTGATCTGCCCACCTTGGCCTCCCAAAGTGCTTGGCATGAGCCACCACACTGTGCCAATTCTTTAGTGATATTGGTTTAATATGGTTTTTTCAAAAAAATTATGGACTGTTTTAATGCATTTTGTTGTTGTTGTTGTTGTTGTTGTTGTTTTGAGATGGATTCTTGCTCTGTTGCCCAGGCTGGAGGGCAGTAGCACGATCTTGACTCACTGCAGCCTCCGCCTCCTGGGTTCAAGTGATTCTCCTGCCTCAGCCTCCCAAGTAACTAGAACTACAGGCATGTGCCACCATGCCCAGCTAATTTTTGGATTTTTAATAGAGACAGGGTTTCTCCATATTGGCCAGGCTGCTCTTGAACTTCTAACCTCAGGTTATCCACCTGCCTCGGCCTCCCAAAGTGCTGAGATTACAGGCCTGAGCCACCACACCTGGCCGCCTTTCAAATTAGTAACCAGTGTTTCCTGTCGTTTCACATATGCATAACATTATTTCAGCCTTAATCTTACTTCCACCCCAGGCATCCCATTTTCCTTTTTGTCTTCTCCTTGGACTCCCCATCTGCCTGCTACCACCACCCCAAAAGGTAGATTCTGGTATCAAAAGGTGACTGGAGGACAGGCACAGTGGCTCATACCTGTAATCCCAGCTCTTTGGGAGGCTGAGGCAGGCAGATCATCTGCGGTCACCAGTTAAGAGACCAGCCTGGCCAACATGACAAAACTAAAAATACAAAAATTAGCCAGGCTTGCTGGCACCCCACCTGTAATCCCAGCTACTCGGGAGGCTGAGGCAAGAGAATGGCTTGAACCCAGGAGGCAGAGGTTGCAGTGAGCCAAGATTGCGCCATTTCACCCCAGCCTGGGCGACGGAGTGAGACTCTGTCTCAAAAAAAAAGGGGGCGGGGGGGGGGGTGAGTGGACTTTATGGAGAAGACAGGAACAGTTTTGGTTTTGTTTTTTTTTTCTTTTTCTATTTTCTACCAGAAAATTCTAGTAAGTAGTACTTAGGAACTCTCGTTTCTTTCCACTTAAATTTCTGTAATGTTTTCTCCCCTTTTTGGCCAAATAATATTTCATCATTCTCTGCTAGATGTACTTTGCCTGTTAGTCTGAAGACATTTTAATGATGGCTTTTTGTACATTTGCCATCTCATTGGGATAAATTATTCCCTCTTGGTTACCTATATGCGACCTCAGGTCTTGTCTCTGCCCACTTACAGATTAATATTAAAGATTGTATGGTTATCTTTGGTTGGCAGCTCTGCAGAGGGAAATCTCTATGTCTGCCATAAATCATCGTGTGTGCAGTGCATCAGCCCCCTGAGAGTCTGAATACTAGCCAGCTGAGCGGTTGGACCATCTGGGAATGATCTTGAAGTCCAGCAAATAAGACTTCCCACCCAGTTATTTTCTTACAGTCATGTGGAGGTTGTCATACATTTGTGTTGGGGACCCCTCAGCATTTGGATTTGGCCATGTCCTGCAGGACCTGATGACAGCTTACCTTGCAGGGAAGGAGAGTCGCTCCCAGATAGCCCTCACGAGTGGCCCTGGAGCAGGAAGTGGTGGAGCAGATCTTCCTTGTTTGGGAGGAGCCTGAGGTGGACCTCGCGTCCTGAGTCTGGAAGGTAAATTTGTTGTTACCTGTAAATTATGGTTCTGCTAGTTCATGCTATGCCAATCCAGACTTTCAGAGGTATCCCTCCTGCCAGCAAGCGAAGACAGATGACTTGGACGAAGATGGCTGTCAAGCCCTGGGTCATTTAGTCTTCCACACTTAAGAATATTCATTTTAAACTAAAGGGCAGACATATCTATGAAATTACCGTATTATTTCAACACATTGAGCACATACTATGCTATGACCGTGGTGCTCTTTCTTGTTGATGTTTTTGTTTCTTCATTTTTTTTCTTAGAATGAACCATTTGGATTGGTTTAAGAGGGCCTAGCAGAACCACAACCTTACAGGCAAGAACAAATGTCACTTTCTGCTACTTTCTCCTATACCAATCCAGACTGTAGGGACCAAAACACAGTATCCTCCACCAAAATGAACATAATTTTTTAAGCAAGCATATTGACCTTTTGTTTTCTTTAATAAAATAGTATTAAAAGTTTTCTCCCAACAAATGTTAAGGCTTTAAAAAAATAAAAGTCAATATGACAGATTGTCACATTTAGCTCAAAAGGGAATATTGTATGCCAAACTCACCAGTGACCCCCAGCTCATTAGCATAAGCACGCCTCTTTCTTCTCAGTGAAAAATAAACCCAATTCACAAATTTGGTAACCAGACAAAGAGGGATGGATGCTGCACTGCATTCATTTAACTACATCTCTGCTCTAATTAGTACATCCTCACAAAAATGAAGACATGATCTTTGTGTTAATATATGTTAGCTTATTTTATGTTACCTGTCTTCCTTCTAGTTTCTCCTTTTTTGATCATATCTGCTGGCAATAGGGATGGCCCTACAGTCTAGAATGATATAGGGGAAAGATAGCAGAACCTGAAGAGTCCAGTCTTTCAGTTTAAAAAAGAAGAGGTAGTCACAATGAATATATTATTTTTTGCACAAGTCGAGGAGATAATTATATGTACCCGTCCAGAACCGCAGATAGTTGAGCCTAGTCCATGTCTGCCAGTTACTGAGGTATACTCATTGCTTACTATTTAAACCATTAGCCATTAATTGATTCTCTTTGGTTTCTAGACTGATCCAACTTCGGTATTTGACATTCTCTTCCTCTCCTTCAGAAATTCCAGAAACTACTGAGAGGGTAGGGGTTGAATGTTGTTTTAGGCTAATCCTCCTGTTGGGTGAGCATCCACCAAAGTAGGAGGGGCCTTGCATGGAGGACATTTGCCTAATGTTCAAATTGGCTAGTTCATGTAACTCCTGGATATCTTTGCTCATCTTTGAGCTTTGAGGCTATTTTGGTTTTTCCTGATTTGTTCATACTATCAAGTCTTTTATAACCTCACATAATCCTTTTCTTTATGATCAAGGTTCTAAATGTAATCAGGAGCTGATTATCCAGAGCAACACAAACTGTAGTATTATCAGCATTTATATTCTTAAATGTGCTTATTTGATTTAATTTACCATTGCATAAGTTCCAAGTAATTGTGAATTACCTTGAATTTTAAAGATTAAAATACAATGGAAACTGTACTTTGGGAACATCTGTTAGATTTTGGAAAATCCCTTCATGATGCTCATTTAATTGATTTTCCGAGTCCCCATCTTAACCATTTGCTGTGGGAGGCTAGTGATTACCAGTTCTAACACTGGAAGTTTTCTCTTTATAGTAATTTCTACATGAGAAATTTTGAAATAATTTAAATAGTTTACCATGGTACTCGTCTCCAAAACTCTTCAACTCCACCTTCTTAATAACTTTATCCAATGCTTTTCCCTCATGTCCATCTTTGTGGACTCGATTTATATTCTGTGAATTTAACTTAAATTGAAAATTTTTGTTTCTCTTATTCATGTTGTTGGAAACCACATTGCTGATTGGAATTGTTTTTCTTTCTGCTCTTTGGCCAGATCTTTTAAAATTAGAAATTAGGGTAAAGTGTATTCATTCAGTACATATTAAAAATAATAAATTTCTTAAATCAGTTTAATCCTATTAAATCTGCTATTGAGTTTGTAATTCCACTCTTAGAAAAATTGCTGCTTAAATCTTATATTAGGACAGTATCAGATTTTGAAGTCAGCATGAATCTAGTCTAACATATGTGAATTCTCTCTTCATCTTGTTTGTCACTGAAACTGACTTTTTCCAGATAGAATTCTATGAAACAAATGGAATTAAAATGGCATTTTTAGTTTAATATTCCTATTATTGATGATAATGCGTAATTTTCATTGATATGTTTTAGCCTTTATGTTAATAAGACAATAATTTAATGATTTTTATATGACAGGCACCTATGGGGACCTGCTGGGGTGATATCTCAGAAAATGTGAGAGTAGAAGTTCCCAATACAGACTGCAGCCTACCTACCAAAGTCTTCTGGATTGCTGGAATTGTAAAATTAGCAGGTGAAAAGCATGAATAATAATTTAGAAGAAAATGCAGTGATCCTTGTAACCTTTTGTAAAAAAGCATGTTTATAAATTTTGCAAGTATTGCCAAATAAAAAATATGTCACGATAGAGGGCAGAGATTGGCAAATTGTTTTCCGTGAAAAGCCAAACAAATATTTTCAACTTTGCAGGCCATATGATCTCTTGTCACAGCTATTTGTCTCTATCATTATAGCATGAAAGCACCCTTAGCAATACGTAAAAAAATGGACATGATTGCGTTCCAGTAGAATTTTATTTACAGGAAATTTGAATTTCATATAATCGTTATGTATCATGAAATATCCTTTTTTTTCTCTTCAACCATTAAAAATGTAAAAGTCATTCTTAGATCACAGTCATAAAAATAATCCAGCAATAGACCAGATATATAGGCCATAATGTATATGTCACTTTGAAAAGTAATAGAAGTTGAGGTACTAAAAAATTGATAAGAGCTGGCCACAGTGGCTCACGCCTATAATCCCAGCCCTTAGGGAGACAGAGGCAGGAGGATAACTTGAGCCTAGGAGTTCAAGACCCACCTGGGCAATATAGTGAGACCCATTCTCCATTTAAAAAAAAAAAAAAGTGATAAGAACCTTAATACCAAATTTATACAAGTATTGATAATTTTATGTATCTTGAGTTCTTCCTTTCTCTTTATTCCCACTGCCTCCATCATACCAAGCCCTTTACTGCTCATGAAATAAACATGTTAGGAATCTACTGTGGTAGGCAATGTGGACAAAGGATGATATCTAGAAGTATAAGGCTTGTATTTTTTCCAGCATGTTCACATCTGCCAAATGTTGACTACTACCAGGCGTTAATATGACAAGGTACTCAGTGAGTACTACTGCAGACTGCTCGACTGTGTACTGCTAATTGACTTAATTTACCTAAAAATTATTTTAAATTTATTTTTATGTTCAAGCATCTTTTATGGCCTCTTTGTACTTAAAGGATCAAGATGGCCAGCGTTTATGGCATTCATGGCTATTGATGAGTTGCTCCATATACCACATGCCAGATGTATTGTAGTTCTCCAGCATAAATGATCTGTTGTGATGAGGCCAATCTCCCTCTCTCCTTTATACAGCATGTTTTTGTCACCTCTGTGCCTTGGGTTACTCCTGCAAGAGTGTCCCAACTCTGTACTTAACTGTACTACTACCCAAGTCAATTCCCCATCTTTTTTTTTTTTTTTTTTTTTTTTTTTTTTTTTTTTGCGACAGAGTCTTGCTCTGTCGCCCAGGCTGGAGTGCAGTGGCCGGATCTCAGCTCACTGCAACCTCCGCCTCCTGGGTTCACGCCGTTCTCCCGCCTCAGCCTCCTGAGTAGCTGGGACCACAGGCGCCCGCCACCTCACCTGGCTAGTTTTTTGTATTTTTAGTAGAGATGGGGTTTCACCGTGTTAGCCAGGATGGTCTCAATCTCCGGACCTCGTGATCCGCCCGTCTCGGGCTCCCAAAGTGCTGAGATTACAGGCTTGAGCCACCGCGCCCGGCCCCCATCTTTTTCTTGAAACATTTTCCCAGCTTTGTGAGCATTCGCTAAATGCTTGTATTAACTCTACACTGTAATTTAAAATAACAGCGTATTATTTTTGCCCTGGGTGTTTAAGTTAGTTATATTTAAATAGCTCTTAAAATCAGTGCATTTACTATCCAAAAATTACTTCTGCCTTCCATCTCCGATTTTACATTTCTCTTTTATCTAACTGCATCACATATCTTCTTTAAGCCACTTTAATGCCATTGTAGAAGTGAGTCTAATGTTAACCAGAAGCTAGAGTTCAGCAATAATTAGCAAACTCATAAATTGTTCTAAGAAATTACTGAATTTTAAAACTGAACATTTCATGCTATAAATTTTTCACAGACATGAAAATGCTTAGTAAACTTGTCTCCTAGCCTGAAATACATATATAGGCGTTTTTCTGTTTCATTAAAGACCTTAAATTAAATCATAATCTTTTGTCAACATAAAGTTTATAAAATTATAAATAGGATATATTACATATTTTTTGTACTTTCCAAGAATAAGGCTTCCTATTTGCCTAGGACATACAGTTTTTAACTCATTTTACGTAATTTTCTTTGTGTTTATTGAACTTTTTACATGGCATATTCAAATCTTATTTCTAAATACATATGACAGAAAAATTTAGATTCTTAAAGTAGCTACATTCAAATTATCCAGGAGTAATTGGCCACCTGAGCAGCTGGATAAAGCAGTTTCTTTGAAATATACTTCAAGGCCAGGCGTGGTGGCTCAAGCCTGTAATCCCAGCACTTTGGGAAGCCAAGGCGGCCAGATCACCTGAGGTCGGGAGTTCGAGACTAGCCTGGCCAACATGGTGAAACCCCATCTCTACAAAATACAAAAATTAGCTGGGCGTGGTGGCACACAGCCTGTAATCCCAGCTACTTGGGAGGCTGAAGCAGGTGAATCACTTGAACCCGGGAGGCAGAGGTTGCAGTGAGCCAAGATCACACCACTGCACTCCAGCCTGGGCGACAGAGCAAAACCCTGTCTTCATAAACCGTATATATATAATTATATATAATACAAATAAATATATAATATGTATTTTATATGTTTATATTATATGCTTATACATAAATATATGTCATATGTATAGTTATATATATACACACACACATAATATATGTGACTGTAATCCCAGCTACTCAGGAGGCTGAGGTAGGAGAATCTCTTGAACCCAGGAAGCCAAGGTTGTAGTAAGGCAATGTTGCGCCACTGCACTCCAGCCTAGGCAACAGAGCAAGACTCCATCTCAAAAAAGAAAAGAAAAAGAAATTATGGGTACAATTGAAATACATGTAAGGAGGCCATGCTCTGAGAACAGTTGAACTGTTTGCACTGAACAAATGATTCTCAAATGTTTGGTCCATAGACCAGCAGCAACAACATCACCTGAGGACTTCTTAAAAAGGCATATTCTCAGTTCTATCCAAGATCTACGAAATCAGAATCTCTGGAGGGGGACCCACCAATCTGTCTGTTAACAAACCCTGCAGGTGATTCTGTTGCAGATAGACACTAGTTTGATAACTGCTGTCAGGTGCGGTATTGTTTTATTTAATTTTATTTTCTTACTATGTAGTGATTTATTTCTGGGTTTCAGGTTACAATGCCCTTTTAAGATATGAAGGATTTGAAAATGACTCTGGTCTGGACTTCTGGTGCAATATATGTGGTTCTGATATCCATCCAGTTGGTTGGTGTGCAGCCAGCGGAAAACCTCTTGTTCCTCCTAGAAGTAAGTAGCTTATTTACCCTTACCTTACTTTTTTCATATGTGTACTTTAATGCTATTTTACACGTAGTAATGTTAAAGTAATATGGAAATTAAAGGCCGGGTATGGTCGCTCACACCTGCCTGTAATCCCAGCACTTTGGGAGGCCGAGGCAGTCGGATCACTTGAGGTCAGGAGTTTGAGACCAGCCTGACCAACATGGCGAAACCCCATCTCGACTAAAAATATAAAAATTAGCTGGGCATGGTGGTGTGTGCCTGTACTCAGGAGGCTGAGGCAGAAGAATCTTTGAACTGGGGAGATGGAGATTGCAGTGAGCCAAGATCGCGCCACTGCACGCCAGCTTGGGCGACAGAGCGAGACTCCATCTCAAAAAATAAAAAAAGAAAAATTAAAGTAATTTTTTGGTGTCAAGCAGCTTTTTGCTGGCAAGGCATATATTTGCTTTCTCTATATTTGTTACCTTTCAGAATGTTAATAGTCTTGACTTTGCAAGGAAATTCGTTACTTTTTTAACAAATAATTTATGAAGCAGTTCTTTTTTGCCAAAGTATGACTGGTTATTTCTTCTGTTTTAGCTATTCAGCATAAATATACAAACTGGAAAGCTTTTCTAGTGAAACGACTTACTGGTGCCAAAACACTTCCTCCTGATTTCTCACAAAAGGTAAAAACAGGATCTTACAAAGACTGAAGAGGCCGGGCGCGGTGGCTCAAGCCTGTAATCCCAGCACTTTGGGAGGCCGAGACGGGTGGATCACGAGGTCAGGAGATCAAGACCATCCTAGCTAACACAGTGAAACCCTGTCTCTACTAAAAAATACAAAAAAAAAAAAACTAGCCGGGCGAGGTGGCGGGCACCTGTAGTTCCAGCTACTCGGGAGGCTGAGGCAGGAGAATGGCATAAACCCAGGAGGTGGAGCTTGCAGTGAGCCGAGATCTGGCCACTGCACTCCACCCTGGGCGACAGAGCGAGACTCCGTCTCAAAAATAAAAAAAAAAAAAAAGACTGAAGAGCTCTAAAAAACAAGGGTAACAAAGAACATTTTTAAGGAATTGGTTTAATTTTGTGAATCAGATGAGGTGTGTTACATTTCAAGTGCATTCAGTATTTTTTACAGTATAATACGAAAATTTCTTGTAGACCTTTGTCATGAATTTCGAGCAGTTTTTTTTGTATGCTTTTAAGGTTTCAGAGAGTATGCAGTATCCTTTCAAACCTTGCATGAGAGTAGAAGTGGTTGACAAGAGGCATTTGTGTCGAACACGAGTAGCAGTGGTGGAAAGTATAATTGGAGGAAGATTAAGACTAGTGTATGAAGAAAGCGAAGATAGAACAGATGACTTCTGGTGCCATATGCACAGCCCATTAATACATCATATCGGTTGGTCTCGAAGCATAGGTCATCGATTCAAAAGATCTGGTAAGCACCTGTCACAAGAACTCCTATCAAAAGCATCATTGAGGCTGAATTATACTAGTTGGTTATTTTTCTCTGCAGAATTGCATTGATCAAAAATAACATTCTAGTTGTTTGGGCTGCTTATTCTACCTTAATTAGTGAAGGTTCACACCATATTAGTGTCCTAATAAATTTTTTTATATTCCTTCCACTTGTTCTCCAAAAGAATGAACTTTTGGTCACAACTACAATTGTTTCTTTCTTTTATTATTCAGCCCATTTGAAAGATCTAAATATCCCTTTCCCTTTCCGTTCAATTTTAATCAAAATAGCAAGATTAAATGTGGTTAGACTTAATACTAAGCACATGAAAACATGCTTCTAAAGTTGTAATTTTTTAACTAGGGAATTACATTAAAATTATGAGCATTAAAATTGGCCGAATATATTTAAAAGCATATATGCACATGTACCCTGAAGAGAGAAAAGACTATTAAAGACTATTCACCCCAAATGTAGAAGGCATGTCTTTTTGCCATGTTTTACAGTATGACATACTTTGTGAGTTTGAAGCCTTCAAAGAACTTGGTTTTTGGTCTTCTCACAAATGCTGACAGATTAGTGTGTAACTTTTCCTTGTAGATATTACAAAGAAACAGGATGGACATTTTGATACACCACCACATTTATTTGCTAAGGTAAGAAGTTTTTATAAGAACCCTCATTTGTAAATTAGGTTTGAAAGAGGGTTGTGGGTTTTTTCCTAAAATTACGGAAATCACAGTTACATGTGTTCACTTAAAAGAATTAAGACCTTGTAAATTCATAGGTGTCACAACTCTTTATTATAATTATTCTTAAATTCTGTTTGTCTGAATTCTCTCTAAACTTTGATGGAAGTTTGAGTTATAATACTAGGTAGGTAGGAGAAGGCACCTGGTAAATCTTTTCACATTGGTAATATTTTAATTATTAAAATAACAACATTTGTAACAGTAGATGTGCTTTCATATAATTCTTTAGGTAAAAGAAGTAGACCAGAGTGGGGAATGGTTCAAGGAAGGAATGAAGTTGGAAGCTATAGACCCATTAAATCTTTCTACAATATGTGTCGCAACCATTAGAAAGGTAAGATAATAGGTTTTAAAATATAGAAATGCAATTATAGGATTTGGGTGTAAGTAAGCTAATAGAAGGAGTCCCCAAGCATACTCATTTTGACATAAAATGTGTATGTGTGTGTATCTTCACTGGAGAGAAGGTTGCTAGGAATTTCAAAATAAATTTGAATTCCTGATCTTTCTTATATAGTTTATTGTCAAGATTGTCATTTTGAGTCTGCTACATTTATTTGTGGAAGTATATCCTAATTAAGAGGAAAAATATTTATTTAAGTTACTTCTAGTCAAGACTAGTCCAATTTAGAATTGTAACAAGGCCAAGTTTATCTTCAGTTTCCTGTGTTTCCTTTTTAGGCCTTTTTCTTCCTTTTGGTAGTAGTTTTTGCTTCTTTTCTCTTTTCCCCCTCATCTGAAACTGCTCGTACAAAAAGACCTAGAAGAGAGATTCTTGGGTTTTGTTTGTTTGTTCATTTTTTTGAGACACAATCTCTCTCTGTCGCCTAGGCAGGAGTGCAGTAGTGTGATCACAGGCTCAAGTGACCTTCCCACCTCAGCCTTCAGAATGGCTGGGATCACTGGTGTGTCCTTTCATGCCTGGCTACTTTTCTTATTTTTATTTTTGTAGGTACAGAGTCTCCCTAGGTTGCCCAGGAGGCTGGTCTCAGACTCCTGGGCTCAGGCAGTCCTCCTAAAGTTCTAGGATTATAGACATGAGCCACAGCACCCAGCATTTTTTTTTTTTTCCTTTTAAGACATGGTCTCACTCTGTCACCCAGGCTGGAGTGCAGTGGCATGATCTCAGCTCACTGCAACCTCTGCCTCCCAGGCTCAAGCGATCCTCCTGCCTCAGCCCACTGAGTAGCTGGGACTACAGGTGCTGGCTAATTTTTATATATTTTGTAGAGATGGGATTTCACCCTATTGCCCGGGCTGGTCTCGAATTCCTGGACTCAAGTGACCCACCTGCCTCGGCCTCCCACAGTGCTGGGATTACAGGCATGAGCCACCACACCTGACCTTTCTTTTTTTTTTTTTTTTTTTTTTTTCAGATGGCGTCTCGCCCTGTCACCCAGGCTGTAGTGCAGTGGCGTGATCATAGCTCACCACAGCCCTGAGCTCAAGCAGTTCTCCCACGTCAGCTTCCTGAACAGCTGGCACTACAGGCACAAGCCACCACACCCAGCCAGTTTGTTGTTGTTGTTGTTTTCTTAGCAATGGGGTCTCACTGTATTGCCCAGGATAGTCTCGAACTCCGGAGCTCAAGCAGTTCTCCTGCCTCAGCCTGCTGAGTAGCTGGGATTACAGGCAAGGGCCACCTGCCTGGCTAACATTGGCATTTTTTTAAGGCCCCAGGTGAATATCATGTACAGCCATGGTCTAGAACCACCTAAGGAAAATCTGCTTACATAAAGGTGTAACTTAAGTCATGATTTACATTTCAACAGTTGAAAACCTTGAGCTAAAAGAAAAACAATTATGATGGCCTGGGCATGGTAGCCCACACCTGTAATCCCAGCACTTTGGGAGGCTGAGGCGAGCAGATCACAAGGTCAGGATATCAAGACCATCCTGGCTAACACGGTGAAACCCCGTCTCTACTAAAAATACAAAAAATTCGCCAAGCGTGGTGGCACGCGCCTGTAGTCCCAGCTACTCAGGAGGCTGAGGCAGGAGAATCACTTGAACCCAGGAGGTGGGGGTTGCAGTGAGCCGAGATGGCACCACTGCACTCCAGCCTGGGCAACAGAGCAAGACTCCATCTCAAAAAAAGAAAAACAAAAACAATTATGATGACTGCCATGGCACATGGTCAAACAGCTGGATAAGACTGGCTCCAAACCCTGTTCTTCCCCTTTTCCTGACTAGTGATTAGAATGACCCAATAAAATTTAAAACAGGCCGAGGCAGGCAGATCACAAGGTCAGGAGTTCGAGACCAGCCTGGCCAATATGGTGAGACCTCATCTCTACTAAAAACACAAAAATTAGCTGGGCATGGTGGCAGGCGCCTGTAGTTCCAACTACTCAGGAAGCTGAGGCAGAAGAATTGCTTGAACCCAGGAAGGGGAGGTTGCAGTGAGCTGAGATTGCACCACTGTACTCCATCCTAGGCAACAGAGCAAGACTGTCTCAAAAAAAAAAAAAAATTAAAACACTGATTCCTGAAACACCTTTATCATGTTAAAAAGAAAAAAAAAAGAGGCCAGGCCGAGTGGCTCACACCTGTAATTCCAGCACTTTAGAAGGGTGGGTCACGAGGTCAGGAGTTCAAGACCAGCTTGGCCAACATGATGAAACTAAAAATACAAAAAAATTAGCCGGGCCTGGGGGCGGGCGCCTGTAATCCCAGTAACTTGGGAGGCTGAGGCAGGAGAATTGCTTGAACCTGGGACACAGAGGTTGCAGTGAGCTGAGATCGTGCCATTGCACTCCAGCCTGGGCAACAAGAGCAAAACTCTGTCTCAAAAAAAAAAGAAAAAAATAAAGGCTTGGTGCGATGCCTTACACCTGTAATCCCAGCACTTTGGGAGGCCAAGGCGGGTGGATCACTTGAGGTCAGGAGTTCAAGACCAGCCTGGCAAACATGATGAAACCCCATCTCCATACAAAAATTAGCCAGGTGTGGTGGTGTGTGCTTGTAATCCCAGCTACTCGAAAGGCTGAGGCAAGAGAATCGCTTGAACCCGGGAGGTGGAGGTTGCAGTGAGCTGAGATCCAGCCACTGCACTTCGGCCTAGGCATAGAGTGAGACTCCATCTCAAATAACAACAACAACAAAAGTCACATAGATTCCCACGATCTACTCCATGTCTACATGACCAGAATCACAGTCAAGGCCAAGCTTGGTGGCTCATGCCTGCAATTCCAGCACTTTGGGAGGCTGAGGTGGGAGGATCCTTTCAGTTCCAGCTGCCACCCATGTGACAGCAGTCTCTGTGTCTGTTAATTCTAATTACTGAGAAAGAGTCTGAGTAGCTGAGCTAAGCCTTTAGTTTGGTTCCATATGTGATACATACAAGTCCTTAGTCCAGTCACCTGTATTTAGAAGAATGAAGAAAGGAATCCCATGAAAGTGGGGTAGTTCTGTCCAGAGGTCTTAGGCAAAGCTGTCAAACTTGAGAGTAGTAAATTCAGTGTACATGTTTACCATATAGAAATAACCAGAGAAGCCGGGTGCGGTGGCTCAAGCCTGTAATCCCAGCACTTTGGGAGGCCGAGACGGGCGGATCACGAGGTCCGGAGATCGAGACCATCCTGGCTAACACGGTGAAACCCCGTCTCTACTAAAAAAATACAAAAATCTAGCCGGGGGAGGTGGCGGGCGCCTGTAGTCCCAGCTACTCCGGAGGCTGAGGCAGGAAAATGGCGGGAACCCGGGAGGCGGAGCTTGCAGTGAGCTGAGATCCGGCCACTGCACTCCAGCCTGGGTGACAAAGCGAGACTCCATCTCAAAAAAAAAAAAAAAAAAAGAAATAACCAGAGAAAGGAACTTGGGGGAAGAGACCAAAAGATAGTGTGGAACCAGTATTACAGGCTTTAAACACTTGGTCAAGTCATCTGAGAGTTCTTTAGTAGACAGGATAACTTGGTGTAAAGGTTCTGGCCTGAACAGAGACTGGACTGAAGGAAATTTTTACGTCTAAGAGGGGCAGCATCCATAGAGGATGGCTGAAAGCAATTATATCAAACAAGATAGCAAAGTCAAGACAGAGATTAATGGCAAGTTGAGGTGGAGTTGTGGAACACAGTGATTGATTACCTCTAAAGGAGTAAGAGGAGTTGTTGATTTGACACCCTGTACTAACTCAGAGAATATGTTCAGCATGCAGGTAAAATGCTGGACCGAGACCCTGGAAGAGAGGCAAACTCATGATAAAACTTTAGGAATCACTGGTGTAAAAGTTGATCATTATAGCACTGGGGTGGATGAGGTCATCAAAACAGACAGAAAAAAGCTAAAATCAGAAATGTGAAGGTTGGAGGTGAGAGAGCAAGTACCAAAAGGAATGCAGAAGGAATGATCAGAGAGATGAGAAGATTGATTGGTAGACCAGAATGTCATAAGAGACTAGGAGAGAATGTTTCAGAAAGTTAAGAGTAGGTTGGGTGTGGTAGCTCACACCTGTAATTCTAGTACTTTAGGAGGCCGAGGCGGGCAGATCGCTTGAGCCCACCTTGGCCCCCCAGGAGTTCGCTACCAGCCTAAACAATAGGGCAAAACCCTGTCTCTACAAAAATTAGCTGGGTGTGGTGGCACACCTATAGACCCAGCTACCCAGGAGGCTAAAGTGGGAGGATCCCCTGAGCTCACGGAAGTTGGCTGCAGTGAGCCATGATTGTACCACTGCACCTCAGCCTGGGCAACCTTGTCTCAAAAAAAAAAAAAAAAATAGTAGTGAGCAAGTAGCAGATACTCAATGAGGCTGAAATTTGAGGAGGGTAGTGCTGGGGGAAAAGGCCACTGGGTTGGGCAAATTAGGAGTTTATTCATGAATTTAGCAGTTTAAAGGCAAAATACTGTAGGAAAAAGATAGCCAAAAACAAAAATTCAACAAATAAAAAATACACAGGAATATTTGGGAGGCAGAGGCAGGAGGATCACTTGAGGCCAGGAATTCAACCCAGCCAACATGGCAAAACCCCATCTGTACTAAAAATACAAAAATTAGTCGGGTGTGGTGGTGAGCACCTGTAATCTCAGCTACTTGGGAGGCTGAGACAGGAGAATTACTTGAACCCAGTAGGGGGAGGTTGCAGTGGGCTGAGATTGCACCACTGCACTCCAGCCTGGACAACAAAGTGAGACGCCATCTCAAAAAAAAAAAAAAAAGTGTATATAATAATAGATAAAGACAAAAATTAACTGCAAGGAGTTGCATATATGTAACTTGAATTGAGTCTTTGGGTGAATAGAGTTTATTCTATTCTATAACTTTGAACCTATTTTAAAGTAAAAAAAAATTGTTTTTCCCCCTTTGAGACAGTCTCGCTCTGTCAAGTCCAGGCTGGAGTGCAGTGGCAAGATCTCGGCTCACTGTAACCTCCACCTCCCAGGTTCAAGTAATTCTCCCTGCCTCAGCCTCCCAAGTAGCTGGGATTACAGGCGCCTGCCACCATGCCTGGCTAGTTTTTGTATTTTTAGTAGAGACAGGGTTTCACCATGTTGGCCAGTCTGGTCTCGAACTCCTGACCTCAGGTGATCTGCCTGCCTTGGCCTCCCAAGTGCTAGAATTACAGGCACGAGCTACCGCGCCCGGCCAAAGTATTTTTAATATAATGGAAATTGGGAACATTAGAATATAAAAGATGGTCTTTTGAAAGCAAAATTCCAATGGTAATAGGACAAGATGGGGAAGTTTGTCTTAGTTTTAACAAGCAGGGGCAGCCTGGCCATGGTGGGTGGGTCACCTGAGGTCAGGAGTTCAAGACCAACCCGGCCAACGTGATGAAACCCCATCTCTACTAAGAATACAAAAATCAGCTGGGCATGCTAGCACATGCCTGTAATCCCAGCTACTTGGGAGGCTGAGGCAGGAGAATCACTTGAACCCAGGAGGCAGAGGTTGCAGTGAGCCAAGATCGACCCATTGCACTTCAGCCTAGGTGACAAGGGAAACTCCGTCTCAAAAAAAAAAAAAAGGGCAGAGTGGGGACAGCCGGGAGTGGTGGCTCGTGCCTGTAATCCCAACACTTTGGGAGGCCAAAGCAGAAGGATCACTTGAGCCCAGGAGTTTGAGACCAGCCTGAGCAACATGGTGAGACCACATCTCTACAAAATAAAAATTAAAAAATTAGCCAAGTGTGATGGTGTGCACCTGTAGTCCTAGCTACTCAGGAGGCAGAGACAGAAGCTACTTGAGCCGCGGAGGTCAAGGCTGCAGTGGGCCATGTTCGCACCATTGCACTCCAGCCTGAATGACAGAGCGAGACCTTGTCTCAAGAAGGGGGAGTGGGTTACTTGTTACAACAGTCTTTGAGGCGTGAAGAAACGAACAAGAGGACCCTTAACGTGGACCAGCCTTAGCATCTGCCATAGAGGAGTATGGTTATCTGTAGCATAAAAGAGATGAAGTTGGAGGTTGAAGAAAGTGGAGACGGTTTGTAAAAACTCTGTGTGATAGAAAGAAAGAAGTAAAAGTGTTACCAAGTAGGATCTGGAGCCTAGCTAAAACTAGATAGGTAAATTGTAAGAGCACTCAGCCCCAGTTTCATGATGCTGCGACAGCAGGCAGCTATAGCCATGGTCAAAGGCACTGCTTTTCCCACACCTCTGAGGTCAGTTCTAGGTAATCCTGCTTTTATTTCTGGAACACACTAGAATTTACATAGATTTTTTTCATTAAAACTTCTGTTACTTAACATAACTCAATAGAGAAGCATGTTTCACTTTGAAGAGTCCTTTATATAATAGATTTTCCTTTCTTTTAGAATGTCAAAGTATTATTTTTGTAATAATAGTATCTAATTTCAAGTACTTAGAATTCTCTTAATTTAAAAGGTGCTAGCTGATGGATTCCTGATGATTGGGATCGATGGCTCAGAAGCAGCAGACGGATCTGACTGGTTCTGTTACCATGCAACCTCTCCTTCTATTTTTCCTGTCGGTTTCTGTGAAATTAACATGATTGAACTTACTCCACCCAGAGGTACTTCATCCTAATATAAACACTGGAGTTTAATCTTTGCTTTCTTGTTACATGGTTTCCATTTACAACATTTAACACAGCTCTAGATTTCCTGAGTACGTATATAACGTGTGTGGATAAACATAATACATACAGGAGCTGTAGGTTGCTCTAAAAATATAAAGTACTGTATTCTAGCTTACTGTAATAAATTACAGTAGTATATAATTTTTCCTGAGCATCTGTGTATTTTATAATATGAATTGGTATTCTCAAACTCTGTTGAGTCAGTAATATAGGCTCAACAGGCTATGGCATACATAATTTTTTTTTTCCCCAGTAAAGACAGGGTCTTACTCTGTTGCCCAGGTTGGAGTGCAGTGGCACAATCATAGCTCACGGTAACTTCCAATTCCTGGGCCCAAGCAGTCCTCCCACCTCAGCCTCCCTAGTAGCTGAAACTATAGCTGAAAGGCACAACCATGTCTGACTTTTTTTTTTTCTCTCTTTTTTCTTTGTATGTATAGATGGGACTCTCACTATGTTACCCAGGCTGGTCTTAAAATCCTGGCCTCAAGTGATCCTCCCACCTCAGCCTCCCCAAAGCACTGGGATTAGGAGTGAACCACCACATTTAGCTATGTGGACTTTTTTTTTTTTTTTTTTTTTTTTTGAGACAGTCTTGCTGTGTCTGGAATGCAGTGGTGCTATCTCACCTCTTTACAGCCTCCACCTCCCAGGTTCAAGTGATTCTTGTGCCTCCCCTCCCAAGTAGCTGGAATTACAGGTGTACACCACCACGCCCAGCTGATTTTTCTATTTTTAGTAGAGATGGGGTTTCGCCATGTAGGCCAGGCTCATCACAAACTCCTGGTCTCAAGTGATCTGCCCACCTTGGCCTCCCAACGTGCTGGGATTGTAGGTGTGAGCCACTGCACCGAGCCCTATGTGGACTTATAAAAGGATGGCTGTTTTACTCATGGTTTAACCAGTCATTTTCCAAATTTTAATACTTGAGCATTAAGTTGTTCCTCTAAGAAAGGAGGAAAGCTATAACAGAGGTCTGTAAACGTAGTATTTGCTCAGCCAGTTTTCTTTCTTGCAAGGAAAGAAAAATATCACTCCATAGTATTAGGTGCTAGACTCTTCTAAAGCCTAGGATTGAAAGAGCAAAAGCGTACCCTTGTAGTAAACAGAAAAAGAGCCACTTTTGCGTTACACTAAGTGGGCATACCAGTGCTTCTAGAAAGGGGAGGGAAATCTGTGTAACATGGAAGAATTATCGCACTCAGCAGATAAATCATATAGGCCAGGTGCAGTGGCTCATGCCTGTAATCCCAGCATTTTGAGAGACTGAGGCAGGAGGATTGCTTGAGACCAGGAGTTTGAGAACAACCTGGGCAACATAGGGAGACCTTGTCTCTACTAAAAACAACAAAAAATTAGCCTGTCACAGTGGCATGCACCTGTATTCCCAGCTACTAGAGAGGCTGAGGCAGGAGGATCACTTGAGCCCTGGAGGTTGAGGCTGCAGTAAGTCGTTGAGAGCACTACTGCACTCCAGCCTGGGTGACAGAGCAAGACCCTGCCTCAAAAAAAATAAAGTTGATCATGTAACCTATGCTCTTAAGATTTTGTGTACTGTTACTTTTTGTCTGCATTTTAATATTATGCTAATTTTAAATGAACTGCTAGTTAAACCAGTTGTGTTTTTTAGGTTACACAAAACTTCCTTTTAAATGGTTTGACTACCTCAGGGAAACTGGCTCCATTGCAGCACCAGTAAAACTATTTAATAAGGTAAATTTAAATGGCAGAATAATTATGTGAGGACTTATTAATGCCCCACAAATACAATTTATGTTCATAAAAATGTCTTTGCCTTATATTAGAATTTCTTAGTGGAGATATAATATAAACAGATATATAGCAATGAAATAATATGAATATTTTCTTTACCTAGGAATCAAAACTTGTTTCCAAACTATGTTTCATGTTTAATCTGAATGAAATCGAAATGAATACTTTTCCTAACTAGTTTTTCAATGCTTCACCTTCATATTATGTTTAAATAGTTACAGAATTATTTGGAATTTGTGGTTTAAATTATGTTATTTACCTTGTCGCTTCTGTTTCTTGCTTTCTTAGTGGTAGTAGGGTTGCGTGTTCTTTCTTTATACCAATATTAATGTTTTCTTCTCTGTCAGGATGTTCCAAATCACGGATTTCGTGTAGGAATGAAATTAGAAGCAGTAGATCTCATGGAGCCACGTTTAATATGTGTAGCCACAGTAACTCGAATTATTCATCGTCTCTTGAGGATACATTTTGATGGATGGGAAGAAGAGTATGATCAGTGGGTAGACTGTGAGTCCCCTGACCTCTATCCTGTAGGGTGGTGTCAGTTAACTGGATATCAACTACAGCCTCCAGCATCACAGTGTAAGTTGGTATACAGAAAAGGTGTCCTTTTGTAAAAATCAGCAATTCTCCAGTGGACTATCTCACATAAGTCATCTTTTGAGCTCACAGGACAAGAATATACCTATGTCTGATTGGTTGCCAGGTAAGACATTAAGACTCAACAACAATATCACAGAATCAGACCATGTGTACCATGGCAGTGTGAATCCAATAGTCAGTTACATAATGACTATAGAAACACAACAGTCACCAAATTAAACTAGACTTACTATTTTAGTGAGTTAAAAATTACAGACTGAAAGTTTATTGGTATGTAATAAATGGTTTTGAGTAAATAGTGGAATCTGTCTCGTTTTGAGGCTATGGTTTTGTAGGAACAAGTATCCTTATTTTCAGAGCATCATGTACTTAAATAAGTCTTGGAAAAGATAGTTCATCTAAGTTGCATCTAGACAACTGTATCATCTAAATTATAAACAATTATCTGGTACCAATTTTCCCTTTTATTTTTCAGCATCAAGAGAAAACCAATCAGCTTCTTCAAAACAGAAGAAAAAGGCTAAGTCCCAGCAATACAAAGGACATAAGAAAAGTGGGTCACCACGTGGTGTTCACATACATTTTCTAATTGTTAACTAATTGGAGTCACAGTGTTCTTGGACAGAAAATGCTATCTCTTGTGAGAACTGATGACTGTGCGTTATGTATTGTGCTTAAAGGTGCAGTATGCCATAAAAGGCAAACCCTTGCAATAATGAGAAACACTGATGTTTTACTGACAGGAGAAATGATTACCACAGTATTTAAAGTATACGTGGTAAAGAATAGAGCCTGTGAATGACTCTTGAAATAATATGTAAAACCTACTAAAATTTAATCCTTTTTAAAAACTTTATTTAAAAAGAAAAATTAGCAGCCGGGTGTAGTGGCTCACGCCTGTAATCCCAGCACTTTAGGAGGCCGAGGCAGGCGGATCACAAGGTCAGGAGATCGAGACCATCCTGGCTGACACGGTGAAACCTGTCTCCACCAAAAAATACAAAAAATATGCCAGGCGAGGTGGCGGGCGTCTGTAGTCCCAGCTACTCGGGAGGCTGAGGCAGGAGAATTGCTTGAACCTGGGAGGCAGAGGTTGCAGTGAGCCAAGATTGCGCCACTGCACTCTAGCTGGGCAACACAGCAAGACTCTATCCCAAAAAAACAAACAAACAAAAATTAGCAGATGCTTGATACTTACAGTAGATGTGAAGCCTAATAAACCCATTTTTCTTAGAAAGCAAAACTTTCTGGAGTGATACTGGTAAGAAATCCAAGTTGATGGCAAACAAGCTTTACCAAATCTTTCTAGAAATGCTTTCTATACTAAAAAATTAGCCAAGCGTGGTGACGCATGCCTGTAATCCCAGCTACTTGGGAGGCTGAGGCAGGAGAATCACTTGAACCCGGGAGGCAGAGGTTGAGGTGAGCCAAGATCGTGCCATTGCACTCTAGCCTAGGCAACAAGAGCGAAACTCCATCTCAAAAAAAAAAAAATTCTTTCTATACTATGTTTTACCTTACAGTGAATTGTTGGCATAAGCCAAAGTAATATAAAATATATTGTTAACTATATTTGATTTTTTTAAATCTAATTCCCCATCATAGAAAACCATAGCTTCTCTCTTCATAAAACTTGTCATAGCATATTTCATTCTTTTGTGTATATGTGTGTGTGTGTGTGTGTGTGTGTGTGTATGCGCGCGCGCGTGTGTGTGTGAGACAAGGTCTTACCTTGTTGCCCAGGCTGGAATGGAGTGCAGTGGCACAATCTCCACTCACTACAGCCTTGACTTTCCCTGGCTCAAGCAGTCCTCCCACCCCAGCTTCCTGAGTAGCTTGAACCACAGACATGTGTTGCCACACACCCAGCTACTTTTTGTATTTTTTGTAGAGACAGAGCCTTGCCATGTTGCCCGGACTGGTCTCAAACTTCCAGGCTCAAGCGATCTGCCTGCCTCGGCCTCCCAAAGTCCTGGGATTACAGACATGAGCCACCACAACACCTGGCCATATTTCATTTCATTCTTAGATAAGATTTATATATATATATATATATATTTTTTTTTTTTTTTTTTTTTTTTTTTTTTGAGACAGAGTCTCAGTCTCTCGCCCAGGCTGGAATGCAGTGGTATGATCTTGGCTCACTGCAGCCTTGACTTCCCGGGTACAAGCAATTTGCCCACCTCAGCCCCTGGAGTAGCTGGGACTACAGGAGTATACCACCATGTCCAGCTAGTTTTTATATTTTTACAAAAATGGTGGTCTAACCATGTTGCCCAGGCTGGTCTCAAACTCCTGGGCTCAAGCGATCCATCCACTGCCTCAGCCTCCCAAAGTGCTGGGATTACAGGTGTGATCTTCGTAGTCTGGCCAATTTTTATTTAAAGATACTTTCTAAATTGGATTGGACGCAGTGACTCATGCCTGTAATCCCAGCAACTTTGGGAGGCCAAGGCGGGCGGATAGCTTTAGACCAGCCTGGGCAACATGGCAAGACCCCATCTCTAAGAACAAAAAAAGAAAGAAAACAAGCTGTTTACAAAATGTAAAAGTACACTTGAGGATTAAAACTGAAACAGATTTTTCCAGCTGATTTGCCAAATGTGCTCAGGTACGTGCTGATTTGCCAAATGTGCTCAGGTACGTGCCTCAGTAACAACCTAGAGACTGAAGTGGCAAGAAGAATCAAATACACTCTGTTCTAAACTTTCTGATGTTTGCTTGTTAAGTGGGAAACTAAAAAATTTCTACTGTCCACTCTAGTGGTACTTTGAAATTTCTGCTGTCCACTCTAGTGGTACTTCTCCCAGCACAAAAGCCATGTCAGCCACACAGAAGTAGCAACCTACAGGCCTGTCTCTTGACCTCTCATTTATAGGCATAAGCCTCCCACAGGCTCAGCATTATTTTGCCCACCAGCTGCTTGCCAGGTCTGATACTCACCTAAAAGAACTTTAGGGAACATTGCCAAACCAGCCTGATGAAAGGGAGTTCTCAGGTATCTAAGTGAGTAGCAAGAATTCACATGGGAACTTCATTTATGTCAGTGGGCTGACAATAGCAGGTATGACCACTAAGCTTTCTGTGAAGTAAATAACAAGTCTGCTTTCACTTTCTGTTGGATAAGACTTTGGAATTTCAGAATTTTCTTTCCAAGATGTCAAATTAAAAATGGTTTTTATTACTCAGTGGCTCTATGACATTGCTTTTTAGAACTAATCTGTGAGCTTTGTGTAGACAATTCATTTGCCTCCTTCAGCGTGACTCTGGTAGGATTTGTTTCTGACTTGTGGGGTTTAAACGGTTTTGAATTAATGGGCTGGGAACATGGAAAGAAATGTGTAATTAATGAAGAAATATTAACACCCCAGTTTTTAGTGATATTTACCATTACTAGAGTTCTGGATTCATTGAAAAAATGAATTTTGGACTACATGTACCATTCTCTAACTATAATGTTTTACTATTTTCTAATAGCATGACATCATCTCTAATACCTTTAAATTGTCCTTTGGACATAGAAAAGAAAAGAACTGTGGACCCACAGTACCTCATTAGATGCCATTGGGACCAGATGTGCTTTGGAATTGAGAATTTTTTGGATTTTAGAAGAGAAATATAGTCTGTAACATACATTATTTAACACTCCAGACTGAAGCATTTTCTAAAGCAAATATATATATAAATATTTACATTAAATGACCCAAATAAAAAATTATAAGTGGTGTCACCAACTGAGGTACGGCTTTGTTGCCAAAGTTTTTTTTAAAAAACTTCCTGAGGCCAGGCGCAGTGGCTCACGCCTGTAATCCCAGCACTTTGGGAGGCCGAGGCGGGCGGATCACCTGAGGTCAAGAGTTCAAGACCAGCCTGACCAACATGGAGAAACCCCGTCTCTACTGAAAATACAAAAAAAAAAAAAAAGCCGGGCGTGGTGGCGGGCGCCTGTAGTCCCAGCTACTCGGGAGGCTGAGGCAGGAGAATGGCCTGAACCCGGGAGGCGGAGCTTGCAGTGAGCCGAGATTATACCACTGCACTCCAGCCTGGGCAACAGAGCAAGACTCCGTCTCAAAAAAACAAAAAAAAACCTTTTTGAATGTTGGAATTGAGGATAAGGAAGTGTAGTGCCGTATTAAGCAGCAACTTTCACTCATGGTGCCGCCGCCTCTTATTTTTTTCTATTACTCAGCAAACAGTTTGTTAGAAAGTTTTCTCACTAAGCTTTAGTTATGCAAATAAGTATTTGGGGTTTAGAAACCTGTCATCTATTGCAGGCAAACTGATATCAATATCAGATGGGCTATAAAACCTTTTGTTTGTTTTTACGTTTGCCTTGGTAGATTATCATATTCTGGCTCTGTTGTTTCATCTTATAGCTTGTTGGTCTTTTTGAACTTAAGATCATCTGTTAGTGGTATATTCTTTGGTAGTGCTTATTGTGCAGAAACAGCTGATGAGCTTCATTGGTCTAGCTTGCTTTGTAGTAGGTTGTGTTCATGCCACGAAGGATGGATAATTACTAACACTTTTGAGAATAAATATAAGCGTCTGCCACAAGGATCATATACACTCTCTAGTCTCAAAAGCCTCTTTTCCTTAAGATGTGGTAATTCTAGAGCAGGAAAAGCAGCACTGATTTCTGCTTTAAATCTCACCATTTTCAGGGACTACTGTAAGTAGTAAGAGTTAGACATTACTCCTTGCGTTTTTATCTCTGAGTATGTAGTATATTAGGAAAAAGTCTTAAGTTTTTGCTGCATGTGATTTTGGTTTGGCTCTTGAGAATTGAATCTACTCAATAACAGCTTAAATCCCACATCATTTTACATAGGAATACTGTGTGGCTTACATTTATCTTTTAGTTTTGATTTTGTGAAGCGTAATTTTTTATTGCTCTTACTTGGTTTATTCTATCATCTGGAAGAAAACAGACGTAACTCAGTCACAAAGATAAGGATCCTTCCACTTTTTTTTTTTTTTTTTTTTTTTTTTTGAGGCAGGATCTTGCTGTGTCTCCCAGGCTGGAGTGCAGTGGTGTAATGTTGGCTTGCCACAACTTCCGCCTCCCGAGTTCAAGCGATTCTCCTGCTTCAGCCTCCCAAGTAGTGGGATTACAGGCATGCACCACTACTCACAGCTAATTTTTATATTTTTAGTAGAGACAGAGTTTCGCCATGTTGGCCAGGCTGGTCTTGAACTCCTGACCTCAAGTGATCCACCTGCCTCAGCCTCCCAGAGTGCTGGGATTACAGGCATGAGCCAGTCTACCCTGCTGATCCTTCAGCTTTCAATATGATTAATGTACTATACTTGATTCTTCAAAATTTGCAGAGTTCAGAGTATTTCTTTTTGGTTGGCAAAAGCATTGTATGTGTCTTGGAAGGATTATATTTATATTTGTGTAGGAAACTATAGCTGAAGAGTGTGATACATTTCTTTTTTTTTTTTTCTTTTTTTTAAGATACGGACTCACTTTATTGCCCAGCGTGGAGCACTGTGGTGCAATCATAGCTCACTGCAGCCTCGAACCCCTGGGCTCAAGCAAATCTCCCACCTCAGACTCCGGCATTGCCCAGCTAATTTTTTTTATTTTTTGTAGAGATGGATCTCACTCTGTTGCCCAGGCTGGTCTTAAACTCCTGGCCTGAAGCCATCCTCATTCTTCTGCCTTGGCATCCCAATGTGCTGGGATTACAGGCATAAGCCACCATGCCCAGCCTGATAAATTTGTTTCAGAATAAATCAGATTGCTTAAGAATGTGCAGGTAGCCGGGCGCGGTGGCTCAAGCCTGTAATCCCAGCACTTTGGGAGGCTGAGACGGGCGGATCACGAGGTCAGGAGATCGAGACCATCCTGGCTAACACGGTGAAACCCCATCTCTACTAAAAAATACAAAAAAACTAGCCGGGCGACGTGACGGGCGCCTGTAGTCCCAGCTACTCGGGAGGCTGAGGCAGGAGAATGGCGTGAACCCAGGAGGCGGAGCTTGCAGTGAGCTGAGATCCGGCCACTGCACTCCAGCCTGGGCGGCAGAGTGAGACTCTGTCTCAAAAAAAAAAAAGAATGTGCAGGCAGTAAGCTTTGAATTTGGAAGTACTTTTTAGAACAAGAATTGTGTTTTCTAAAAGAGTGAGTTGTGCACTAAAAAGTTAGGGGAGCACATTTCATACCAATAATATCCTACACCCAGATAATACGTTTAAACTGTTTTACTTTGATTTCTCCCACCAGTGTTTGGGCTTATATGAGCTATGAAATGCTACCCTAAAAGTCGTGTTTTAAGACCCTTTCTTTCTTCCTTTGGGTTTTTACCCCATCTCAAGCAGAGACGTTCTTGAAAGAAATTAGCCAGCTGTTCTTAAAGCTCTCTGTAATTCATTTTACTTTGTCTTGTTTTAAATTTGAGAGTCAGAACTAGTATTACCAAACTCTCAGAGAGTAGAAACAATCTCCCCCAACACACACACTCACTCTCTCTTCCTTGTTTTCAGAAATACAAACTTTGCATAATTGGTTCTCTTTTCAGAGTGTCCTGTGCAGCACAGCTTTCCTAGTTATGTAATGCACTTTTCTTACCACACATGTAAGTGAAAGCTTACTTTAGTCTGACTTGATATTTAGAGAGGAAGATGCCAATTGGGAAGAAGCCTGTCAGTTTGTCGAGCCTGCCCATGACAGGTGGGGTGCGGAGGAGCTTCTCTGGTGACGAAGAGTTGACTCCTCCTCCATATCGAACCCTTCCAGCACAGACAGCCCCGGAGGCCTTCCCACCTCCCAGCACTAGCCGAGAGTTCAGTCCCAGCCTCAAACCAGGTAATTAGTCACATCAGCATCTCAGGTACTTCAGAGGGTAAAAGTACTGGGTAGGGTGGTGGGAGACAAAGCATGGTCTGGCATGACAGATGCTGACTCATTGAATTTTTTTCTTTTTCTTTCAACTAAAGAATTCATTTCACTAGTCCTTAGTAGTCACTTCACTAAGACAAAACATCAGGGAAGGAATTTTACTTTGTTATAAAATAGTTCCGAGCTTCAGATAAGGGTAGTTGGAATTGTGAGACAACTTGGAATATTTCTTGGTTTTGAACATTCCGCTTTGCAGAATTGTATGTGACTTGACCTGGGAACAAAGTGTGTCATTAGGGATAAGTCTGATTAAAAAGACAGAAAAGGCTTTGTTCATAACATTTCATAGTGTCTCATTCATGGAAAGGATGTGTTTTGAGTTCCAGTTTAATTTTAGTTTTGGCAGTAACATTGATCACAATCTTAGTTGAATAACAAATTTGGAAATTGAATACCTGCATAATTTTTTTATTTCCGTAAGTTCATGATTATGTATGTATAGTGATTTAAGTAGTCAGTGGCATTTGATTTGACTTTAATTGGTTAGGCCAAGGTAGTAGATTATAAGGAAGACTACAGAAGGCTTTGCCCTTTGTAATTACTAAGAACAAGCATGGTATTATCATAGGGTATGAGGACTTCACTTAGGCATGATGAACTTCAGGCCTGAGTACAGATCAGATCATACAGCTTCAAAGCCAAAGTTATACCTGCCTTGGCATATGTTCTGCCATATGCTAACTATTGCTTTTAGACTAAATTGTTTTCTCTAATCAGCATTCTTTAAAATGTCTTGTATGTTGAAAACCTAGATGAGACTTTCGTTACCTAGCTCTGTTTTCTTCTCATTCTTCTGTTTGCTAATATTTTTGCACCTATGGGGGTTTTCCTGTTTGTTTCCGTTGTTGGTTGGGGTTTTTTTTTGCCATTTTAGGATATGTTCTTTAGCTTTTCCCTCCTTCACAGTGTATTAGGCCACCTTGCCCCCTTCCCAGTCTGTTTCTCTGAAGATCACTGTGATATTCTTACATCCAGAGGAAATTACGCTACTACTTTTGTATGAAAAACAAATTAGGATTGTAAATCCAATGTTACCTGCTCTTTAACGGAAAAATGTTCAAAGTCTAAAGAGCGTTCCAGTTTCTTTTCTTGTCTAAGTTTTTTTATTTTTGCACTTATTTATGAAATAGTCTTGCATTACTTAATTAAGTATGGATATTGTGAGTTCCAAATATATTTGAGCTTTTGTTGGATCTTGGATGTATTTTCTTTAAGCATGAGGCTGGTTTTGAAGATGTATGTCACATTTTGTGATAGGTTACTGATTCATTTCAAACAGAACATCTGGCACTGGCAAAACCCAAGAATTTAGAGTAGACCTACTAGATGGAAACTACCCGGCCTCCTACGTGACTTCCTTCTTCCACTGGTGTCTGTAGTATCTTCTGAGCTATGGCACAACTGGTGGGGCTTGGTGTGATTTTTCTCTGATGAAACTAAGTAGGGACTGCATTGCTACTTTAACTATCTGAAAGCTATGGTTTAATTAGCGGTTGAGAGAGTTTATTATTTACGGGCTTGTAGCTGGAAAAATGTGATTTCGGTTAGCTTATCTCCTGAAATGTTAGTGATTAGTGTCAACAGAGTGACTTCCTTCTAAAAACAGAGCTAAGAAAAGGCATTTGTGTGGAAAGTGACTTTCAACCACAGGATTTGTTTTATTTCATCCATCATTTATTGAGAAGGCCTGGAAAGGAGAAATGATTCATGTGAAGCTAACCAGACAGGCTTTGTTTTAGATTCCATGAAAACAATGAAACTTTGCATTAAAACATTGCACATCTGAGTGAATGTTTCACCTTTATCTTGAGTTACTTTTTTTAGCACATCATTTTCATATTTTAACATGACTAGAAGCATAATCCAGAAATTTGTTGTTAGCAGTAATGCATATAGCTTCAGGATAGGCTTTAGAATCTCAACTTACCTTTCTTACATTTTTTTGAAAAACATGCGTTTGAATGAGCTTGATCTTGAAGCACAGTAATTCTTTTCTCATTCATTTAGCCATCCAGTCATCATAGAACAAGATACTGTTTTAATCAACCTTTTATTGTGGGTACTGCACCTTTAATGAAACTTGGGTTTTGTTTTCCTTTCCATGTATGTATTTTCTCGGTATTGTTAAAATGGCCCTCATGCTGAATGACTGCACGCTGGCTAGATTTGAAGGATAACTGTCATACATTTGATGTCATTCCTCATAAAAGCATTTTTATTTATTTTAAGTAATTTTTTTGATGAAAGGAAGAACTAACTGCACAGGCTCGTTTGCTGTACCTTTGAACAGTCTGATGGGTGTTTGCTATGATTATATGCATAACGTATTCACTTTTCTGTCTTTGGCCTGTTAAATTTTTGATCACCAATGCCAAAACCAGTACCAAATAAAATAAATTGCCATCTCTTGGCCAGGCACAGTGGCTCACACCTGTAATCCCAGCACTTTAGGAGGCTGAGGCAGGTGTATCACCTGAGATCCGGAGTTCAAAACCAGCCTGGCCAAAATGAGGAAACCTCATCTCTGCTAAAAATACAAAAATTAGCCAGGTGTGGTGGTACATACCTGTAATCCCAGCTACTTGGGAGGCTGAGGTGGGAGAATCACTTGAACCTGGGAGGCGGAGGTTGCAGTGAGCTGAAATTGTGCCACTGCACTCCAGCCTAGGCAACAGAGCGAGACTATCTTGAAAAAAAAAAAAAAAAAAGATTATTCTTTAAATTAGCAAGTAAGATGTCAGCAGCCATTATTTTTATACTAATTGCTTATAACTAAAATCAAGACATCGGCCAGGCACATCTTTTACTTTGTCTTGTTTTAAATTTGAGAGTCAGAACTAGTATTACCAGCCTCTCGGAGAGTAGAAACAATCTCTACAAAGTGTAATCCCAGCACTTTGGAGGGCCGAGGTGGGAGGATCACAAGGTCAGGAGTTCAAGACCAGCCTCACCAACATGGTGAAACCCCATCTCTACTAAAAAAATAAAGACATGAAGTATTTTTTTGACTGTACTATTTGACTTTAAAAGTTGTAGCAAATTTAATATTGTTCCACATGACGACACTGCCATTGCTTCATGAAAAACTTAAATCCCATACTACCTATCCAGATATTCTGCTGAGTTCTCATTCTCCTCCCCAATTGACTTTTTTCTCTGTATGAGCAGTTTCCCATTTACATCCCATATATGTGTATCCTCTCACTTCATTTATTAATGAAAAGATACATAATAGAGAAAAACGAAGAACTTTTACCCTTGCTCTGGAGCCAGATGCCTGCAGGGGCTGGTGTTACCTGTGTGAGTATTGTGGGCAACCTGAGCAGTGAACTCTGTGGTGGACAGAGATCTCAGGCTGCCCAGATTAAGGGAGTAGTAAGTAGCCAGTCAGTTCCCAATGATCACAGCTCTTTAAGGATGCTGCACTCATGTTTCCAAGTCTGTCTACTTTTCAGATTTTCATGTGAAATCTCTTGTATGGAAATATTCAGTCAAATACGTAAAGAACCATTCAAATGTATAAAGAGGCCAAGCACGGTGGCTCATGCCTGTAATCCAAACACTTCGGGAGGCCAAGGTGGGTGGATCACATTTGGCTAGGAGTTCAAGACCAGCCTGACCAACATAGCAAAACCCCATCTCTACTAAAAATACAAAAGAATTCGCCAGGCTTGGTGGTACACACCTGTAATCCCAGCCACTCGGGAGGCTGAGGCATGAGAATCACTTGAACCCGGGAGGCAGAAGTTGCAGTAAGCTGAGATCACGCCACTGCACTCCAGCCTGGGTGATGGAGTAAGACTATGTCTCAAAAAAAAAAAAAGCACAGGGCCCAGGCAGGGGTGGAAAAAGCAGTTTCTGACTTTTGATTTAGCAGATCCATGTATGCTAAAGAAGTTGGGAAAGAAGGTAGCATTGCTCACTATGGGACTAGATTCCAGTGGATGTGTTAGCACAAAAGACCGCCTCATCTGTTGTTCTTTAAATTATTTGAGCTCAACTATGGTTAGACAGTAACTTTCTCACTCTGTCGCCCAGGCTGGAGCGCAGTGGCGCCATCTCAGCTCACTGCAATTTCCACCTCCCGGGTTTACACCATTCTCCTGCCTCAGCCTCCCGAGTAGCTGGGACTACAGGCGCCCGCCACCATACCTGGCTAATTTTTTTGTATTTTTTAGTAGAGACGGGGTTTCACCATGTTAGCCAGGGTGGTCTTGATTGCTTGACCTCGTGATCCGCCCGCCTCGGCCTCCCAAAGTGCTGGGATTATAGGCATGAGCCACTGTGCCCAACCAGACAGTAACTTTAAGAAACCTGAACACAGCCAGGTGTGGTGGCTCACGCCTGTAATCCCAGCACTTTGGGGATATGAAACTGAAAAACTGTTTTCCATACTAAAGACCTACAGAAACATGGCTGTACTATTAATCTGCTTTCGTTAAAAAGTAAGTCATCAGATAAGAACTCAGGCAGGCACTCAGCGTTGAACTGGCCCCCTGCCTTGTCCTCCCACATAGCTGGGACTGTAAGCATTAGCCACCACACTCGGCTCAGGAGTTTAAGACTCATTTTTCTTCGTAGGAGAAGAGGTGTACACAGGCTAGAGTGCAGTGACACAATCATAGGTCACTGTAATCTCGAACTCCTGGGCTCCAGCAAGCCTCCTGCCTCAGTCCTGAGTAGCTGGGACTACAGCCTTGCACAGCCATACCCAGCTTTTTTTGTTTGTGTTTTGTAGAGCTGGGGATTTGCTACATTGCCCAGGCTGCTACCACATCCAGCCCAGATTCACTTTTTTAAAATGTATGTTACATCCTTATATAATTTATAATTTTTTAATGTTTTGATTTAACATCAGATTTATATCTTTTTCTTCAGATAATCTTTTTAATAAAAATACTCCTTGGGGCCAGGCGCAGTGGCTCACGCCTGTAATCCCAGCACTTTGGGAGGCCGAGGCAGACAGATCACAAGGTCAAGAGATCGAGACCATCCTGGCCAACATGGTGAAACCCTGTCTCTACTGAAAATACAAAAATTAGCTGGGCATGGTGGCGGGCGCCTGTAGTCTCAGCTACTCAGGGCAGGGGGGAGGAGGAGGGGGGCGGGGTGCTGAGGCAGGAGAATCGCTTGAACCCAGGAAGCGGAGGTTGCAGTGAGCCGAGATCACACCACTGCGCTCCAGCCTGGCTACAGAGTGAGACTCCATCTCAAAAAAAAAAAAAACTCCTTGGGATTAATAATATATTACAGTCATATTTATTGTGTTGGTAATTAAGATTGTACTTAAGAGGCCGGGCGCAGTGGTTCACGCCTGTAATCCCAACACTTTGGGAGGCCAAGGCAGGTAGATCACAAGGTCAGGAGATAGAGATCATCCTGGCCAATATGGTGAAACCACATCTCTACTAAAATACAAAAAATTAGCCAGGTGTGGTGGTATGTGCCTGTAGTCCCAGCTACTTGGGAGGTTGAGGCAGGAGAATCACTTGAACCAGGAAGCACAGGTTGCAGTGAGCCGAGTTTGCTCCACTGCACTCCAGCTTGATGACAGAGCAAGACTCCATCTCAGAAAAAAAAGATTGTACTTAAGAACCATGAAAGAACTGTATCGTTGTTTGTACAAACATTGACATAAAAGTGAATACTTGATCACAAAATTCTCATCCCAGTCAGATTAGTGAGCACCATTACTCCGAACACTTCATTGAAGATGTCCATTGTGCAGTGTGCATTATGCAGTACTGTTCCTTTCAGAATGTTTCTTAACTGCTAATATACTTGAAAATTAACTGAATGCTCATACTTTAGGGATTTAACTTGAAGTTACTGAAGAAATGAAGAAGTCTTAATAACTGTAAAACTGATGGAACATGAAGATCACAGGCAATCTGAGTACTCTAGAGAGCCTTAATGCCCATATGTTTCTCTCTCTCATTCAGTGACGACACTGCAGCTGAAGGAGGAGTTGCTGGATGGAGAGGATTATAATTTCCTCCAAGGAGCATCTGATCAGGAAAGCAATGGCTCTGCCAACTTCTACATCAAACAAGAGCCATGAGGTGGCTCAGAAACTGAGGGCGGGAGGGGAAGGATTTTACACAGGACTGATTTATAATCAATCCAGCTGTACAGGGGGCTATTCTACTGGGACATTTTGCTAAACATAGAAGATTTCAGTTCCAGATTTTTCAGGTGGGTGGGGAAACTATTTTAGTCGGGGGGGCGGGGTGGGAAATTTTCAATTTATAAAGATGGACAATTTTTGTGTTGTATTTGAAGCTTTTGAAAGAATTTTGTAATATTTTCCAAGTTTGGATTTATGTGCATTGTTAACAAGAACTGAAATTCTAACTTTTTTGGTAAGATTAAAGTTTAGGTAGCAGGATTGAAGGAAATGATTTAAGAAGGATATAGGTGTTAAATGCAAATGAACTGTCATTACAAATGAACCTTTTTGGTACCTGTTGGGAGATTTTGGGATTTTTAGAACTTAGGCCAGTCACATCTCCAGCTTCCTTTGCTGCAGAAATATGCAACTGAACTCCTTATGGAGGAGAGGGGTCATCACCACATCGGTCATGGAAGGGGTCATTATTTCTGCTTGTTGGCATTTTATTGCAGCCCATTTTAAATGTTTGTACAGAAATATTTTTCATTCTGTGAAAATTTATTTGGAGTTCTATATGAAACTGGAAGAACTCTGGATACTTTCATATGTTCTCTTTTAATTAAAAAAATGATTAGAATTATCCTAACACTAAAGTGTTAAACTGGAATGGTTGACAAGATATACAGGATCTCAGTCTACATGTTGAGGGGTTGGGGAAAATGCAGTGTTGTTCTGAGTTTATTTTCCTTTCTAAAAAAATACCCCACGAAAGGGATACTGATCAGTTCTCTGCCATTTCCCTCTGTCTGTGAAATAACAACTTGGTATAACCACAACCAAAAACAGATGTTCTGTATTAGGAGAATTGAATCGAAAGTTATTCAAAGCCAAAATAAGTTTAGATTTCAAAATCATTCCAGCTCTGCTTTTATCTATCTTGGATTTGGTAGAAAACTAATTTGAAAGAGAATTTAATTTTCTTAAAATTCCATATATATATATGATTGTCTTTAATTGTATTCAGGATTTATTTTAATAATAACTGATTTGGACCATGTTGAACATTCCCTGTTTTAAAATTCACATGACTTCCTTTTAAAAAAAAAAAAAAAAAAGGATACAAGGGTAAATTGGTGAAAGGTTTGCTCTCTGCATTTTCTAACTTTCTACTGAGTTGTGACTGAATGAGAGCTCTCTAGCGTTTACCAGTGAGGTTCATAAACTAAACTCTCAGGAATTAATTGCATCTGTTCTAGAAGTGCTTCTGGGTCTTAGCCTGGCCTCTTCAGAGTGGTAATATTGACCATCTCCTCTGGAATATAGGTAGGGCTAATTAGAAATTAATCAAAATGATTAACCTCTACAGTCCTTCAGCCTATGGAATGCTTTAAAAAATGTTAATGGAAAGCCCCAGGAGACCATTTTAGGTAAGATTTTTGTTTGAATTTTAAAATGCATAGAACGTTAAAAAAAAAAAAAAAAACCAGCAATTTATTTTCTAAAATATTGCTCTACTTTTGGGAATAATAGCATTGGTAATACGCACAGGTTTACCTCATTCTATGCAAGAGGGGTTAATAACATAAGGTTTTATAATAGCTACTGGAAGTAAAATTTGTTACTTTATAGTGTAAGAATGTATGGAATCGCATGTCACCATTTCTTAATACTGACTCTTTAGGGTCATAAATGCAGATCACATCAACGCAAGTTGATTCTCATGTGTCAAATATATGTGAATTCAGCTGTTAAATTACTGGATATTTATCTTAACATTACTGAGAGGGACCTACTGTAAATGTGACATCCTCACACTTCCCATATCTTTAACTTTGAAAAATCTTCTCGTAAACTTAAAGCCTGGAAGTATTCCAAAGCAAGGGTTACAGCAGTCTTTATTCTCAGGCTCACTGAATTAAACCCAGGACTAATTCCACAGCACAGGCACAAGAAGCCTGTTGTATGGTGTACTCTGCCAGTACCTTGGATTTAGGAGCTCCGTGGGGAACTGAATAAACCAGAAGAGACAGGATTTGAGCTAGTCAGTCCTGGTAATCTATGAAATGCTCATTTATACCCCAGTTTCATAAGCTTCCAATTCTATAGCAAACCCAGGCTCTGAGTGTTGTAGAATTTCCTAATTCATGAAGTGTTTCTTTTTTTTTTTTTTTTTTTTTTTTTTTTTTTTTTTTTTTTTTGAGACGGAGTCTCGCTCTGTCGCCCGGGCTGGAGTGCAGTGGCCGGATCTCAGCTCACTGCAAGCTCCGCCTCCCGGGTTTACGCCATTCTCCTGCCTCAGCCTCCCAAGTAGCTGGGACTACAGGCGCCCGCCACCTCGCCCGGCTAGTTTTTTGTATTTTTTAGTAGAGACGGGGTTTCACCATGTTAGCCAGGATGGTCTCGATCTCCTGACCTCGTGATCCGCCCGTCTCGGCCTCCCAAAGTGCTGGGATTACAGGCTTGAGCCACCGCGCCCGGCCATGAAGTGTTTCTTGTCTTGATCCCTTGACCAACAGTTGAAGGTTGGTAAGGACTTTCCTACAGTCTAAACACAACCTAAAGCGCTCTTTCATTGTTCACACACTAACTCCTACTGCTGATGAACCGAAAAATAATTAATGCAGAGGAAATTTATGTCTTAGCCATAACTCCAGTTGTACAACTCAATCGCCCCATTCTCTTTTACGGTTCAAAACTGCTGACCTTGGGTTTGTTTTTGTTTTGTTTTGTTTTTCCTGTTAGGATTTATTTGGGGACTTTTGGTAGTTTAAACTCTTTAACCTTTTCCTTGCTGTGTATGAGGAAAGCTAAAGCTGTTATCAGCTTCTTATTCTACGATACTAACACGGGTTTTCAGTGTTTGTTTGTTTTGATTATTATTATTAATTTTGCGTGATGTGAATACCCTCTCCCATCAATATTTGTATTATGGTGCTATATATTGGTAATGATCCTTTAATATTGGGAAGGGATTTTAAAAATACTGTGATTAAACTGGGTTTCTTCCTTTGATTTTCATATTTTAAATAAAGCCACAGTCATTTATACAAAAGAAAAGCATCTGTCCCTGGGCAAATCTTTCGAGGACAGAGGTCAAAGTAAACTGCATAAGGTTTTTACATCATTTCTGTATGTATTTGATATATAAATCAATATCTGTACAAATTTAATCTTTTATTTTCTTGGTAACTCGTGATCATTGAGAAAGTGTTTGAAACTTTCTCATGAAGTGTATATATAATGGCGTGAAAAATTCCTTTGGAAAAATTTATGTTCCTTTCATTTTTACCAAATTGCAAATTTTCAGCATGGATGTGAAAAGCATTAAAATTATAACTTTGTGTACAAGATGAAAATAATTCACTAAATTTGCCCTTTTTTACACAAAATAAAATGTTAAAGTTAAGCTGGATTTGAGCAGGTTCTTTAATATGCTTTGGTTTGGAGGGTTGCTTTTCTATTGCATGCCCTCTATAAGCAGTCAGAGACCCCTATGAAAGTTGGATCCGTCCCTTCCTCTAACAAGGGGTAGCGGGCACATGAGTGCTGTGAGGAAGAATTACCACTTGCTGGTGAGGGAGCCGAGATTAGTATGGTTAGACATGTGGATGAGGTTACATTGGAGGTGGGATTGCAGGGGCAGGGAGGGAAAGGGCAAAAACCACAGCAGGAGCCGAGGTGAATAGGGACCTTTATGGGGAAATTAAATCATCTTAGCTAGAACATTATGTTTTGGGGTTGGCATGCTTAGTAGGAGATTTTTTTATTTTATTTTTTTTTTTTTGAGATGGGGTCTCACAGTGTCACCCAGGCTGGAGTGTAGTGGTGCAATCTTGGCTCACTGCAACCTCCACCTCCCATGTTCACACCATTCTCCTGCCTCAGCCTCCTGAGTAGCTGGGACTACAGGTGCTCGCCACCACGCCCAGCTAATTTTTTCTGTTTTTAGTAGAGGCGGGGTTTCACCATGTTAGCCAGGATGGTCTCAGTCTCCTGACCTCGTGATCCACCTGCCTCAGCTTCCCAAAGTGCTGGGATTACAGGCATGAGCCACCACGCCCTGGCTAGTAGAAGACTTTTTTTTAACTCCATTAACCTCAGCAGCAAAGTTAATGAGATGTAAATAAAGTATCCCAGCTAACTCTTTCCCTTAACATTACAAGGGAATGTCAAAAAGCCCTCCTTTACCAACAGCTGACTCTTTGGAAAATTATTCAACTTTTACTGCAGATGCAGTTGGTAGAGATTTTTATGAACTGGGAAAGGATATGTAAGACAGTAATGAGATGGACTGGGTCTCTTCAGGGATTAATTTCATTCTTTAGAAAAATGTAACGCATTCCAAGAGAAAAACCTAATTTCTGCCCTGTTTTCTACCTTTATTGATTTGAACAGTTGGCCGTAGTAAGCTGGAATTCCTAGGTTGGTGCTTATTTATTATCCCATGAGTTTTGACAAATACATATATATATATATTTGTATATATGTTTTTTTTGTTTTTGTTTTTGAGGAGTCTTGCTCTGTCACCAGGCTGGAGTGCAGTGTCATGATCTCGGCTCACTGCAGCCTCTGCCTCCTGGGTTCAAGTGATTCTCCTGCCTCAGCCTCCCAAGTAGCTGGGAGTACAGGCACACACCACCACACCAGCTAATTTTTATATTTTTAGTGGAGATGGGGTTTCACCATTGTTGGCCAGGAAGGCCTTGATCTCTTGACCTCATGATCCGGCTGCCTCAGCAGTCTCCCAAAGTGCTGGGAATACAGGCATGAGCCACTGCACCTAGCTTTTTTTTTTTTTTTTTTTTTTTTGAAATGGAGTCTCACACTTACCCAGTGCAGTGGCACGATCTCAGCTCACTACAACCTCCGTCTTCCAGGTTCCAGCAATTCTCCTGCCCCAGCCTCCTGAGTAGCTGGGACTACAGGCACATGCCACCACACCCGGCTAATTCTTGTATTTTTTTGTAGAGCTGGAGTTTCACCATATTGGCCAGGTTGTCTTGAACTCATGACCTCATGATCTGTCCGCCTCAGCCTCCCAAAGTGCTGGGATTACAGGCATGAGCCACCGCACCCGGCCAAATATATTTCTTTTCTTTTTTTTTTTTTTTTTTTTTTTTTTTTTGAGACGGAGTCTCGCTCTGCCGCCCAGGCTGGAGTGCAGTGGCCGGATCTCAGCTCGCTGCAAGCTCCGCCTCCCGGGTTCACGCCATTCTCCTGCCTCAGCCTCCCGAGTAGCTGGGACCGCAGGCGCCCGCCACCTCGCCCGGCTAGTTTTTTGTATTTTTTAGTAGAGACGGGGTTTCACCGGGTTAGCCAGGATGGTCTCGATCTCCTGACCTCGTGATCCGCCCATCTCGGCCTCCCAAAGTGCTGGGATTACAGGCTTGAGCCACCACGCCTGGCCTATTTCTTTAAACCATTATATGCCTCTTGGGAAACTAGTTATGCCCAGAAACAAGTGTCTCAAGAATTCAAGGGATGTTCCTGCCTTGGCCTCCCAAAGTGCTGGGATTACATGCATGAGCCACTGCATCCAGCCAAGATAATGCATTTTAAATAATAATGTACTTTCACTTTTTTTTTTTAAGTTTGTTGAAAGCATGAGATGTTCTGAATGATACGTCATTTTCATCCAGTCGCAGTGACTCATGCCTGTAATCCTAACACTTTGGGAGGCCAAGGTGGGCAGATTGCTTGAGACCAACCTGGCCAACGTGGTGAAAGAGCATCTCTACGAAAACTATAAAAGTTAGCCGGGCGTATTTGCACACACCTGTAGTCCCAGCTTCTTGGGTGACTGAAGCACGAGAATCACTTGAACCCAGGAGGCAGAGGCTGTAGTGAACTGAGTGAGCCACTGCTCTCCAGCCTGGGCAACAGAGCCAAGACTCTGTCTCTCAAATAAATAAATGAGTTAATACTTTCACACACCCAGCTGGTGCAGGATTAGGACCTAAACCAAGCCTACTCCAGAGGCAGTACCTTTTTTTTTTTTTTTTTTTTTTTGAGACGGAGTTTTGCTCTTGTTGCCCAGGCCGGAGTGCAGTGGCACGATCTCGGCTCACTGCAATGTCCACCTCACGGGTTCAAGTGATTCGCCTGCCTCAGCCTCCCAAATAGCTAGGATTACAGGCATACACCACCACGCCCTGCTAATTTTGTATTTTTAGTAGAGACAGGGTTTCACCGTTATTGGTCAGGCTGGTCTTGACTCCTGACTTCAGGTGATCTGCCTGGCTCGGCCTCCCAAAGTGTTGGGATTACAGTTGTGAGCCACGGCACCCGGCCCAGTGGCAGTACTTTTTTTTTTTTTTTTTTTTTTGAGACGGAGTCTCGCTCTGTCGCCCGGGCTGGAGTGCAGTGGCCGGATCTCAGCTCACTGCAAGCTCCGCCTCCCAGGTTTAGCCATCCTCCTGCCTCAGCCTCCCGAGTAGCTGGGACTACAGACGCCTGCCACCTCGCCTGGCTAGCTTTTTGTATTTTTTAGTAGAAACGGGGTTTCACCGTGTTAGCCAGGATGGTCTGCGATCTCCTGACCTCATGATCCGCCCGTCTCGGCCTCCCAAAGTGCTGGGATTACAGGCTTGAGCCACCGCGCCCGGCCAGAGGCAGTACTTTCAATCTCACCCTAGTCTACTCCGTATTTATCATTCAGTTCTAACAAACTGAGTCCTAACATCCAAAGCCTTACTCAGCTTTCACCACTACAGGTTGATGTCACTTACCCTCCAAACTCACTTCCTCACATCACTTGGGAAAGTACTTAAAGACAGATTTAAAAAAAAAAAAGGCCTGGCCCAGTGGCTTACGCCTGTAATCCCAGCACTTTGGGAGTCCAAGTTGGGTGGATCACAAAGTCAGGAGTTCAAGACCAGCCTGGCCAACATAGTGAAACTCCGTCTTTACTAAAAATACAAAAAAATTAGCCGGGCGTGGTAGCGGGTGCCTATAATCCCTGCTACTCAGGAGGCTAAGGCGGTGAAAAACTTGAATCTGGGAGGCAGAGGTTGCAGTGAGCCAAGATCACGCCACTGCACTCCAGCCCAGGCGACAGTGCAAGACTCCGTCTCCAAAAAAAAAATAAAAGGCAGTAAAGCATAGTGGCCATGGGCATGGAGTCTGAAGACAGCTCTCGGGTTGGAAACTGGCTCCTCCTCCACTGGCTAGTTATGTAACTTGGCTCAGTTTCCTCCATTGTAAAATGGGGATACTGGTGCCAGCCGCCCAAGAATCATGAAGATGCAATGAATGCATGTATATAAAGTTCTTTGAACAGCCCTGGCAGAGTAAGCCCATGCTTTGCTGCTGCTCCTAACCCAGGTACCTCCACCAGCATACGTAAGTGTCCCCAGGGAGCACAGTGAAATGCAGGTGCTCAGGCCCTGCCCCAGACTCTTAAGATGTTTATATTAAACTTCTGCTTACCTGTGATGAGAATGTAGCATATATAAACATACATGAATTATATTTGAAATTAAGGAATGATTTTTAAAATGTTAAACTTCTTATCAATTGTTGACTGGAAACTAGAATCTTTACACATTTTGTTTTTGTACTAAAGCATTAAAAGTATTTCTTACTTCATTCCAAAGGAAAATTGAGCTGTTTTCTCTCTACTCTGTCAGTGACCTCAACACTTCTGACACTAGATGTAAAGGGGCTGTTTCCCTTCACACTGAGCAGCTCTCTAGCAGACACTAGCTGGGTGTCCTCTCCTTCAATTCTGATGCTGTCTACCTGAAGTCAGATCCCACAGGTTAAGGACTCCAGCCCCCAAGACTGCCCCCATTTCAAATGCCAATTGCAAGCCCCAGCTTATGACTTTATTCTTCTGACCAATTGGCTATAAACTAAGGGTTCCCATGACCCCCTTTTTAGACTCAGTTAATTTGCTAGAGAGGATCATAGAACTCAGGGAACCACTACTTACATGTATTGGTTTAATAAAGGATATAGCTGGGCACAGTGGTGTGCATCTGTGATCCCAGCTACTCAAGAGGCTGAGTGGGGGGGACTGCTTGAGCCGGGAGTTCAAGGCTTAGCCTGGACAACATAGCGAAACCCCCATCTCTAAAAAATAAAGGATATAGATAGACCAGATGCATGAGGCAGGGTATGTGGAAAATGGCATGGAGCTACACTCTCAGAGTATACCACTCTCCAAGCACCTCAGCAATCTGGAAGCTCCTCAAACCCTATTCTGGGGTTTTACGAAGGCTTCATTACATAGGCATGATTGATGGCATAATTGGCCACTGGTGAGCAATTGAACTTTAGCCCCTCTCCTCTTCTTGGAGGTTGTAGGGAGGCTATCTAGGAGCACCCACAGCCACTGGTCATCTCATTAGCATATAAGAAACAACATTTGAGATTACAAGGGTTTTAGGAGCTGCGTGCCAGGAACCAAGGGCAGAGACCAAATATGTACTTATGTCACAATGTCATTGTCTTATATTTACTATAGCAGTATACATAAAAAGCATAGAAGATTGGTCAGGCGCAGAGGCTTACGCCTGTAATCCCAGCACTTTGGGAAGCCGAGGCAGGTGGATCACAAGGTCAGGAGTTGAAGACCAGCCTAGCCAGGATGGTGAAACCTGTCTCTACTAAAACTACAATAGGCTGGGCGCGGTGGCTCACGCCTATATTCCCAGCACTTTGGGAGGCCAAGGCGGGCGGATCACGAGGTCAGGAGATCGAGACCATCCTGGCTAACACGGTGAAACCCCGTCTCTACTAAAAAATACAAAAATTAGCTGGGCGTGGTGGCAGGCACCTGTAGTCCCAGCAACTCAGGAGACTGAGGCAGGAGAACAGCGTGAACACGGGAGGCAGAGCTTGCAGTGAGCCGAGATTGTGCCACTGCACTCCAGCCTGGGTGACAGAGCGAGACTCCCTCTCAAAAAAAAAATAATAACAATACAAAAATTAGCCAGGCGTGGTGGCAAGCACCTGTAAACCCAGCTACTTGGGAGGCTGAGGCAGAGAATTGCTTGAACCAGGGAGGCAGAGGTTGCAGTGAGTCAAAATCGGGCCACTGCACTCCAGCCTGGGTAACAGAGTGAGACTCCATCTAAAAAAAAAAAAAAAAAAAAAAACAGCATAGGATTGTCATATATAGGAGTGACATTTAGCTTTTACCTTTTTTTATAGGAAATATACATTTATAATTGATTCCAGGTGATAGTGCTACAAATGATTTGTATTGACAGGTGCTATTAACAACATTTTACAACTGTTCGAATCCAGCAAAATTAACCTCAAAAGCAGGGAATATGCCTCTAGTAACCACTCACAGCATCTGGCCCAGGAAACCAGCAGGAAGAGATATCTCATCCCAGGGAAAAAAAATAAAGGCGCAGGGTTGCAGAAATACGTACCAACTATAGGCCAAGCACTAGGTTAGCTGCATATACATAATTTCATTAATCTTGCATTACAGTGGTAGGCATGCCCATTTCACAGATGTCTTTAGGCTTCCACTTCCTAATAAGTAACTTGCCCAATCTGTAATCAGCAGATACATAAATCTAGAGTATTTGCCTAGTCTGTATGTTTCACTCCAAGTTTCAACAAATTCTTACAGGTGGCCAGGTGCAGTGGCTCACACTTGTAATCTCAGCTACTCGGGAGGCTGAGGCTCAAGAACCACTTGACCAACTAGGCTTCAGCCCAGGAGGTGAAGGTTGCAGTGAGCTGAGATCACACCACTGCACTCCAGCCTGGGCGACAAAGCGAGACTCTGTCTCAAATAAATAAATAGGCCATGCGTGGTGGCTCACACCTGTAATCCCAGCACTTTGGGAGGCCAAGGTGGGCAGATCCCCTGCAAGACCAGCCTGACCAACATGGAGAAATCCCGTCTCTACTAAAAATACAAAATTAGCAAGGTGTGGTGGTACATGCCTGTAATCCCAGCTACTCAGGAGGCTGAGACAGGAGAATCGCTTGAACCCAGGAGGTGGAGGTTGCGGTGAGCCAAGATCATGCCACTGCACTCCAGCCTGGGCAACAAGAGCGAAACTCCGTCAGGATCAGATAGATCATTCTTTGACAAGCAGGATTTAGATGTAGATAATGCTACTACAGCCAAGGAACCAAGTCACTTCTCTCAGCTCAGTATCAAATAAGCACAAGGAGACAGTATCCAGCTTCCAAAAACTTTATTGGCAAATATGCTCTATAAAAGAATGATCAATCCTGTTGCTTCTAAGTCAGTGGAATGAAGAGCTGTGTCCAGGGACACACCACGCCGTACTGAAGGAGACTGCTGCCATGTCCACCTCTTATTCATAGATCCAGTCATGAGCACAAGACTTGTAGTCAACCAGTTCTTCAGGCTTAAACCATAGGCTGATTTCTTTTTCAGCACTTTTTACTGAGTCACTGCCATGAATGATGTTCCTAAGAAAGAAAACAATTACTAGTTGCCATGTTTTAAAGTGCAAAAGTCTGTTTAATGGGTACCACAACGGACAGCCACTCCAGACTTTTTCAGCCATATTGCCACTTGTAGCAGCAGACCAATTTATACCCCCAAAGCATTTCCTTTTAAAAGCAGCTATACAACTGTAAAGGTGCTTGATTCAAACCATTCCTTGTTTCAACTGTAGTACGCTTCCAAGTCTGGCCTCCCCATCAAAAGAGCGCTTGTACCCCAAGATTGCTGATGACATAAAACACTCCTCCTCAAATTTTGGAAAATACAGTAATATTCAAACCCACTCCAGATCAACATCCCAACTAGATATGATGCATGCGTCATCATAGGCCAGCTCTGCTGCATTTTCTTGTAACACTGATTTGCAAAGCCCAACCATGACATAACACTGCTTATTAATAACAATCCCTTTATTCCACTTGAACCTCACAAGTTTGTAAAGGTTTTGAACAGATTGTGTAGAGGTGATTTCCCAATCAAAAGGTTAAATGACACACCCGTGGACAAAGTACTCATGGATATGGCTAGAACGCTTCCCTTCTCCACACCTAGCATTTTCTGCTGTGCTACACAGGAATTACCACATACGGCTCCCTTGTCTTGCTTAAAATTAAGTAACCTAGAGAAGAAGCTATGTGTGAAAACTGTTTTGTTTTGTTTTGTTTTTTGAGACAGAGTTTCGCTCTTGTTACCCAGGCTGGAGTGTAGTGGCGAGATCTTAGCTCAATGCAGCTTCCACCTCCCGGGTTCAAGCAATTCTTCACCTCAGCCTCCTGAGTAGCTAGGATTACAGGCATGCACCACCATGCCTGCCTAATTTTTTATTTGTCGTAGAGACGGGGTTCATGTTGGCCAGGCTCCAGGCTGGTCTCAAACTCCCGACCTCAGGTCATACACCCGCCTCGGCCTCCCAAAGTGCTGGGATTACAGGCATAAGTGTGGCCTGAAAGCTTTTATACAATGATAATCACCACTTAATTTAAGAGTTTGGGCCAGGCATGGCCTGAGCTTTTATACAATGATATACCCAGCCTGAAAGTTTTTATACAATGATAATCGCCAACTAATTTAAAAAGTTCAGGCCAAGTGCGGTGGCTCATGTCTGTAATCCCAGCACCTTGGGAGGCCAAGACAGGCTGATCACCTGAGGTCAGGAGTTCGAAACTAGCCTGGCCAACGTGGTGAAACCCTGTCTCTACTAAAACTACAAAAATTAGCTGGGTGTGGTGGCATGCACCTGTAATCCCAGCTATTTGGGAGGTTGAGGCAGGAGGATCACCTGAACCTGGGAGGTGGAGGTTGCAATGAGCTGAGATGATACCACTGCACTCCAGCCTGGGCGACAGAGGGAGAGTCCGTCTCAAGAAAAAAATAAATAAATAAAATGCACAGATTCTTCTGAAAGTAGGATGCACCTGATGTCTGCTTTAAATGGTGTTGCATAAAAGTCATCCACCCTCCTGTCCCCGGACTTACCTGCCAACCTGAATGCAGAAGTCCCCACGAATGGTGCCTGGCTTAGAATCTGCTGGATTGGTCTCCCCAAGCATCACTCGGCCTGTCTTCACCACGTTCAGCCCCTCCCAGACCTCAGAAGTGTGAAAATGGATTTATAATCAGATCTGCCACTCAGGACACGTAGTGTCTAACATTTACTCCTACCTGACAGGACGCATCAATGAGACCAACCAGTGACATGATTATCAGCTAACCCCAGCAGAGAGTAGGGACCTACCTAAAAACTCCATTCCAAATGTATTGCTAGGATTCAAAGAAAGGTCTGCCCAACTTGGGGACTTCCCAGTTTAGCTGAGACAGAGATAAACAATGTTGAAGAATCCTTACGCAGCCATCAACACAGAAAAACTAGTTAAGAAAGGAGAAAGTGGCCAGTCTGGAATAGGATTAGTGGGAAGGGCATCCCAGAAGACTGCTAGAATAGCGAAAAGAAAGTCTAACGTGCTAGAGTAAGGATTCCAGGGAAGAGCAGAAGGAAGAAAAAAGGGAACAGGAAATAGGTCTACTTTCTCAACAATTTCACTGCCTCCCTATTTTACTCTCTCCTATTCTTTCCACTCCCAGTTGGACATTAGCACCATGCAGAAGAAACTGCTTCTAGTATAGGATTTGAGAACTTCTTAAATACTTACATTAGAATTTTTCATGAGAAAATAGGAAAAAGTTTTTAAATCTAGGAAACATTAAGGTCTAGAACACTTGTCAAACAAGAAATTTAGTACTCTTTTTTTTTTTTGAGATGGAGTCTTGCTGTCGCCCAGGCTGGAGTGCAGTGGCGATCTCGGCTCACTGCAACCTCTGCCTCCCAGGTTCAAGTGATTCTCCTGCCTCAGCCTCCTGAGTAACTGGCCTCCTAACTAGGATTAACTCCTGGCCTCAGGTGATCCACCCACCTCAGCCTCCCAAAGTGCTGGGATTACAGGCATGAGCCACGGAGCCTGGCCCAGATATTTACCACTCTTCTAGGCAGTGAGATTCTATTTAACCCTCGAGAAATTTACCTGAAAACGTCCTTCCCTTATCTTTTTTTTTTTTTTTTCTTTGTTGAGACAGAGTCTCGCTCTGTTGCCCAGGCTGGAGTGTAGTGGCACAATCTCAGCTCACTGCAACCTCCGCCTCCCCGGTTCAAGCAATTCTCCTGCCTCAGCCTCCGGAGTAGCTGGGACTACAGCCGTGCGCCACCACACCCAGCTAACGTCCTTCTCATTTCTAAGGTCTGATTTGCTTTCTCCTCCCAAGCTCCTAGTTGCTCAGTTAAGTAACTTCAGCAGGTTCCATTCATAAAATAATTTAGCTGAGGGAGATGTCTAAAAAAGAACACTGAGCACTTATTCCCCATTTTCCCTCATTCCCCACAACCACTCACCATGGCCACAACCGGCCCCGAGTTCATGTACTTCACCAGCCCGGGGAAGAACGGGCGGTCTTTCAGGTCAACGTAGTGCTGCTTCAGGTGTTCCTCAGAGGCCTGGCATTGGAGAGGACGCGCCAGTTAGGAGCTAAGCTGGAAAGACTCCATCCCACCCTCTGAACCTCCCATTAGCAAGTCTGGTTTTATATTCTAGCCCACGTTCATAAGCGGTGTGTGCAAATATATATATACTCACACACATAAATATTTTTTAAATCCCATCCAAACCATGAAACTAACGTCATTTTAACAGAAAGACTGTTCTTTTTTGCTGTGTTGTTTTGGTTTGTTTTAGGAGACAGGGTCTCACTCTCATCACCCCGGCAGGAATGCAGTGGCACATTCATGGCTCACTGCAGCCTCAACTTCCAGGGCTCAAGTGATTTTCCCATCTCAGCCTCCCAAATAGCTGGAACTACAGAGGCCCTCAACCATGCCCAGTTAATTTTTCTTTTTCTTTTTCTTTTTTTGTAGAGACAAGGGCTTGCTATGTGGCTCAGGCTGATCTCCAACTCCTGGGCTCCACCCACCTCGGCCTCCTAAATTGCTGGGATTATAGGCGTGAGCCCCGGGCCTGGCCAAGACTGTTCTAATCGTAAAGACACCCTCATACTGTCAATGACATTAGGGGTTTTGTAATCCTAATAAGTAGGTGGTCTGAAGATCTACATTTAGGGAATTAAATTTTGGCTGCAACTGAAGTACATATGTTAGGTCATATGCCAGGCAGAGGTCACATTAAACTCCCCTGGGCTACTCACAATGCCCTTTTAAATATTTCAGATGGTAACTGAGCACATTCTCCTCACCGATGAGCCTGGTTGAATTTCAGTACTTAGATGCGTATCCCTAAGTGTAGGGATTCAGATCTGTGCCCCAAATTTAATGTGGAAAATATAGTTCCTACCCTATGCTAAAGGAGGAGCACCGCACTGGAACTCGGAGTTTCAGACTAAAGCAAAGGACATTCTAAGTCTCCATTCCGTGCCTAGGTGGACCCGCGTGGGCAGGCGCAGGGGGTCTAGGACGCGGGGTTTCTCCGCTCCCTGCTGCCTCCCTGCGGCCGGTGGGCAGGTGGCGGCCCGCGGGAAGGAAGCCAGACTCGGAGGGCGAGTCACGCTACCCGCGCTTCACCTTCCCAAGGGCGTCTGTCCCCACCGCCCCGGGAAATGGTCGGCGGGCCAGAGCCGCCGTGGGCGGGGGCAGACGGCAAAGGGATTCTCGCGGCCGCGAAATGGACTCGGAAAGGAGACGCCGACAAACCGCCGCCGGGAGGGAAAAACACCCGCGAGCCGGCTGCAGCCGGGGAAGGGGAGACCGGGGCGAGTTACCCGGAGGAACTTCATGGCCACGAGGCGGAACCCCTTCTGCTCGAAGCGCTTGATGATCTCGCCCACCAGGCCGCGCTGCACGCCGTCCGGCTTGATGGCGATGAAGGTGCGCTCGAGGTTGGCCATGGTCCTGCGAGGCGAGAGGTGCGGTCAGGGTCCGGGCGGAGGCCACGTGGGCGCCGCAGGGCCCGCCTCCCCCACCACGCGCGGCCGCGGGGACACGTGGCTTCCCGGGTGCTTCCGCCCCGCACAGGGCTGGCGTCACTCTGCGGAGTCCGAAGGCCCGCGGGGCGCAAGCGGCAAAGGAATCTCCCGCTCCAACCCCGCGCGAGACCTGCGGGAAATCGGGGGGCGCCCACAGACCGGGTCCACCTGCGGCCGCGCAAGCGGAAGAGGGAGCCGGAGGAGACGCCAAGGGATGCGCCCCACCGCCTTACCGGGAAGCTGGAGGGGCCGGGTGGCGGCGCTGCGCTGCGAGAGCAGAGAGCTGGAGCGACCACCACACCCGGGAGCCGGCAGCGGAGGAGGGGTGCGGGGCGGAGCGCGGCGTGGCCACACCCCGGAGGACCTAGCCGCTCAACCCGCAGGAACGCCCCACCCGCCCGGCCGGACGCGGCCCGAGAACGGTGTCCTCACCCAGCCGGGGCGCGCCCTCGCCGGGCAGTGATCGAAACGAATCCAGAGACAGGAAGTTCAACTACGCACGTCCCAAATTCCACTCCTCACCTCTCAGTGCTTTCCGTGACCCCAAAAGTTCCTACACACACACACACAGAACCTGCGCCTGTGCTCGAGTTCTCTACCCCGGTCAAGGCCATCTGCTGCTTTTACCACCCGCCCGAGCACCGGCATTAACCTTGACTTGACTCTCCCTCCCCGTCGTGCACCCACAGTCCTTATCTCCCTACCTCTGAAATCCAGCCTTCCCTCCCCTCTGCTTGAGCCCTGGTCAAGCCTCGGCCTCCCAACGGGCCTCGATCTCACCTCTCCCCGCAAACCGGGAGCCTAGCTCAGCACCTGAGACGGCCATCTGGTCCTGCCCCTGCCCTGCCTTGATGACTCCCCCTCCTACAGGATGGCGTTCAGACTCCTTAGCGAGATGCTCTTTTCGCAGGATGCCCTGCTCCCTGGCTGCCGCCTCCCCACCTACATTTCCAGCCCCAATCAGCTGCCCCATTCCCACCCTGAGATAGGGATCCCTGCCCACCTGGCACTAAAGTGCGGTCGAGCTTTCCAGTTCACCCTGAGGCGCGCCCCTGGACCCTGAGGAAAGCCTAGACCCTGTCATAGAGATCACACCTGTCATCGACCTGTACACACTTCCTATTTGCAGTGTCCCTGGCAAACAAGCTCCCTTTGGTGATGCCCAACTTCCCTGGGGTGGTCACGAGCCCCTCCTCTCAGCGCCTGCAGCACTGACTGACAGCCGCACAGCAGTGGTACTGCCCTGAGATGGTGGGAGCCCGCTTGCTTCCCCTCAGGACTCTGAGCTGACCACAGCTATCAGCCATCACCCGAGTGCCCCTGCCACTGCACTGATTACCTGTCACTGGCCAGATAGATGACAACCTGGCCTCTGTTACACCTTATCTGCTTTCCAAACTTCTAGTTACAGAGAATTAGCCCACCAGACATTGACAATGACTGTCATGTGCCCTCATTTGGGGGCACTGTATTTTTTGGCTTCAATCTGAAGGACACTATCATTTGGATTACCAAATGTCAACTGTGGAAACAGGTCTGGAAATTTCACGGACTTTTCTCTGTCCAGGGGAGAGCTATCTGCCGCTTGGTCAGGTCACTGATGGCTACTTAGGGTACAGTCAGGGCCACCCCTCTGCTTTCACCTCTTCTTTCCTTCCTGGGAAGACTGTCCTTAACTGGGGAGGCTGTAACCCTCCAGCTTCACTACACACATGTTCATTCCCCAAGTCCTGGTATGCTCATCTCACGCCCCAAAACAAACAGGCCACACTTTGTGTAAAATATTAACAGAAATTCAGGCCAGGTGGAGTGGCTCACACCTGTAATCCCAGCACTTTGAGAGGCCGAGGCGGGTGGATCACGAGGTCAGGAGTTCGAGACAAGCCTGACCAACATGGTGAAACCCCGTCTCCACTAAAAATACAAAAATCAGCCAGGCATAGTGGCACATGCCTGTAATCCCAGCTACTCAAGAGGCTGAGGCAGGAGAATCGCTTGAACCCAGGAGGCAGAGGTTGCAGTTAACTGAGATCGTGCCACTGCACTCCAGCCTGGGCAACAGAATGAGAGTCCATCTCAAAAATTAAAAAAAAAAAAAAAAAAAAAAATCATCTCGCCCTCATCTGTCCATAAAGGCAGCCCACCCCAACTATCCTCTTCTCCCCCCTCCTGAGAAGTCCCTTCCCCTCTATTGCCTCTAACGAAGCCGGATGAACACAAAAGATAAGAAAAACCCTCAGCAGCCGGGCACAGTGGCTCACACCTGTAATCCCAGCACTTTGGGAGGCTGAGACAGGTGGATCATCTGAGGTCAAGACCAGCCTGACCAATATGGTGAAAACCTGTCTCTATTAAAAATACAAAAATTAGCCAGGAATGGTGGCACACGCCTGTAATCCCAGCTACTCGGGAGGCTGAGGCAGGAGAATCGCTTGAACCCAGGAGGCAGAGGTTTCAGTTAGCCAAGATCGCACCATTACACTCCAGCCTGGGCGACAAAAGCGAGACTTCATCTCAAAAAAAAAAAAAAAAGAAAGAAAAACCCTCAGGCTGAGCACGATGGCCCACGTTTATAAGCCCAGAACTTTGGGAGGCCCAGGCAGGCAGATCCCTTGAGCCCAGCAGTTGGAGACCAGTCTGGGAAACATGATGAAACTCCATCTCTACAGAAAATACAAACATTAGCTGGGGGTGGTGGCACGTGCCTGTAGTCCCAATTACTCCGGAGGCAAAGGTAGGAGATCACTTGGGCCCAGAGAGGTCGAGGCTGCAGTGAGCTGCTGTGATCACACCACTGCCCTGCATCCTAGGCGACAGAGTGAGACCCTGTCTCAAAAGAAAAAAAAAATTTTCAATTTCCCTTGAAGCTAGATGCAGCCATATGCCTAAGTTCTAGCCAATGGGATGTGAGAGGAAGTAAAGGTTATAATTCAGAGATGTCTCTTTAAAAGGGATACTTCTTCCACTTCCTTTCCCAACTTGCAGGAAGGGACATGGGGTGGTAATCCGAGTAGGACTGATTAGAAGGAACCAGGTGTGTGTAGACCACCTTAAAGATCAGAGCCTTACCACTATCACCACCTCTACTGCGTAGTCAGGGCTTTCTTTTGAAGACAGGTCTCACTGTGTCACCCAGACTGAAGGACAGAGGCGGGATCACAGTTCACTGCTCCAACCTCTGGGGCTCAAGCAGTCCTCCTACCTCAGCCTCCTGAGTAGCTAGGACTATAGGAATGTGCCACCACACCCGACTAATTTTTAATGTTTGGAAGAGATGAGGTCTCACTTTGTTCCCCAGGCTGGTCTCAAACTCCTGGGCTCAAGCAATCCTCCTGCCTTGGCCTCCCAAAGTGCTGGGATTATAGGCATGAGCCACTGTCCCAAAGTACTGGGATTATAGGCATGAGCCACCACACCCGACCACACTTGAACTTTCAAATGAAAGAGAAGTACATTTCTATCTTGTCTCCATTAAAGCAACCAAATCAATATCCTAACAAATCAAAGCTACTTACAAGACCTCCTGCTTCATTTGAGGCCACCCCAGGGACCCAGGCCTACTGTCTACCTAGCTTTTCCAATTTTCGGAGGAATTACAACTTCCCACACTCCCCCATTCACTGAATCCCCAAGAGCTTCTCAAGAACGGGATGGGTATGTTTTTATTTAAGAGACTGGTCTCACTCTGTCACCCAGGCTGACGTACAGTAGCATGATCATGGTTCACTGCAGCCTTGAACTCCCGGGCACAATCCTCCTGCCTATTATGCCTTCCCCATAGCTAGAACTAGAGGTGCACAGCACCAGAGCTAATTTTTCTTTTTTTTGTAAAGTCAGTGTCTTGCTATGTTGCCCATGCTGGACTTGTACTGGCCTCTAGCGATTCTCCCCCTCAGCCTCCTGAATAGCTGGGATTAAAGGCATGAGCCATTGTACCCAGCCTATTTTTTTTTTTTTTTTTTTTTTTTTTTAGTGAGACAGGGTCTTGCTGTTACCCAGGCTGGTCTCCCACCTCAGCCTCCCAAGTAGCTGGTATCACAAGCACAAGCCAGCACACCCAGCCCTCATGTTTTATTTCTGATGAATCCTCTGCACCTAGTCCAGTCTTGGCCATGTAGCAGATGCTCCATAGATCCCTGTTGAGTAGCTCAGTGCCAAGAGTGGAAGGGATGCAGGGGTTAAGAAGGGCAGGCAAAGAATGCCTGTGTGTATGTGAGATCTCAATATAAATAATTTTTATAGTATTTACATTCTCTATTAGGTCAGGTTATTCAGTGCACATGAAAAGAAGAAAAAAAAATACAATACAAAGTAACCAACTCAATGAATCCTACGTTGGAAGCATTTTAATCAGATGGTAGGGGATGGTAACACTGTACAGGGAGCACTCACAGCTCCAAGAGCTGCCTTCCAAATTATGATGAAGTTCCTTTAAATAACTAGATTTCCTAGAGCCTGGTCCTCTGCCCAGGGGAAGAAGAGAAATGGATGTGAAAGCATTGTGGCCTGCTCTCCTGTCATTCATAGATCCAGTTCTGAGCACAACTCATGTAATCTACCAGTTCCTCAGGGTGAAACCACAAGCCGATCTCCTTCTCTGCACTCTCCACGGAATCACTGCCATGTATAATGTTCCTGGGTGGGGAAAGAGACAGTCACATGACCAAGACCAGAAGGATTAAAATGCGCCCATTGCCAGAAATCTACAGCCACGGCAGCATAAAAGCTGAAGCTCCGTGGACGTTAGACCATGTTAAAAGAAAAAGCCTACAATGGCCATTCATGTAAGGGTGAAAAACGCCCTCCCCACATCCAGCCCTCCCGGTCACACTGGTGCAAACAGTAAGAGCCTTCAGGAAAGACTGTGGCCAGCAAAGTGTGTTGTACCAGGTTCTACACTTCGTGTAACAGAGGTACAACTACAGTGATTTTAAAAACCAAAGCCAAACGCCAACTTAAGGGGGAGGAAAACAATAAACTCCGATAAAATCAACCTGCATATGGTATCATGTCTACCTCCAGCCTCAGAAACCCAAATCCTTGTGGCAACTAAATCAGATTTTGGAAAAGGGGGAAAAAGAGCAAAATCTCACCTGCCAACTTGTATGCAGAAGTCTCCACGGATGGTCCCAGGCTTGGAGTCCGCAGGGTTGGTCTCCCCGAGCATGACTCGGCCTGTCTTCACCACATTCAGCCCCTCCCAGACCTCCAAGGACAGAAGAAGATATGGTCAAAGAAAATCTGGCAACTATTAATCCAAAAAGAGGAAAAATGAAAAGGCCCCTTAAGATGACATTCATTCACTGAACAAGTATTTAGAGTATCCACTTATTCCAGCACTAGGGATCCTGGTCTCCCTGCCCTGACGCTTGCCTTTCTACAATGTACTCTCCATTCAGCAACCAGAGCAGCCTCCTTAAAATGCCAAGTGTGGGCTGGGCGCAGTGGCTCATGCCTGTAATCCCAACACTTTGGGAGGCCGAGGCGGGTGGATCACAAGATCAGGAAATCAAGATCATCCTGGCTAACACGGTGAAACTCCGTCTCTACTAAAAATACAAAAAAATTAGCTGGGCGTGGTGGCAGGCGCCTGTAGTCCCAGCTACTCAGGAGACTGAGGCAGGAGAATGGCGTGAACCCGGGAGGCGGAGCTTGCAGTGAGCCGAGATTGCACCACTGCACTCCAGCCGGGGCGACAGAGCGACTCCGTCTCAAAAAAAAAAAAAAAAAAAAAGGCCAAGTGTGAGGTGTCCCATAGCTTCCCAGCACTCAGGAACTACATGGTCAACACACCCCTAAGAGAGGAGGCCCCTGCCCATGCCTCTGAACTCTTCACATCTCAACTTCCCTCCCATCCATCAGGCTTCGGGCATTTCAATTCTCCTCCCATACTTCAAAAAGCCAAGCTCATTCCCACCCTGGGACCTTTGCACATGCTGTTTGCTTGGCTGGAAATGTTTTTCACTGTGATTCTGTACATGGCTGGCTGCTGCTTGTCACTCAGATTGCAGCTTAAAAATTGCATTCTTTGATCATCCAATCTAAAGTGATCACTTGCTACTCCTATTCATTTCTGGGCCTATCACTAACCTATGTCATTTCTGAAGCCTATCACTAACCATTAGCTGATATATGAAAACAGATATCTATTTGGTCTCACTCATGACTGTGTCCCCAGTGTCTAGTAGAGAGCCTAGCACAGACGACAAGCAATGCATACTTGGAGTAGCTCACACAGGCACACTCACCATGGCAACTACCGGCCCTGAGTGCATGTATTTCACCAGGCCAGCAAAGAACGGACGGTCCTTCAGGTCAATGTAGTGTTCCTTGAGAAGGTCTTCAGAAGCCTATTCAACAGGACGGAGAATGAGAATGGCCCCAAACCATCTAAGAACATATCATCCATGTAATTCCCCCTCACCACCCTGCTATGTAAAACATGAGTGGTTGGGCTCACTGATTCTGTTATAACCCAGTTCATTCTCCACACTGGAAGGGAGCAGTGACAGGACTAAAAGTACTTCTCCAATTTTATATCAATTGTCTCCATATTGGCATTGACTGATAATAAAACCACAGAACATTAAAATTAAATTCAGCTATCTCATTTAAAAAAAAAACTCAAACTCCTGGGCTCAAGTGTTCCTCCTGCCTCAGACTCCCAAATAGGTAGGACTGTAGACACACACTACCAGACTTGGCTAATTTTATTTATTTATTTATTTATTTATTTATTTATTTATTTATCTTGAGACAGTCTCCCTCTGTCATCCAGGCTCGAGTGCAGTGGCGCGATCCTGATTACTGCAACCTCTACCTCCCAGGTTCAAGTGATTCTCCTGCCTCACCATGCCCAGCCAATTTTTGTATTTTTAGTAGAAACAGGGTTGTTGGCCAGGCTGGTCTCAAACTCCTGACCTCAGGTGATCTGCCTGCCTCGGCCTCCCAAAATGCTGGGACTACAGGCGTAAGCCACCGCGCCCAGCCATACCTAGCTAATTTTAAAAAATTATTTATAGAGATAAGGTCTCATTATGTTGCCCAGGCTGGTCTCAAACTCCTGGACTCAAGTGATCCTCCAGCCTCGGCCTCCCAACGTGCTGGGCTTACAGACGTGACCCACCATGCCTGGCCCTCAACCATCTCATTTTAGGCAGGAAAATCAACAATACAATAAATTTCCATTCCCAGAGCAAACCCCAAATAAAATGTTAGAAGGACACCAGGGAGCAAGTCTTGGCATTTGATGAGCAGCAAACTAAACCAGGCCATTACCCAGGGATGCTTCACGTTTACTCAGAGAATAAAAGCCCAGCATGATGACGATGTGATTCCCAAAGGTATCTGCAAATCATCCAAAAGCGAATGACATCTAGCAATAAATAATTCTGCTGAAAAATGAAAAATTAGCCGGGCGTGGTGGCGGGCGCCTGTAGTCCCAGCTACTCAGGAGGCTGAGGCAGGAGAATGGCATGAACCCGGGAGGCAGAGCTGGCAGTGAGCCGAGGTGACACCACTGCACTCTAGCCTGGGTGACAGAGCGAGACTCCATCTCAAAAAAAAAAAAAAAAATGAATTAGAACTTCTCATACTGCAAGGCCAATATGTGGGAACAAATCAAGTTAGCTAGAGAACAAACCATCTGCTTAACAGTTTCAACTCAATTTGGCTGTGTTCTCTCTTGTACTGCATATATGCTTGTTAAAATCTAACAGGGTCCCATGGTTTTTCCAGCTCTGTGGTACTGCACTGTATGACGCGTATTACACACATTAGAGACACACACAAATGTGGAGACTGGCAGCCCAAAAGCCCCATCATTCAGCCACCAGTTATCACTTGCCAAAGTAAAATTATATGGCCACATAATCATTCCGTGGTAGGGATCCAACCCTCGCCCTGTCCTTTCCTATCCAAATGGAAGACTTTTGTCGTGAAGTCTCCTAACAGACACTGAGGTGACCCTCCCTTACCACAATACTCTTTTAATTCTATTAATTGGTTCCAATTATCTTTTTGTTGGTTTTGTTGTTTGTTTGTTTGTTTGTTTGTTTTGAGACAGCGTCTCTCTGCCACCCAGGCTGGAGTGCAACGGCATGATCATAGCTCACTGCAGCCTCACACTCCCAGGATCAAGCAATCCTCTTGCCTCAGATTCTCAGTAGCTAGGACTACAAGTGTGCACCACTACACCCAACTAACTGATTATCTTTTTTTGAGACAGGGTCTTGCTCTGTTACCCAGGATGGAGTGCAGTAGCTCGATCTCCACTCACTGCAACCTCCACCTCCCAAGTTCAAGCCATCCTCCCGCCTCAGCCTCCCTGGTAGCTGGGACTACAGGCTTGCACCATCACACCCAACTAAACTTTGTATTTTTAGTACAGATGGGGTTTCACCATGTTGGCAAGGCTGGTCTCAAACTCCTGACTTCAGATGATCCGCCCACCGTGACCTCCCAAAATGCTGAGATTACAGGTGTGAGCCACCACACCAGGCCCTAACTGATGATCTTTAGTCTGCAAAACAGATCATAGGCTTTTTTAAGGGCTTGGGGGTTGGGAACCTCAAGTTCTCCCTTGCTTCCTACCTCCACAGCAGATTTAAATAGCCCTTTAGAGTCATGGCAGCTATCCTTCCGTCCATTCTTCACCAAACCCATATATCCTTAATAGGAAATTCAATGTAAAGGAGAAAATGTCTGCACTCAGGGGTCAGAGAGACTCAAGTTAAAATCCCAGCAGCATCACTGTATGCTATCAGGCACATCACTGAACCTCTTGAAGCCTTAGGTTGCTCATCACTAACAACCACGAAAACAGGAGGAAGTACTTCTCAAGGCTGGCATGAAGACTAAATCAGGAAACATATGTGCCCAGCATATGGTAAATGCCTGATCAACAACACATTCATTTCATGTTACCTTCTGCTGTGATCTATATGTGTCCCCAAAAGTTCACATGTTGGAAATTTAAGCCTCGATGCAACAATGTGGGGAGGTGGGGCCTAATGGGAGGTTTGAGGTCATGAGGGCTTCACCCTCATGAATAGATTAATGTCTTATCTCAGGAGTGGGTTTGTTATAAAATCAAGGTCAACCCCCTCTTGCTCTCTCTCTAGCTCTCTCTCACTCTTGCACTCTCTTGCCCTTCTATTCTGTTACGGGATGATGCAGCAAGAAAACCTACATTACATGCCAGCTCCTTGAGCTTGGACACCATATTCTCCTCTCGGCATGACTATCAGTCTACCCTCTTTTACGTTAAAGCAGTTTTCTTTTCTTTTTTTGGAGATGGAGCCTCCCAAAGTGCTGGGATTACAGGCGAGTCACCGCGCCGGCCCTAAAGCAATTTTTCTAAAACATCACATAGTAAGTAAATTGAAAGTCAAACTAAATTTTAAAATGCACTAGAAAGGTCCAAAATTGATGCCCTTTTAGGAAAACATACTATCCCCTATTTGATTTGAGAACTGGAATTCTTTTTTTTTTTTTTTTTTTTTTTTTTTGAGACAGAGTCTCCCTGTTGCCCAGGCTGCGGTGTGGTGCAATCTCGGCTCACTGAAACCTCCACCTCCTGGGTTCAAAAGCAATTCTTTTTTTTTTTTGGAGATGGGGTTTCGCTCTTGTTGCACAGCCTGGAGTGCAATGATGCGATCTCAGTCACTGCAACCTCCACCTCCCCAGTTCAAGCAATTCTCCTGTCTCAGTCTCCCGAGAAGCTGGGATTACAGGCGCATGCCACCAAGCCTGGCTAATTTTTATATTTTTAGTAGAGATGGGGTTTCGCCATGTTGGCCAGGCTGGTCTTGAACTCCTGACCTCCAGTGACCAGCCCACCTTGGCTTCCCAAAGTGCTGGGATTACAGGCATGAGCCACTGAGCCTTGCCCAGCCAAGAATTTGAATTCTTATCTCTAGAATGTGTTTAAAGAGGGGTTACTGGTCAATGAATCCCTTGTATTATTCAGAAGATTGCTTTGTAAGTAGCTTGCAGGTACATCTGCTCTCTGCTATTTCAGGAGAACCTTCCCAAAACCAAAACCATAGTTTTCCTCCACAAGCTCCTATGGTACCTGATAAATGCTAGACAATAAGCATTGATGAGTGTCTAGTAATTGATGATAGAAGATTTTCTTGCTAAAAAAACAACCTGTCTCAAAGGGGGAAAAAATCTCTCTAAAATTATGTGCTCAGGAAGCTCAAGACCAAGAACTCAAACATGCTCAGCTGAGTCACAAATTACAGAGATGCAGTCATATGTGAAACTCTGCACTGCTTTTCCCATAGCAATGCACCTCATATTACAGAGACTATTTTGGAAAATCCTAAATAACTAGGTTTGTTCCAAGATGTAGCCAAACGCTAGGGCACTGAGGTGTTTCCAGATCTCAAGACACTTGCGTCCACTCTACCATGAAGAAGTTTAAACAAGAAAGCCGGGGAGAAACAGGTTAATCAGTGTTCTCCTATACTATGAAGGAATCAAAATGGGAACAATGAAGTCCACTTACTTGCATGAATTTCAGACCAACAAGGCGGAATCCTTTCTGCTCAAAACGCTTGATAATCTCTCCGACAAGACCCCGCTGGACCCCATCTGGTTTGATCGCGATGAAGGTACGCTCACAGTTGGCCATGGTCCTGGGGATAGGCAGGTAGAGGAATGAAACTGCGCTGAATCACTTGCCTACATCGTCATCCTTCTCAAGCGGATTATCCCATAAAGCTGGTTTAAATCTGTCAGGTCAGCTGCAGGCCTCTCTCTGGTAAAAACCCAATTCCTCCCCAGTCCCCTCATCTATGAACTAATATGTCAATGTGGGAAAGGATCCAAAAGCAAAGACTATAATTTCTATCCCATTTTATTTATTTTATTTTGGTTTTGGTTTTTGTGGTTTTTTTAGAGATGGGGTTTCGCCATGTTGCCCAGGCTGGTCTCGAACTCCTGTCCTCAAGTGATCCACCCACCTCAGCCTACCAAAGTGCTGGGATTACAGCCATGAGCCACCGTGCCCAGCCCCCCCCCCCCTTTTTTTTTTGGTATGGGGTCTTGCTCTGTCACCCAGGATGGAATGCAGTGGCGCGCCCTTGGCTCACTGCAACCTCCACTTCCCAGGCAAGCTATTCTCCCACCTCAACCTCCTGAATAGCTGGGACTACAGGCGCGTGCCACCACGCCCAGCTAATTTTTGTATTTTTTTTTTTTAGTAGAGATGGGGTTTCACTACGTTGGCCAGGCTGGTCTTCAACTTCTGACCTCAAGTAATCCACCAGCCTCGGCCCCACAAAGTGCTGGGATTACAGGCATGAGCCCCGTGCCTGGCCACCATTTGATGTAATAAGCTTCTTTTAAGCATCTACTGTGTACCAAACACTGTGGTGGAACTAGGATACAGGAGGTAAAAACTATCTTTCTCAATAATCAAGCTTGGGAGAAACTACACTGATAAAAAGTTTTACTAATGTGAAAGTGATGTCTGGTACAAAGCAGTAAGAAATAATAGTTTGACTTAATGCCACATCCATAGCATTAGGGGTTTTAGAGAATATATCTTTACAACCCCCTTCATTTTACAAATGAGGAAACAGGACCAGAGCACCAGAATGAAGGCCAAAACCCAGCATTCCCAACCCATTAATCCATTCTTGTAATGTATGCTACACTTTACAATGCAAAGAATATTTTGACTAACCAATAAAGGGTGGGGTGTGGGAGAGCTACATACATTAGGAATACCTGATACGGGACATCATACTGAAAGGAAGCCTAGAGAGCACCTATTCTGTCCAGATCCCTCATTTTACAGAAGACTGGCTCATGACCTACCCTGTATCACATCTTGAGATGGGAGGCCCCTCGCCTTGAAAGACAATCTCTGATGTAGACAGCAGCTCCACCTATTGGCCCCACCTTCCTGTCCTTTAGTTAACCTCTTCTTACAGCATCTTATAGCACTGTAGCCCAATTTTCTGTTTGTATGTCTGCCTCCCCACCGGTCTCTGGCCTGCATACCAAGCTGATTTACTCTTGTGTGGGTCTATGGTACCTAGCCACAGGGCCTAGCAGTCAATAAGAGCAAAGAAAATCATTTATCATCACTCTGCAACTTCCAAAAAAAAGAGACAAAGCCCAAAGACTGCGGAGAATCGCCCGATGGGGTGCGGGGCAAGAATATTGTCCTGGAGAAAACAGGACTAAAGCGCCAGAAATAGACCCTAAAAATGTCCCTCCACATCGATCCCGGTGACACAACAGTAAGCACTCAGTCCTTGCTGAATGAATGACACACACGCCCGTCATTTATTCAGCAAGGCCTTATAGAACGCCAACTCCGTTCCCGGCACTGCTCTCGACAGAGACAAATAAGGCATAGCCCTGTCGTCGCCGCCTGACGAGAAAGGCGGCCACCGACAAAGGCTACTCCACGTGGCATGGGACGTGCGCCGACCGGTCTGCACTTGTCCACAGGGGCTCCCTGCCCCTCCTCCCATCCGATCCTCCTCGCCGCCCCTTAGAGCTGAACTCACCTCTTCACTAACCCCTCACCTAACCCTCTCCCGCGACTACACTCCTTTCCTTTCCCTCTCAGGATCCCGAACACCTCTTACCCTTCCAGCTGCTTAGGATTGAACTCCGGCTGCAGCCGCCGGAACCCGAAACGCGCCAGGGACCCACGCGGTTCGCTGCACTTGCACGCACGGAACGCTTCTGCGCAGATCCGCTGCCGGGGAGCCCATTTTGCAGAACACCGCTCGCCCACGCTTCCTCTTGGGAGTAGGCAGTCATTCTAGGGAACAACTTTCTGCGTTTAACTTCCGGCGCTAGCTTTTTCAGACCTTTCCGGTTAGCTGCTTGCTTTCTTCCCTCCACCCCCGGGTTCTCTGACTCACTTCCTTTGTTCGCGAGCAAATTGGCTTCCCGAGAGGTGGCGCTCTCACTTTGCATGACGTCCAAAAAGCGCCTGACCTAGAAGTAAACTTTTCGCTCCCGCTTTGTTTATTCACCTTTTCTAACCTGTCAAGCAAAAGATTTTATTGAGTACCTACACCTACTATGTGGACGCATTATTCTAGGCCCTAGGGATACAAAAGTATGCTTTCTTAGAGCTTCTGGGAGGGATAGGAGTATAGGAAAACAAGAAACAGATAAGCAAATTAATATGTAATAGATCTCGTTATGTAAGTGCTGTGAAGAAAAGGCCAGAGAAATCTCTGAGGAAGTGATAATAGAATAGACCTCCATGAAGTGAGCGAGCCAGCCCAGTGATTCCCTGAGAGCCAAGTATTACGGTGGACATCGAGTGGTAGAAAATGCCGTTGGAATAGAGCCAAGTCTTACGTTGTGAGATGCCAATACAGATTTTGCACAAGGCATCACATCATCACTGACATACTTTTTCAAAAAAACATTCCCACTGCTCGAAGGGGAAAGGTACAAAAATGGAATCAGGAGCCTTTTCAACAAACGATGCTGGGTAAATTGGACAAATATAGACCCAAAGAACCTCAACCTAAACCTCACACCTTATACAAAATTCACTCACAATGAATCATAGATTTAAATATAAAACAATAAATCACTGATGGGGGGAAAAAGAGTTAAAAATTCTCAGGACCTAGGGCCAGGCAAATAGTTTTTAGACGACACCAAAAGACCAATCTATAAAAGGAAACAGTTGATAAATTGGAACGTACTGAAATTTAAAACTTTTGGCCTAGCATGGTGGCTCACGCCCGTAATCCCAGCACATTGGGAAGCGGCGGCAGGAGGATCACTTGAGCTCAGGAATTCGAGATCAGCCTGGGCAACATGCTGAAACCCCGTCTCTACTAAAAATACAAAAATTAGCCGGGCGTGGTTGCAGGCGCCTTTAGTCCCAGCTACTCGGGAGGCTAAGGCAGGAGAATCGCTTGAACCCGGGAAGCAGAGGTTGCAGTGAGTCGAGATTGCGCCAGGGCACTCCGGCCTGGGTGACAAAGCGAGACTCGGTCTCTAAAAAATAAATAAAATAAAATAAAATAAGTAAAATTTCATTATTCTCCTGTTTTTTTGTTTTGTTTTGTTTTGTTTCTTTTTGAGACCGAGCCTCGCTCTGTCGCCCAGGCTGGAGCGCAGTAGCACGATGTCGGTTCAGTGCAAACTCCGCCATCCGGGTTCAAGCGATTCTGGTGACTCAGCCTCCGAGTAGCTGGGACTACAGGCGCCCGCCACCACGCCCAGCTTTTTTTTTTTTTTTTTTTTTTTTTTTTTGAGACGGAGTCTGACTCTGTTGCCAGGCTGGAGTGCAGTGGTGCGATCTCGGCTCACTGCAACCTCCGCCTCCCGGGTTCAAGCGAATCTGCTGCCCCAGACTCCTGAGCAGCTGGGATTACAGGCGCCCACCACCACACCCGGCTAATTTTTGTATTTTCAGTAGAGACGGGGTTTCACCATGTTGGCCAGGTTGGTCTCAAACTCTTGACCTCGTGATCCACCCGCCTCGGCCTCCCAAAGTGCTGAGATTACAGGCATGAGCCCCCACACCCTGCCCTAATTTTTGTATTTTTAGTAGAGACGGGGTTTCACTACGTCGGCCAGGCTGGTCTCGATCTCGTGACCTCGAGCGATCCATCTGCCTTGGCCTCCCAAAGTGCAGGGATTACAAGCATGAGCCACTGTGCTCGGCCTTTTATTTATTTATTTATTTATTTACTGAGACGCAGTCTTGCTCTGTCGCCCACGCTGGAGTGCCTTGGCAGATCTCAGCTGACTGCAACCTCTGCCTCCCGGGTTCAAGCCATTCTCCTGCCTCAGCCTCCCGAGTAGCTGGGACTACAGGCGTGCACCACCACACCTGGCTAATTTTTGTATTTTTGGTAGAGACAGGGTTTCACCATGTTGACCAGGCTGGTCTCAAATTCCTGACCTCAGGTGATCCATCCACCTAGGCCTCAGAGAGTGCTGGGATTACAGGTGGGAGTCACCGTGCCCTGCAGAAAAGAAATTTAAAACCTTTGCCCTGTGAAAGACCTTTTGAAGAGGACGAAAAAACAAGCTAGAGTGGAAGAAAGTATTTCCAAACCACATATCAGATAAAGGCCTTCTCTTCATTTGAAGATTTGAATATTTGAAGATCTCTGAACACTCAACAGGTTAAAAAAATCCAATTAGAAAATAGGAAAAAGACATGAATAGACATTTCATTGAACAGGATATACAGAGGCAAGAACGCACATGAAAAGATGTTCAACATCATTAGCCACCAGGGAAATTCAAATTAAAACCAAAATCAGATATTACTACCTGCTTACCAGAATGCTAAGATGAAAAGTAGTGATACACCAAACGCTTAGGCGGTATAGAAACTGGATCCATATTACCGGTAGGAATGTAAAATTGTACAGCCACTCTGAAAAAGTTTGATAGTTTCTTTTAAAACTAAACATGTGCTTACCATATGACCCAGCCATTGCACTCTTGGGCGTTTATCCAACAGAAATGAAAACTTGACTGGGCGCAGTGGCTCACGCCTGTAATCCCAGCACTTTGGGGGGCCGAGGCGGGCAGATCACAAGGTCCGGAGTTTGAGACCAGCCTCATCAATATGGTGAAACCCCGTCTCTACTAAAAATACAAAAATTAGTCAGGTGTGGTGGTGGGCGCCTGTAGTCCCAGCTACTCAGGAGGCTGAGGCAGGAGAATGGCATGAACCTGGGAGGCAGAGGCCGCAGTGAGCCAAGATCGCACCACTGCACTCCAGCCTGGGCGACAGAGCAAGGCTCCGTCTCAAAAAAAAAAAGAAAAGAAATGAAAACTTATGCTCTGTTCATACAAAAACCTGTGCACAAATGTTCATTGTAGCTTTATTTGTTATAACTGAAAACTTGAAACAACCCAAATGTCTTTCATCATGTGAATGGTTAAACCAACTATGCTACATCCATACCGTGGAATGCTACTCAACAAAAGAAAAAAATAAACTATTAATACATGCAATATACATAATTCCCTTGGATAGATTTCAAGGGACTTATGCTGACTGAAGAAAAGTCAATCATAAAAAGTTACCTATTGTATTATTGCATTTATTTAACATTTGTGAAATATTAATAACATAAGTATAGACACAGAGGATAGACTAGTTTAGTGGTTGCCAGAAATTAGAGATAAGGGAAAGGGCCAGGTATGGTGACTCTCACCTGTAATCCCACCACTTTGGAAGGCTGAGGCAAGAGGATCCCTTGAAGACGGGAGCTCAAGACCAGCCTGCACAGTATAAGAAGATACTATCAGAGGCTTTTGAACCAGAGCAACTCCATCTTAAATAGGGGCTGGGTAAAAAGAGGCTTAGACCTACTGGGCTGCATTCTCAGGAGGCTAGGCATTCTTAGTCACAGGATGAGATAGAAGATCGACACAAGGGCTGGGCGCGGTGGCTCATGCCTGTAATCCCAGCACTTTGGGAGGCCGAGGTGGGGGATTACCTGAGGTCAGGAGTTTGAGACCAGCCTGGCCAACATGGCGAAACTCCGTCTCTACTAAAACTACAAAAATTACCCTGGTGTGCTGGTGCACGCCTGTAGTCCCAGGTACTCAGGAGGCTGAGGCAGAAGACTAGCTTGAACGCAGGAGGTAGAGGTTGCAGTGAGCTGAGATCACACCACTGTACTTCAGCCTGAGCAACAGAACAAACCTCCGCCTCAAAAAAAAAAAAAAAAAAAAAAGATCGACATGAGACACAGATTACAAAGACCTTGGTGATCAAATAGTGGTAAAGAAGCTGGTCAAATCCCACCAAAATCAAGATGGCAACAAAAGTGACCTCTGGTCACCCTCACTGCTCATTATATGCTAATTATAATGGATTCACATGCTAAAAGACACTCCCATCAGCACCATGACAGATACCATGGAAACGACCAGAAGTTACCCTATATGGTCTAAAAAGGTGAGGAGCACTCAGTTGGGGGAGAGGGGAAATTGCCCATCCCTTTCCCAGAAAACTCACAATCCACCCCTTGTTTAGCATATAATCAAGAAATAACTGCTCTGCCTGTAGAGTAGCCATTGTTCTCTTATTCCGTTACTTCTTTCTTTTTCATATGGAGTCTCCCTTTGTCTCCAGGCTGGAGTGCAGTGGCAGGATCTCGGCTCACTGCAACCTTCGCCTTCTGGGTTCAAGCAATTCTCTGCCTCAGCCTCCCGAGTAGCTGAGATTACAGGCATCCACCACCACGCCCAACTAATTTTTGTATTTTTAGTAGAGACGGGGGTTTCACCATGTTAGCCAGGATGGTCTCGATCTCCTGACCTCGTGATCCACCCATCTCAGCCTCCCAAAGTACTGGGATTACAGGCATGAGCCACCGCGCCCAGCCTAGTCCTTTACTTTCTTGATAAACTTGCTTCCACTTTATGGATTTGCCTTGAATTTTTTTTTTTTCCCACCTCAAATTCTTTCTTGTACGAGATCCAAGAACCCTCTCTTGGGATCTGGATCAGGACCCCTTTCTGGTAACAATACCGTCGCTCCAAAAAAAAGGAAGAAAATGTTTTTAATTAGCTGGGCATGGTGGCACATGCCTGTAGGCCAAGCTACTCAGAGGAGGCTGATGCGTAAGGATCAGTTGAGCCCAGGATTTCGAGGCTGCAGTGAGCCATGATCACGCCATCGCACTCCAGCCTGAGTGACAGAGCAAGACCCAACTCAAAACAATATTAAAATGAGGCTGGGCGCGGTGGCTCACGCCTGTAATCCCAGCACTTTGGGAGGCCAAGGTGGGTGGATCACAAGGTCAGGAGATCAAGACCACCCTAGCTAACACGGTGAAACCCCATCTCTACTAAAAAAAATACAAAAAGTAGCCAGGCATGGTGGTGGGCACCTGTAGTCCCAGCTACTCGGGAGGCTGAGGCAGGAGAATGGTGTGAACTCGGAAGGTGGAGCTTGCAGTGAGCCAAGATCATGCCACTGCACTCCAGCCTGGGCGACAGAGCAAGACTCCATCTCAAAAAAAATAAAATTAAATTAAGGAGACGGGGAAAAGCCATGGCCGTATTCATAAGGATATCGCACAGGGAATCATAGAATCCTATGGATCAGAAGGGGTAAAACCACCAGAGTGACAATCCTTGAATGCTAAGAAGTATAGACCTTGAACTGTGGTTAATAGGAAGCCATTAAAGTCTAGAAATAGGACAGTGACACGAGAAACATCTTAACATTCTATGACTCAATAAAACTATTGAAGGCTGGGCGCAGTGGCTCACGCCTGTAATCCCAGTGCTTTGGGAGGGCGAGGCGGGCAGAGCACGAGATCAGGAGCTCAAGACCAGTCTGACCAACAAGGGGAAACCCCATCTCTACTAAAAATACAAAAATTAGCTCACTTCACAGAGAAACAGACTAAAAGAAATGACCCATTTATTTAAGATTATACTGGGGCAGTGACTCATACCTGTAATCCCCAGCACTTTGGGAGGCCAAGGCGGGCGGATTGCCTGAGCTCCAGAGTTCCAGACCAGCCTGGGCAACATGGTTAAACCCCATGTCTACAAAAAATACAAAAAAAAAAAAAAAAAATTAATGCAAAAAAGAAAGAAAAAAGATTACAGTGGTCTATGGGGAGGCTATGTTTTCCATGGAGAATCTAGCTACAGTCTGGAGGATAAATTGGACAGGGAGAGGCTGGAAGCAAAGAGACCCAATAGGAAGTTGTTGACATAATCAATAATTAGGGCTGGTCATGTTGTCTCACACCTGTAATCCCAGCGCTTAGGAGGCCAAGGCCGGGAGATCACTTGAGGTCAGGAGTTCGAGATCAGCCTGGCCAACATGGTGAAACCCAGTCTCTACTAAAAATACAAAAAGTAGCTGGGCGTGGTCCCAGCTACTCGGGAGGCTGAGGCAGGAGAATCGCTTGAACCTGGGAGGCGGAGGTTGCAGTGAGCCGAGATGGCGCCACTGCACTCCAGCCTGGGCAACAGAACAAGACTCTGACTCAAAAAAGCAAAACAAAACAAAACAAAAAAAACAAGCATACCATGATAGTGCCTAAGAGCACGGGTCTGTTTTCAAAACATGTAGGTGTAACTCTTGGCTGAGTCACTTATTATTAATAGCTACATGACCGTCGACAAGTCATTGAACCATCTCTAAGCATCAGTTTCTAGAGTTGCTAGAGTTGCTAAATGGAGGTAATAATAGCCCCTACATCAAAAAATTGTTGTGAGAATTATATATAAGTAATCCAATAAAGATTTAACATGGTATCTGGCACACAGTAAATAATAAATGTCAGCTGTTTGTTCGGGCTTTTTAAAAAATAGTTTTGGGTGATAAAATTACCTCTAAAAAGCTATAAACAATAATAGTATTAACAGAAATAGGGAAGACCAAAGGAGCCAGCCGGAGGACTCAGTTTGATGTAATGGGAATGATGGAAGATGATACAGAGAGAAAGTGTGCAGTCATCAATGGAAGACATTTATCTGGGGTTCAGAAGAGATGTTATCCCTGAGGAGAGAAGTGGGAATTTTCTGCATAAAGGTGATCTTAAAAGGTCTGAATTTTCTGCATAAAGGTCTAAAAAGATTTAGAAGGGGTGATAATTACCATTCATTTGTTACGTAACAGTTGATAATAGCCAACAGTGATTGAAAGATTGCTCTGTGCCAGGCACAAAGTACCTTGCCTGAGTTAATTCATTTAAGCTGCACAGCTACTCTGTGAGTAAATACAACTGTTATCCTCATTTTTTTATGTGAGGAAGCAGGCTCATGGAGACAGAGTAACTTGCGCAAGAGCAGACAGCTCGAAGAGGTAGAACCAGGGTTTTGTGGGGGTTTTGTGTGTGTGTGTGTGTGTGTGTGTGTGTTTTGCAACAGTGTCTCTCTGTTGCTGACCTTGGAGTACAGTGGCGCGATCACGGCTTACTGGCGCAATCGCGGCTCACTACAGCCTTGACCTCCCAGACTCAAAAGATCCTCCCACCTCAGTCTCTCTAGTAGCTGGGACTACAGATACATACTAACAAGCCAGGCTGATGTGTGTGTGTGTGTGTGTGTGTGTGTGTGTGTGTGTGTGTGTGTGTGTGTGACAGTCTCACTGTGTCACCCAGGCTGGAGTCCAGTGGCATGATTTCGGCTCACTGCAACCTCTGCCTCCCAGGTTCAAGCAATTCTCCTGCCTCCGCCTCTCGAGTAGCAGGGATTATAGGCGCATGCCACCAAGCCTGGCCAGTTTTTGTATTTTTAGTAGAGACAAGGTTTCACCATGTTAGCAAGGCTGGTATCGAACTCCTGACCTCAAGTGATCCGTCTGCCTCGGCCTCCCAAAGTGCTGGGATTATAGGCGTGAGCCACCGTGCCCAGCCAATTTTTTTGTTTTGTTTTGTTTTGTTTCAAGAGGGAGTCTTACTCTGTCGCTCTGGCTGGAGTGCAATAGCGTGATCTCGGCTCACTGCAACCTCCACCTCCCGGGTTCAAGTGATTCTCCTGCCTCAGCCTCCTGAGTAGCTGGGATTACAGGCACCTACCACTATGCCCAGCTAATTCTTTTGTATTTTTAATAGAGATGAGATTTCACCATGTTGGCCAGGCTGGTCTCAAACTCCTGACCTCGTGATTCGCCCGCCTAAAGTGCTGGGATTACAGGCATGAGTCACCATGCCCAACCCAGTCTGTACAGTGCCAGAACCCAGGCCCTTAACCATGTGTGTGCTGCATCATGATGCACAAGGCTTTATTCTTGGGTTTCACTGCCATGCAGTGAGATGGGGTGCAAATAAATCATAGTGAGAGACAAGGAAATTACATAATTGGTTTTTATTTGTTTTTTATTATTATTATATAGAGACACTGTCTCCCTGTTGCCCAGGCTGGTCTCGAACTCCTGGGCTCAAGGGATTCTCCTGCCTCAGCCTGCCAAAGTGCTAGGATTACAAGTGTGAGCCACCATGCCTGGCCAACATAATTGTTTTTAAATGCAACTTGAGACCAACAAGACAGCTAGCTCTAATACTGTACAAAGAATGGAATTGATTCAGGACGTGACTCCCTGTTATTAATGATTTAAGGAATCAGAACAACTAATGCATTATGCCTGTGTGTGAGAAGAGAAAAACATCTTGGGATGCAGGGCAAAGAGAGAACATTCATAACACCAATTGAGAATGAGCGCCCAGGGAATCTTCACTGCTCATAATCAAGAATGAAGTATGAGCCCTCCCACCTTTGACTCCAGAGTCAACCAACAAATCAAACAGCAGGATCATTTGGTGAGGGTAATTGCCTGTGCTTTACAAAACCCACACATAGGTCATCTGTCTGCTTCTTGCTCTGGAATATGCATAGGTAAACTACCTCCTCAACGCTTCTGAGGCCCTGATTCCTGAGGGAGGGAGGGAGGAGGAGCGTTTTTTGGGAAATGTGCATTACTTGCTGATTGGGGAAGGTAGTCATGAGGGACTACTCACATAGTCTGGTGCTACAATCATATGAGGCAGGCACTATTCTTATTTCTATTTTACAGATGGGAAAACTGAGCACAGGAAGGTTAAATAACCTGCCCAAGGCCACAAAACTAATAAGTGGCAGAGCCTGGTTATGAACCCTTCTTACTCATGCTCCAGAGGTCACATTCCTTTTTGTTATTTTTTTTTTTTTTAGATAGGATCTTGATCTATCACCCCAGGCCGGAGTGCAATGGTGCAATTTTGGCTCACTGCTGCCTTGAGCTGCTGGGATCAAAGGATCCTCCCACCTCAGCCTCTCAAGTACCTGGGAACACAGGTGTGTGCCACCATAACCAGCTAATGGTTTGGTTTGTTTTTTTGTAGAGATGGGGTCTCACTATGTTGCCTAGGCTGGTCTCAAACTCCTGGGCTAAAGCAATCCTCCTGCCTCAGCCTCCCAGCGTGTTGGGAATACAGGCATGAACCACCACGCCCAGCCCAGAGTTCACATTCTTTTTTTTTTTTTTTGACTGAGTTTCACTTTTGTTGCCCACGCTGGAGTGCAATGGCGTGATCTCGGCTCACCACAACTTCTGCCTCCCGAGTTCAAGTGATCTCCTGCCTCAGCCTCCCAAGTAGTAGGGATTACAGGCGCCCACTACCATGCCCGGCAAATGTTGTATTTTTAGTAGAGATGGGGTTTATCCATGTTAGTCAGGCTGGTCTCAAACTCCCGACCTCAGGTAATCTGCCTGCCTCAGCCTCCCAAAGTGCTGGGATTACAGGCATGAACCACCATGCCCAGCCCAGAGCTCACATTCTTAACCACCATACTGTGTACCATAGGCTATGATGTCCTCAGAAATCAGACTTTCCTGGTATAATGAAACCTTAACGGTCACAATCCAAACCAAATTACATCAGTCATGTTTTTCCTTCTATTGAACTATACTACCTTGCTTTGAAAGCCTTTCATTTTCTGCTCTTAGTTATCAACAATGATTCTAATACCATCGACATTTTCTCCCTAAGCTCCTTGACCATCTCTCCATTTATTGTTTTTTGTTTGTTTGTGTTTTGCTTTTTTTTTTTTTTGTTTTTTTTTTGTTTTTTGAGACAGTCTCGCTCTGTCGCCCAGGCTGGAGTGCAGTGGTGCGATCTCAGCTGACTGCAAGCTCCGCCTCCCAGGATCACGCCATTCTCCTGCCTCAGCCTCCCGAGTAGCTGGGACTACAGGCGCCTGCCACCACGCCCAGCTAATTTTTTGTATTTTTTTAGTAGAGACGGGGTTTCACCGTGTTAGCCAGGATGGTCTTGATCTCCTGACCTTGTGATCCGCCCGCCTCGGCCTCCCAAAGTGCTGGGATTACAGGCGTGAGCCACCGCGCCCAGCCTGTTTATTGTTATATTCTCCAATAACTTTCTTCTTGTTTCCATATTCTGAGATTAGGTACAGTAAAGCCTTTAGCAAAACCACGGGCTCTTTGCCTGTAATAGTCTCTCTACTTACTTTGACCCTGGTACAGTCTTTTAGGATAAACTTCTCTGGGGAAAAGGATTATGTAGATAAAGAGGCTCAACATTCAGCGTAGTGATTTAGCATTAATCTTCTTGCTTTGATGTGGTTTGACCCTAGACGCTATTGGGAGTCTTTGACATAGGCCTGATATATTTTGTCTTTACCAATGGTGATTCTTGACTGGCTCCAGCTCTTCTTTGTCCCTTCAGCCTCTCTAGTTTGGAGCTGAATATCATGTAATCTATAATTTCTAGAATACTATTTTTGTTTTTGTTTTTGTTTTCAGATGAGGTCTCGCTCTGTTGCCCAGGCTGGAGTGCAGTGCCGCAATCTCAGCTCAGTGCGTTCTACACCTCCCAGGTTCAAGTGTTTCTCATGCATCAGCCTCCTGAGTAGCTGGGATTACAGGCATGCGCCACCATGCCCGGCTAATTTTTTGTACTTTTAGTGGAGACAGGGTTACACCATGTTGCCCAGGCTGGTCTTGAACTCCTGGCCTCAAGCAATTCGCCCGCCTAAGCCTCCCAAAATGTTGGGATTATAGGTGTAAACGACTGCAAGCCCAGCTACAATACTATTGTTGAAGTGCCTTTTTGTATTTATCAGGATACGCTAGGTATCCTGAGACTTCCCACATCTCAGTGGTTTAACAGAACCAAACTTTCTCATTCACCTAAAATCAAGGGCCAGAATCTGTTCAGTTAGCTGACCCCTGCAACGACTCTAAGAATCTTTCAAACATGTAGTTCTGCCATCTCAGTACAAGGCCTAAGTGTACCACTGTGGAGTAAAGAAAACTGGAGGATCACACAATACCTATTAAATGGTTGGTTTGGCCTCCAGGTGACACCTGTCACTTTTCCTTCCAGCCCATTGACCGAACTAGTCAAATGGCTCTGCCTAAAGCTAAAGGATTTAAGAAATATGCAGGAATACTTGGCATTCTGTGAGACAGAGATGTCTTTGCCTTTTTCTCACTAATATATCACGCACTGGCTGGGCGCAGTGGCTAGCGCCTGTAATCCCAACTCTTTGGGAGGCCAAGGCAGGCAGATCACCTGAGGTCAGGAGTTTGAGACCAGCCTGACCAACATGGTGAAACCCTTTCTCTACTAAAAATACAAAAATTGGTTGGACACGGTGACTCACACCTGTAATCCCAGCACTTTGAGAGGCCAAGGCGGGTGGATCACGAGGTGAGGAGTTCGAGACCAGCCTGGCCAACATAGCGAAACCCTGTTTCTACTAAAAATACAAAAATTAGCTGGGCATGGTGGCATGCTCCTGTAGTCCCAGCTACTCAGGAGGCTGAAACAAGAGAATCGTTTGAACCCGGGAGGTGAAAGTTGCGGTGAGCCAAGATAGAATCACTGCACTCCAGCCTGGGCAACAGAGCAAAACTCCGTCTCAAAAAATAATAATAAAATAGGCCGGGTGTGCTGACTCACGCCTATAATCCCAGCACTTTGGGAGGCTGAGGCGGGCGGTTCACGAGGTCAGGAGATCTAGACCATCTTGGCCAACATGGTAAAACCCCGTCTCTACTAAAGTACAAAAAATTAGCCAGGTTTGGTGGCATGTGCCTGTAATCCCAGCTACTTGGGAGGCTGAGGCAGGGCAATCACTTGAACCTGGGAGGCAAAGGTTGCAGTGAGCTGAGATTGTGCCACTGCACTCCAGCCTTGCGACAGAGCAAGACTACATCTCAAAAAATAATAATAATAAATAATAAATAAATAAAAATAAAAATATAAAAATTGCTAGGCATGGTGGTGCACACCTGTAATCCCAGCACTTTGGGAGGCCAACGCGGTGGATCACGAGGTGAGGAGTTTGAGACCAGCCTGGCCAACACAGCGAAACCCTGTCTCTACTAAAAATACAAGAATTAGCTGGGCATGGTGGCATGCTCCTGTAGTCCCAGCTACTCAGGAGGCTGAAACAAGAGAATCGCTTGAACCCTGGAGGTGGAAGTTGCAGTGAGCTGAAATCATGCCAGCTACTCAGGAGGCTGAGGCAGGAGGATCACTTGAACCTGGGAGGTGGAGGTTGCAGTGAGCTGAGATCACGCCACTGCACTCCAACCTGGGCAACAGAGCAAGACTCTGTCTCAAAAACAAAACAAAACAAAACAAAAAACACCAACAAAACAAATATGTCAGACACTGCAGTCTTTATTTATTTATTTATTGTTGTTGTTTTTTGAGATGGAGTCTCGCTCTGTTGCCTATGCTAGAGTGCAGTGGCACCATCTCGGCTCACTGAAACCTCCGCCTCCCAGGTTCAAGCGATCCTCGCTCTGCCTCCCAGTTTCAATCGATTCTCCTGCCTCAGCCCCCACTAGTAGCTGGGATTACAGGCAAGCGCCACCATGCCTGGGAGGATTTTTGTACTTTTGTATCTGTAGTAGAGACGGGGTTTTGCCATGTTGGCCAGGCTGGTCTCAAAGTCCTGACCTCAGGTGATTCACCCGCCTCGGCCTCCTGAAGTGCTGGGATTACAGATGTGAGCCACCGTGCCTGGACTATTTTTTTTATTTTTATTTTTTTTAGGCAGAGTCTCACTCTGTCGCCCAGCCTGGAGTGCAGTGGCATGATCTCAGCTCACTACAACCTCTGTCTCCCACGTTCAACCGATTCTCCTGCCTCAGCCTCTCCAGTGGCTGGGATTACAGGCGTGCACCACCATGCCCAGCAATTTTTGTATTTTTAGTAGAGATGGGGTTTTGCCACGTTGGCCATACTGGTCTTAAACTCCTGGCCTCAAGTGATCCACCCTCCTTGGCCTCCCAAAGTGCTGGGATTACACCAGGGGAGCCATTGTGCCCCCCGCCAAACACACTGCCATCTTTTTATTTTCTAATTTTTTTTTCCTTTTCTCAGCTTTCTGATCTATTTCTGAAACACCATGATCTTATCTCTTCCTTTCCCAGTCTAGTCCCAGCCCATGCACTTGTACTTTGGGCTTTAACCTTCTACCTCTAAATCCACTAATTATAGCTTAATCCAATTCTTGTTCTTTGGAGTGTTTTAACCTCCTGCCAGATGAGTGCCAAAGCTCTTTAACTTACATGCCTTACAGTTGAGATATTTTCTCCCTCTTCCCCATGTCTAGCTTTGCATCTTGTCATTTATCAGGAGTTACCTAGCTGACAGTGGTCTGAAAAGACCCCTGAATTTTCTATAATTGGAGCTTTTGAAAAAAATAATTTTTTTTTTTTTTGAGATGGAGTTTCGTTCTTGTTGCCCAGGCTAGAGTGCAATGATGCGATCTCGGCTTACTGCAAACTCCGCCTCCCAGGTTCAAGCGATTCACGTGCCTCAGCCTTCCGTGTAGCTGGGATTACAGGCACCCACCACCACGCCTGGATAACTTTCATATTTTTAGTAGAGATGGGGTTTCACCACGTTGGCCAGGCTGGTTTCTGAACTCCTAACCTCAGGTGATCTGCCCACCTCAGCCTCCCAAAGTGCTGGGATTATAGGCGTGAGCCACCTGGTCCAGCCAAAAAAAAAAAAAAACGGTTTTATACAGAGATGGGATCTCACTATGTTGCCCAGGCTGGTTTTGAACTCCTGGTCTGAAATGATCCTCCCACGTTGGCCTCCCAAAGTCCTGGGATTACAGGCATGAGTCATTGCTCCCAGCCAGTTGGTTACTAAGAGCAAGAAACACTCTTTCTCTGAAGTAGGTTGAAGAAAGAGAGAGGGAAGAAACACTGAAGGGATAAAAGCAGGTTGAACAAATCCTCTGGAAGCCAGGTCCAAGAGCCATTCCTGGTCCACTATGTCCCTAGGACAGTTTTTTATTATTATTTTGTAACAGGATCTCGTACTATCTCCCAGGCTGGAGTGCAGTGGTGCAATCACGGCTCACTGCAGCCTTGACCTCCCAGGCTCAAGTGATCCTCCTATCTCAGCCTCCCAAGTAGCTACGACTATAGGCACAGGCCACCACACTTGGCTAATTTTATTTTATTTTATTTTTTAATTTTTTTTTTTTTTTTTTTTTTGAGATGGAGTCTTGCTCTGTCACCCAGGCTGGAGTGCAGTGGCCGGATCTCAGCTCACTGCAAGCTCCGCCTCCCGGGTTTACGCCATTCTCCTGCCTTAGCCTCCCGAGTAGCTGGGACTACAGGCGCCCGCCACCTCGCCCGGCTAGTTTTTTGTATTTTTTAGTAGAGACGGGGTTTCACGGTGTCAGCCAGGATGGTCTCGATCTCCTGACCTCGTGATCCGCCCGTCTCGGCCTCCCAAAGTGCTGGGATTACAGGCTTGAGCCACCGCGCCCGGCCCTATTTTTTTAATTTTTAGTAGAGATAAGTTCTCACTCTGTCGCCCAGGCTGCCTTAGACAGTTTAATACAGGTCAGACATAAAGGGAAAAGGCCACATAACTCTGGCAGAAAAGGGTCTTCCTCTTACAGTTTATACACTAGTCCAGTGATTATTAATGTTATGCTTTTGTTTTAAACACACTATAAGATTAAACATACTTTAAGCAACCTTGTCCAACCCACAGCCAGGGCAACTTTGAATGCAGTCCAACAGAAATTCGTAAACTTTCTTAAAACATTGTGAGTTTGTTTGTGATTTTTTAAAAGCTCATCAGCTATCATTAGTGTTTTGTTTTGTTTTGTTTTTTGAGATAGTCTTGCTGTCGCCCAGGCTGGAGTACAGTGATGCAATCTCGACTCACTACAACTTCTACCTCCCAGGCTCAAGCAATTCTCATGCCTCAGCCTCCCCAGTAGCTGGGACTACAGGCAGATGCCACAGCACCCAGCAAATTTTTGTATTTTCTTTTAGTAGAGACAGGGTTTCGCCATACTGGCCAGGCTGGCCCCAAACTCCTGACCTCAAATGATCTGCCTTCCTCAACCTCCCAAAGTGCTGGAATTACAGGTGTGAGCCACTGTGCCTGGCCAGTGTTAGTATATTTGATGTGTGGCCCAAGACAATTCTTCTTTTAATGTAGCCCAGGGAATCCAAAAGATTGGACACTCCTGATTTAAGGAAACTTTTTTTTTTTTGAGACAGAGTTTTGCTCTTGTTGCCCAGGCTGGAGTGCAATGGTGCAACCTCACCTCACTGCAAACCTTCGCCTCCCGGATTCAAGCAATTCTCCTGCCTCAGTCTCCCGAGTAGCTGGGATTACAGACATGTGCCACCACACCCTGCTAATTTTGTGTATATATATATATATATATTTTTTTTTTTTTTTTTTTTAGACGGAGTCTCGCTCTGTCACCCAGGCTGGAGTGCAGTGGCCGGATCTCAGCTCACTGCGAGCTCCGCCTCCCGGGTTTACACCGTTCTCCTGCCTCAGCCTCCCAAGTAGCTGGGACTACAGGCGCCCGCCACCTCGCCCGACTAGTTTTTTTTTTATTTTTAGTAGAGACGGTGTTTCACCGGGTTAGCCAGGATGGTCTCGATCTCCTGACCTCGTGATCCGCCCGTCTCGGCCTCCCAAAGTGCTGGGATTACAGGCTTGAGCCACCGCGCCCGGCCTAATTTTGTATTTTTAGTAGAGACGGGTTACTCCATATTAGTCAGGCTGGTCTCAAACTCCCAACCTCAGGTGGTACACCCGCCTTGGCCTCCTAAAGTGCTGGGATTACAGCCATGAGCCAGTACGCCGGGCCAGGAAACTTAAAAGAAAGAAAAATTAATCCTCCCAACCTAAAAACTGTCATTGTTTGCATACTTCTTTCCAGTCTTGATTTTTATATGTTGGTAATTATACCAAACATACAACTAGCCAATAAGCAATTCCTTTAAATGGTATGTATCCTTGAGAAGAGAACACATAAAGTGTTAATCGTTTACATAGTAGTAGGAATTAGCTAAGGGAGGCTTTTTTTTTTTTTCTTTAACAACCAATTGGAATCTGTACACTAAAAGTTGGGTAAAGAAAAGCAGGGGAGGGGTAGCTGATAGGTTGGTGGGAAGTACTGCATTTGAGACTTTGGGTAACTCATGGCAACAAGCAATCCTTAGGTCTTGGGGAATGGAGGCCATGGGGGTAGAATATCAGAATTAGAAAAAGGAGCAGAAGAGGGAAACAGTTGGCTTCAAAAGCAAATTTGGCCAACCAAACATTTTAAGATTTGGTGAACAGGATCTTAAAACACACCTATTCCAGCTGGGGTGGTGGCTCACGCCTGTAATCCCAGAACTTTGGGAGGCCAAGGTGGGCAGATCACCTGAGGCCAGGAGTTCAAGAGCAGTCTGGCCAACATGGTGAAACCCCATCTGTACTAAAAGTACAAAATTAGTTGGGCATGGAGGTTCACACCTGTAATCCCAGCTACTCGGGAGACTGAGGCAGGAGGATCGCTTGAACCCGGGGGCAGAGTTTGTAGTGAACCGAGATTGCACCGTTATACTCCAGCCTGGGCAACAAGAGCAAAACTCCATCTCAACAACAACAACAACAACAACAAAACAAACAAACAAAATCCTTACCTATTCCAATTCCCATGTTGCACTTCTCTTGACCATATCCCTGCCATATGCTGTCTAAGTCAGGTGTGAAAACTGCGGTGGTGGAGACTCCGCTATTTTCCAAGATCCCCGTAACTAATTTTGGACAACTCCCACTGATATTTTTTAAGTTCTTTTATTTTTTATTTTATTTTTTTTGAGACAGAGTCTCGCTCTGTCGCCCAGGCTAGAGTGCCAGTGACGTGATCTCGCTCACTGCAACCACCACTTCCCAGGTTCAAGTGATTCTCCTGCCTCAGCCTCCTGAGTAGCTGGGATTACAGACGTGTACCACCATGCCCGGCTAATTTTTGTATTTTTAGTAGAGATGGGGTTTCACCATGTTGGTCAGGCTGGTCTCAAACTCCTGACCTCATGATCAGCCCATCTTGACCTCCCAAAGTGCTGGGATTACAGGTGTGAGTCACCGCACCCGACCTTTTCTTTTTTTTTTTTTTTTGAGGCGATTCTCACTCTGTCACCCAGACTGGAGTGTAGTGGCGGGATCTCGGCTCATTGCAACCTCTGCCTCCTGGGTTCAAGCGATTCTTCTGCCTCAGCCTCCCAAGTAGTTGGGACGACAGGCCCACGCCACCGTGCCCAGCTAATTTTTGTATTTTTAGTAGAGATGAGGTTTCACCATGTTGGCCAAGTTGGTCTCAGATTCCTGACCTCAAGTGATCTGCCTGCCTCAGCCTCCCAATGTGCTGGGATTACAGGCATGAGCCACCGCGCCCAGCCTAAAGTTCTTATATTGAGAAAAAATGCACGTCTTGAAAGCTTTGGTTATCATCCTCCCTCTAGCCTTCTCTCTATATGACACACTATTTGAAGACAGCTCACTAATGTCACAGGCTGCTCTTCAATAGCATAATCGTGTCCAGTGACTTCAAACTTTCTTCTCAAGACTTCAAGTCCCCTCTCCAACCAGAACACTTTCCTCAAAAATACCTAGCCACTGTAGTTTTCAAGGGATAAAAGTCAGCTGGCATTAACACTTAAAAAGCAAATAGGGCATCCTTCCCAGCACTTTGGGATTACAGGCCAAGGTGGGAGGATCACTTGAGGTCAGTCATTCCAGCCAGCCTGGGCAACATAATGAGCTCCTGTCTCTACAGAAAAAATGAAAAAATTAGTTGGGCTTGATGGCATGCACCTGTAGTCTCAGCTACTCAGGAGGCTGAGGAGGGAGGCTTGCTTGAGCCCAGGAGTTCAAGACCAGCCTGGGAAGATCATAGCTTACATTTTGTATTAGTCTATTTTCACAATGCTGACACATTTCCATGTGGCTGAGGAGGCCTCATAATCATGGCAGAAGGTGAAAAGCATGCCTCACATGGCAGAAAACAAGAGAAGAGAGAGGCTGGGCAGGCAAACTATGTTGTTTTTGTTTTTTGTTTTTTGTTTGAGACTGAGTCTTGCTCTGTCACCCAGGCTGGAGTGCAAATGGTTTGATCTTGGCTCACTGCAACCTCTGCCTCCTGAGTTCAAGCGATTCTCCTGCCTCAGCCTCCCAAGTAGCTGGGACAACAGCTACTAAAAATACATTTTGTATTTTTAGTAGAGACAGGGTTTCACCAGGTTGGCCAGGCTGATCTCGAACTCCTGATCTCAGGTTATTCCACCCGCCTCAGCCTCCCAAAGTGCTGGGATTACAGGCATGAGCCACTGCATCTGGCTGAAAACTCCATTTTATTGTTTTGAGATGAAGCCTCACTCTTCTTGCCCAGGCTGGAGTGTAACGGCGTGATGTTGGCTCACTGCAACCTCCACCTCCAGGGTTCTAGTGATTCTCCTGCCTCAGCCTCTCAAGTAGCTGGGATTATAGATGCCTGCAACCATGCCCAGCTAATTTTTGTATTTTTAGTAGAGACAGGGTTTCACCAGGTTGGCCAAGCTGGTCTCAAACTCCTGACCTCAGGAGATCCGCCCGCCTCGGCCTCCCAAAGTGCTGGGATTACAGACGTTAGCCACTGCACCCGACAAAAACTCTGTTTTCTAAAGCCATTAGATCTCACGAGACTTATTCACTATCATGAGAACAGCACGGGAAAGACCTGCCTCCATGATTCAATTATCTCCCACCAGGTTCCCCCTAAAACATGTGGGAATTATGGGAGCTACAAGATGAGATTTGGGTGGGGACACAGAGCCAAATCATATCACATTTATTGAATATTTATATGTCGGGCACTAATCTAAGCGCTGTGTGTATATTATCTCATTTAACCTTCACAAAAACCCTATGAGATAGGTACTGTTTTTCTCAACCTCATTTTGTGAGAAAACAAGTAGAAAGAGTAACTTCACAGCTAGTAAGTGGCAGAAGCACAGTTCAGACTCCGCAGCTAACCCCAGATCCTTGCACTCTCAGTTGCTGCTGTTTGTTGCTGATGCTTGATGAAGATTTTGAATTTTAACAAAACAGTAAAGAATACATCCCTCTGGGGCTGGGCACGGTGGCTCACACCTGTAATCCCAGCACTTTGGGAGGCCAAGGTGGGGTGGATCACCTGAGGTCAGGAGTTCGAGACCAGCCTGGCCAACATGGTGAAACCCTGTCCCTACTAAAAATACAATTAGCTAGGTGTGGCGGCACACACCTGTAGTCCCAGCTACTTGGGAGGCTGAAGCAGGAGAATTGCTTGAACCCGGGAGGTGGAGGTTAGAGTGAGCCGAGATCATTCCATTACACTCCAGCCTGGGCAACAAGAGCAAAACTCCATCTCAAAACAAAGAAAAGAATATATTCCTATGGGTCTTGATGTCTACTCATTTCATAGTGAACAACAGAATGTTATCTCCTTATATTCAACATTTAATTTACATTATAATGGGACATCAGCCCTGGATATGTCTTCTTCTTCTGGAACTATGGTCTCATGTCAAACATGTGCTATTATTTAGCTTTTGACTTAGGAATGTGGAACAATGGAGGTACAATGAGGCACTGGGCTGACAGTCCAACATAGCCACAAACTTACATGTGACTGTGGATGATTCCTCAGTTGTAAAATGAGAGAAATGGACTCCACTCACTGTTGGCTAAGGGCCTCCTAATACTGAAATTTCAGGTCCAAAGGAGTCATTCTTCCATTGGGAGGTTCCAATACCGTGGCAGAAAGAAAGAAAGAGCAAATATATATCTTGAAAGGCGCAGCCTCTCTGGTGCCCCTTGAGTCACACATATTAGTTGAAATGAATAAATATTTGTTCGCTGCTTCTGATGTGTGAGGCTGTTGATGGGTAATAGTTACTATGCTTAGGTTCTCAACTGGCTCTGTTGCCCCTACTAAAAATAAACCACAGGGTGTTAGGGCTGAGTCATTTTCATACATGAATATGTGGAGGAAAAAAGTGACAAAGGTCACAGAGGATCTACGTATTATTTCCCTTCTGATCAGACACCACCCCTTGTTCCCAACTAGTCCCTCTTTTTCTGTTGTATTTCAGATAAGCTGTAGACCTTAAATAGAACATATATTCCACAGCATGTTATTGTGTTCTAGTTGTTCATATCCTGCTCTCTGCTTGTGGATTGAACTTGTCCTTAGACCTGGGATCTTTTTCGTTTTGTTTTTGTGTGTCATGTCTTTTTTTTTTTTTTTTTTTTTTTTTAGACGGAATCTCGCTCCATTGCATAGGCTGGAGTGCAGTGGCACGATCTTGGCTCACTGCAACCTCCGCCTCCCAGGTTAATGCCATTCTCCTGGCTCAGGCTCCCAAGTAGCTGGGACTACAGGCGCCCGCCACCAAACCCAGCTAATTTTTTATATTTTTAGTAGAGACAGGGTTTTACCGTGTTAGCCCGGATGGTCTCGATCTCCTGACCTCGTGATCCACCCACCTCAGCCCTGCAAAGTGCTGGTATTACAGGCGTGAGCCACCGCACCCAGCCTTCATTTTTGTATTTTTAGCAGAGACAGGGCTTCGCCATGTTGGCCAGGCTGTTCTCAAACTCCTGACCTTGGGTGACCCACCCACCTCGCCCTCCCAAAGTGCTGGAATTACAGGCGTGAACTACCACGCCCAGCCTAGACCTGGGTTTTTTAATGTTTTTGAGGAATAATGGTTGATATTAGCAACACTGGTAACTGGACTTTGCAAAGTGATTTCATATACATGGTTTCTTTGGAACAGTTGGTCATCCCCTGGTGATGGGGCAACGCGAGGACAAGTTCCCGGTATTCACTTAAGGTGGTAAAGTCTTATTGGAACAGGACTCATCCTAGGGTTTTGTTGTAGGGCAGTTTTTCTATTCAACTTTTGGAGATTATTTCTCACCTTCTCGAATCTCCTTTGTCTGCTCCCCTCTCCCCAGGGCCGGTGCTGTCTTTTTGCTTTCTGCTCAAAACCTTGAACGCTTTAGGCCCTAATTTTCTCAGCAATAAAATGGGAGGAAAGGTTGGGAAGAAAAACACTAAAATTCTTTCTTTCCCTCCCTCTTTCCTTTCCTTTCCTTTTCCCTTCCGTTGGTCCTTCCTTCCTCCCTCCCTCCTTCCTTCCTCCCTCCCTCCTTCCTTCCTTCCTTCCCTCCCTCCCTCCCTCCCTCCCTCCGTCCCTCCCTCCCTCCCTCCGTCCCTCCCTCCCTCCCTCCGTCCCTCCCTCTCTCTTTCCTTTCCTTTCCTTTTCCCTTCCGTTGGTCCTTCCTTCCTCCCTCCCTCCTTCCTTCCTTCCTCCCTCCCTCCCTCCTTCCTTCCCTCCCTCCCCCCCCCTCCTTCCTTCCTTCCTTCCTTCCTTCCTTCCTTCCTTCCTTCCTTCCTTCCTTCCCTCTCTCCTCTCTCTCTCTCTCTCTCTCTCTCTCTCTCCCTCCCTCCCTCCCTCCCCCCCCCCCCCTCTCTCTCTCTCCCTCTCTTTCTTTTCTTTCTGATGGAGTCTCATTCTGTCACCCAGCCTGGAGTACAATGGCATGGTCTCAACTCACCAGGTTCAAGCAATTCTCCCACCTCAGCCTCCTGAGTAGCTGGGACTACAGGCACGTGCCACCACGCCCCACTAATTTTAGTATTTTTAGTAGAGACGGGGTTTCACTATGTTGGCCAGGTGGGTCTCCAACTCCTGACCTCAGGCAATCCACCCGCCTCGGCCTCCCAAAGTGCTGGGATTACAAGGGGTGAGCCACTGAGCCCTGCCCCAAGTTCTTTCTTAATCTTCATTTTTTCCCCCAAATTTGCTTTCCTAAGTAGTGACATGAATTCCAAAATTATCTCAGGTTTCTTTCCCTTACCCAGCAAAATTCACATTCCCTTAGGGCAGCTGATTCCAAATAGCTATTTGGTAGAAACAGTTGACTAAAGAAAATGTAAAGGGTAGGCCAGGTGCAGTGGATCACGCCTATAGTACCAGCAGGTGCGAGCCACTGCGCCCAGCATATCTTCTTTGAGAGGCCAAGGCAGGCAGATCACTTGAGCCCAGGAGTTCGAGACCAGCCTGGGCAACATGATGAGATTTCCGCCCCCCACACCGTGTCTACAAAAAAAATACAAAATATATATATAATAGGTAAATATTGGGCCAGCTATGGTGGCCCTGTAATTCCAGCACTTTGGGAGGCTAAGGCAGGAGGATCAATTGAGGCCAGGAGTTCAAAGTTGCCATGAGGGATGACAGTGCCACTGGGAGTGCACTGGAGTTAGCCTGGGTGACAGAGTGGATCCTGTCTCAAAAAAATAAAAATAAAAAGGGTAAATGTTGGATGATGTGTTTCATAAAATAATTATTCCTAGGAGTATTATTTGCAAATAAGACTTTACTACATTTATAAATTAATGACTTTAAAAGATTTGTACAGCCACCATCATTTTTTGAGATTTAATCTAGAAGTATCTCAAACCAAAGGAGTCCAAAATGAATTCATTGTTTTATTTTCAAAAGCTGCTGTCCTTCCTGAATTAGCTCTTTTGATTGGTGGCACTACCATTTACCCATTTACTCAAACCAGAAATCTGTGAGTCCCCTTTCTATCACCATCTAAAACTACCAAGGTCTGTTCAGTAGATCTCTCAAATGTTTCTCATACCCATACCATTGCCATTATATTAATATTAGCATAGATGGGCTGGGCATGGTGGCTCACGCCTGTAATCCCAGCACTTTGGGAGGCCTACGGGGGGCGGGTGGATCACAAGTTCAGGAGATCGAGACCAGCCTAGCCAATATGGTGAAACCCCGTCTCTACTAAAAATACATAAATTAGCCGGGTTCGGTGGCAGGCGCCTGTGATCCTAGCTACTTGGGAGGCTGAGGTGAGATAATTGCTTGAACCTGGGAAGTGGACATTGCGGTAAGCCGAGATTGTGCCACTGTACTCCAGCCTGGGTGACAGAGCAAGGCTCTATCTAGGAAAAAAAAATACATATTAGCATAGAGGATGGGGAGGCATCTAGGAAGACTAGACAGACAGAGACTGAATGCGAAGAGAAAGATCTAAGTAAGATCAGCTTAAACATATGCACCAAGACTTCAGCACCAGCCACAGCTTTGTTGTTGTTGTTTGTTTGTTTTTGAGAGAGGGTCTTGTTCTGTCACCCAGGATAAAGCGCAGTGGCACAATCATCGCTCACTGCAACCTCCAATGCCTGGCCTCAAGCAATCCTCCCACCTCGGCCTCCCAAATACTGAAACTATAGGCGTAAGCCACCATGCCTGGCCTCACTTTTTAGTCTGGGAGATTGGCAAGATGGAAGCAAAAAAACAGGAATGGGCTGGGTGCAGCGGCTCACGCCCGTAATCCCAGGACTTTGAGAGGCCAAGGCAGGTGAATCACGAGGCCAAGAGATCGAGACCATCCTGGCCAACATGGGGAAACCCCATCTCTACCAAAAATATAAAAAAATTAGCCGACGTGGTGGCGGGCGCCTGTAGTCCCAGCTACTTGGGAGGCTAAGGCAGGAAAATCACTTGAACCCGGGAGGCAGAGGTTGCAGTGAGCCCAGATTGCGCCACTGCACTCCAGCCTGGCAACAGAGTAAGACTGACTCAAAAACAAAAAAAAAAAACCAAAAAAAAAACCAAAAAACAAAAAACAAACAATCAAAAAAAAAAAAAAAAGCAATGAAGAGAATAAAACTGTCAAGATATGTGCCCACATTTTTGGAAGTCCAGGTTTCATCCCAGAGAGTAGGAGATGGGCTGGATAACGGAAAGTAATCCTGAGGGTCCTACCCTCTTCTCATCTGGGGCTCAGAAAGATGCTGCCCTGAAGACTACCTGATACCAATCTAAAAAACAAGCATACCAAACTGGCTGTGCTGTGGGATCAGGCCATGGAAGGCTCAGAGGTTTATCTTTCCGCAGTCTAGCATGGATGCTGGGGTGGGGTGGGTGGTAGACAGCAGGTGGCTCTGAGGAAAGGGCTGCAGTGAAGGCTACCATCACAGCCACACTTCACTTCAGAGATGTCTTGGGTAGCATTAGAGTCAAAAGTGGCCAAGTTAGATAGGAAACAATGCTAAAAGAATGGATTCTGAGTTCTGGTAGCTCACAGCTACAACTCTCAAGGCCAGTTAGATATTCAGAGACCAAGAAAACAAGGAACATTGTTTCGAGACCAGAAGACACAGAGCAAAGGTCACTATATGAATCGAAAGGCTCCATAAATCTTTATCTACTTTGATCAAGTAACAGAAGCCATATTTCACTCCCCCTTCTTTTTTTTTTTTGAGGCAGAGTCTCACTCTGTTGCCCAGTCTGGAGTGCAGTGGCACGATCTTGGCTCACCGCAACCTCTGCCTCCTGGGTTCAAGTGATTCCCCTGCCTCAGCCTCCTGAGTAGCTGAGATTACAGGTGTCTGCCACCATGCCCAGCTATTTTTTTGTACTTGTAGTAGATACTGGGTTTCACCATGTTGGTCAGGCTAGTCTTGAACTCCTGGCCTCAAATGATCCACCCACCTTGGCCTTCCAAAGTGCTGGGATTACAGGCATGAGCCACCACGGCTGGCCTATATTTAGCAAATTTTCTTCTTTTTTTGTTTTTGAGACGGAGTCTTGCTCTGTTGCCGAGACTGGAGTGCAGTGGCGCAGTCTCCGCTCACTGCAACCTGTGCCTCCCGGGTTCAAGCAATTCCCCTGCCTCAGCCTTCCGAGTAGCAGGGATTACAGGTGCCTGCCACCATGCTTGGGTAATTTTTGTATTTTTAGTAGAGACAGGGTTTCACCATGTTAGCCAGGCTGGTCTTGAATGCCTGACCTTGTGATCCGCCCACCTCAGCCTTCCAAAATGCTGGGATTACAGGCGTGAGCCACCATGCCTGGCCATATTTAGCAAATTTTCTTTTCTTTTTTTTTTTTTTGAGACGGAGTCTGACTCTGTTGCCAGGCTGGAGTGCAGTGGTGCGATCTTGGCTCACTGCAGCCTCTGCCTCCCGGGTTCAAGCGATTCTCCTGCCTCAGCCTCCTGAGTAGCTGGGACTACAGGCGTGTGCCACCATGCCCAGCCAATTTTTGTATTTTTAGTAGAGACAGGGTTTCACCATGTTGGCTTGGATGGTCTCGAGCTCTTGACTTCGTGATCCGCCCACCTTGGCCTCCTGAAGTGCTGGGATTACAGGCGTGAACCACTGTCCCTGGTCCATATTTAGCAAATTTTCTATAGTGAATATGCATTCCTTCTATAACTGGGAGGGAAAAACCCAAGCAACCTGAGGTAGGAGGCAGGGACTGGACTCCAGAGGCAGGGGTTGGACACTGGACCAAACTGAGGAATGGCTTTAAAAAGCCCCAAGGCAGAAGCAGCTTTCTATAAGACATACCTATCAGCGTGCCCTGTCAGTTTACCATTGCCATGGCAACACCCGGACGTTACCACCCATTTCCATGGCAATAACCCGACAACCCAGAAGTTACAACCCTTTTCCTAGAAATGGCTGCATAAACTGCCCCCTATTTTGCATATGATTATAAGTGGGTATAGATATGAGTGCAGAACTGCTTCTGAGATGCTATTCTGGGCACACTATGGGGTATCCCTGCTTGCTAGGAACAGCACCTCTGCTGCTGCTATACACTGCCACTTCAATACAAGTTGCTGTTTAACACCACCAGCTTGCCCTTGAATTCTTTCCTGGGAGAAGCCAACGACCCTCCCTGGCTAAGCCCCAATTTGGGAGCTTGCCTGTCCTGTATCAAACCTACTGTTTCGAAAACATGTCCTTTATTCCCAGATGAATGCAGCTCTATGTGTACAAAGTATACTGAGAGGTGGTGGTGGGCCTCCTCTTCGTCCACTCAGCCCAAGTCAGAAAAAGTGGAGACAGAAAATAGACCTGCACACAAATATGACCAATATTCCTTCGCCCCATCAAAAACAGCCTCAATACTGGGATTCCTGCTTCAACATGTGTACAGACTCTTCTTAGAGGCAATTCCTGTGAATCCAAAGCTCTTGAGGAACAGGGAGTAAAACAGAATGGCTATTGTCTAGAGGCCTTCTAACTTCCACCTGGATACATTTACCCATCTTGTTTTGGCATGTTAAAAAGGCTTTCAAGGACAGGCATAGTGGCTCACTCCTGTAATCCCAGCACTTTGGGAGGCTGAGGTGGGAGGATTACTTGAGCCCAGGAGTTTGAGACCAGCCAGGGCAACAGAGCCAGACCTTGTCTCCATAAAAAGTAAAAAAAAAAAATTAGCCGGGGTTGTGGCATATCTGTAGTTGGTAGGCTGAGGGAGAAAGATCCCTTGAACCTGGGAGGTCAAGGCTACAGTGAGCAGAGATCGTGCCACTGTACTCCAGCTTGGGTGACAGAGTGAGACCCTGTCTCTTAAAAAAAAAAAAAAAAAAGAATTTGGCCAGGCATGGTGGCTCACACCTGTAATCCCAGCACTTTGGGAGGCTGAGGCCACTTGATCACTTGAGGCTTGGAATTCGAGACCAGCCTGGCCAACATGACAGAAACCCCTGTCTACTAAAAATATAAAAATTAGCTGCGCGTGGTGGCATGCACCTGTAATCCCAGTTACTCAGGAGGCTGAGGCATGAGAATCGCCTGAATCTGGGAAGTGGAGCTTGCACTGAGCTGAGATCATGCCACTGCACTCCAGTCTGGGCAACAGAGGGAGATTCCGTCTCAAAAAAAAAAAAAAAAAAAAAAAAAAGGCTGGGCGCAGTGGCTTACGCCTGTAATCCCAACATTTTGAGAGGCCAAGGCGGGTGGATTGCCTGAGATCAGGAGTTTGTGTTGAGTCTGGCCAACATAGTGAAGCCCCATCTCTAGTAAAAATACAAAAAAATTAGCTGGGTGTGGTGGCGTGTGCCTGTAGTCCCAGCTACTTGGGAGGCTGAGACAGGGGAATTGCTTGAACCACAGAGGCAGAGGTTGAGTGAGCCGAGATCGCACCACTGCACTCCAGCCTGGGCAACATAGCGAGACTCCATCTCAAAAACAAAACAAAACAAAACAAGACTTTCAAAGGAAACACTGAGGCCTCAGAAAAATACCCTTGTGTTTTTCATTCTGAGCCTGGAATTCCTGCCTCACCAAACATGTTTTAGTTTGTACCCAGTGATGAATTACTTATCATTTCACACTGCCACGACCAGAGGGCCTTGTGACTGGGGAACCCTGTCTTCTCTTCCTTTTTCAGTGACTCTCTCCTTGCAGGTGGGAAAATGTCGTTTGTGAAACCAGAGAAATTGATTCACATAGAAATAACTGTGTATGTTCCAGAAGGCTGGACAAACAACAGGACTAGTAATTTCAGCCTTCCAGTGATTATAGTTATTGTACTTAGGAAGAAACTCCTCCCTTCCTGCCCTCATTAAGTGCTCCCCTCTGCTGCCCCCGTGACTGTCTTCACTATTTTTGCAAGGCCAAGGAATCTCTTGAAATGGAATTTCCTTCCCTTTAGGAATCAAAAGTAAACACTTGAAGTCCACAAGATAACCGATTTTTCCTTAACAACTCTTACTTAATGATACTCTCATTGAGGGTCAGGGGTGGAAGTTGGGAATCTATCTAGCCAACTGAATATAGGAGGTAGTAGTACTGCCTATATAAGTAGGAGTTCACTAACGGGATTCAATATCAAGACCCTGTCTTCTGTCTGTCATTACAACCTATTATACAAGAGAATGATAGGATTTTAGAACTGCAAAAACCCTTTACAGGCCAGGCGCGGTGGCTCACTCCTGTAATTCCGGCACTTTGGGAGGTCAAGGCGGGCGGATCACGAGGTCAGGAGATCGAGACCATTCAGGCCAACATGGTGAAATCTCGTCTCTACTAAAAATACAAAAATTAGCAGGGCGTGGTGGCACATGTCTGCAATCCCAACTACTTGGGAGGCTGAGGCAGAAGAATCGTTTGAACCCAGGAGGCGGAGGTTGCAGTGAGCCGAGATCGCACCACCGCACTCCAGCCTGGCGACAGAGTGAGACTCTGTCTCAGAAAAAAAAAAAAAAAAAAAATGGGGGGGGCTAGGTATGGTGGCTCACGCTTGTAATCCCAGCACTCTGGGAGGCTGAGGTGGGCAGATCACCTGAGGTCAGGAATTTGAGATCAGCCTGGACAACACGGTGAAACCCCATCTCTACTAAAAATACAAATATTAGCTGGGCGTGGTGGCAAGCGCCTGTAATCTCAGCTACTCAAGAGGCCAAGGCAGGAGAACCACTTGAACCCAGGAGGCAGAGGTTGCAGTGAGCCGAGATCGTGCCATTGCACTCCAGCCTGGAGGACAAGAACGAGACTTCGTCTCAAAAAACAAAACAAAACTAAACAAAAAAAAGCCTTTACAGATTTTTCTTTTCTTTCTTTCTTTCTCTTTCCCTCTTTCTTTCCCTTTTCTCTCTCTCTCTCTCTTCCTCTTTCTTTCTTTCTTGATGGAGTTGTGGTCTTGCTCTGTTGCCCAGACTGGAGTGCAGTTGTGCCATCACAGCTCACTGCAGCCTCCACCTCCTGGGCTCAAGTGATCCTTATGGCTTAGCCTCCCAAGTAGTAGCTGGGACTACAGGCCTGCACAATCACAACTTGGGCTTTATTTTTTATTTTTATTTTTGGAAATGGTCCGGCTATGTTGCTCAGGCTTGTCTCAAACTCCTACCCTCAACTGATCCTCCCACCTCAGCCTCCCAAAGTGCTGGGACAGATTTTCTAATAAACCCCTTCATCATACAGATGAATAAGCTGAAGTTTACAGTCCTTATCCTTGTGACTGTCACTGAGTGGGTAATCAGCAACTACTAGCTCTTTTGTTTATGGCCTAAGTTGTTCAAAATGACCAGTCCATACTAGAATATAAGCTTCCTAATTTCAACACCAGTTTCTTTCACCTCAATCATACTGAGTGATGTGCTTTCATTTGGTCTACTATAAAAATCATTATAGCCATAAATTTTATTTATTTATTTACTTATTTATTTGAGATGGAGTCTCGGTCTATGGCCCAGCTGGGATTACAGGCATGAGCCACCATGCCCGGCCAGCCATACCTTTTACTCCATTTAGTTTTTTAATAGCTTGAGATATAATGCACATACCATATGATTCACTCATTTAATGTGTAGAGCTGAATGTCTTTTAGCATATTTCCAGAATTCTGTATTCATCATTATAATCAATTTTTAGAACATTTCCATTATCCCAAAAAGAAACCCCATATCTATTAGCAGGCATCCCATTTCCCCTCATCTCACCCTGTCATGCCCCTCAGACCTAGCCAATCACTAAATTCACGTTTCATATGAATGGAATTGTATAATATGTGGTCCTTTGTGACCGACTTCTTTCACTTAGCTTTTTCAAGATTCAGCTTTGTCGCTGGGTGCGGTGGCTCACGCCTGTAATCCCAGCACTTTGGGAGGCCGAGGCAGGTGGATCACCTGAGGTCAGGAGTTTGAGATCAGCCTGGCTAACATAGTGAAATCCGGTTTTTACTAAAAATACAAAAAATTAGCTGGGTGTGGTGGCACACACCTGTAATCCCAGCTACTTGGGAGGCTAAGGCAGGAGAATCGCTTGAACTCGGGAGGCGGAGGTTCCAGTGAGCTGAGATTGTACCGTTGCACTCCAGCTTAGGCAACAAGAGCGAAATTCTGTCTCAAAAAATTCAGCTATGTCATGGCATGTACTTTAAAATTCTTTTTTCTTTTCTTTTCTTTTATTTATTTATTTATTTTTTGAGACAGAGTTTTGCTCTTTTTGCCCAGGCTGGAGTGCAATAGCACGATCTCGGCTCACCACAACCTCTACCTCCTGGGTTCAAGCGATTCTCCTGCCTCAGCCTCCCGGGTAGCTGGGATTACAGACATGCACCACCACCCTGGCTGATTTTGTATTTTTAGTAGAGATGGGGTTTCTCCATGTTGGTCAGGCTGGTCTTGAAATCCCGACTTCAGGTGATCCACCTGCCTTGGCCTCCCAAAGTACTGGGATTACAGGCGTGAGCCACCGTGCCCGGCCTCTTTTTTCTTTTCTACTCTTTTTTTTTGAAATGGAGTTTTGCTCTTGTTGCCCAGGCTGGAGTGCAATGACTCGATCTTGGCTCACTGCAACCTCTGCCTCCCAGGTTCAAGTGATTCTCCTGCCTCAGCCTCCTGAGTAGCTAAGAATACAGGCGCATGCCACCACGCCTGGCTAATTTTCTATTTTTGGTAGAGACAGGGTTTCTCCATGTTGGTCAGGCTGGTCTTGAATATCCAACCTCTGACCTCAGGTGATTGGCCCGCCTTGGCCTCCCAAAGTGCTGGGATTACAGGTGTGAGCCACTGTGCCCGGCCAAAAAAATTTTTTTTTTTTGGTCAGAGATGAAGGTCTCACTATGTTGCCCAGGCTGATCTCCAACTCATGGCGCAAGCCATCCTCTTGACTTGAACCTCCCAAAGTGCTGAGATTACAGGCACGAGCCACCACGCCCACTCCCCTCCCCTCCAATGACTTTCTTTTTATTGCCAAATAATAGCCCATTGTATATATATGTCACATTTTATTCATTCATCGGTTGATGGTTATTTAGCTGAATTTTAACTAAATGTTATCTCTGATAACTGGCAGAAGCTTATAATCAAGACATGAGTGTGTATCTTTCTATGTTGAACTTATACCTAAAGAAGTATACTTATTAGGAATGACAATTAAAATCTCTTACTTGAAAAATCGATACTTTTTTCTTTTCTTTTCAAAAATTTTTTTTGGGATGGAGTCTCACTCTGTCGCCCAGGCTGGAGTGCAATAGCATGATCTCTGCTCACTGCAACCTCCACCTTCCAGGTTCAAGCAATTCTCCTGCCTCAGCCTCCTGAGTAGCTGGGATTACAGGCACGCGCCACCATGCCCGGCTAATTTTTGTATTTTTTAGTAGAAATGGGGTTTCACCATGTTTTTCAGGGTGGTCTTGAACTCCTGACCTCGTGATCCGCCCGCCTTGGCCTCCCAAAGTGCTGGGATTATAGGCATGAACCATCACGCCCGGCCGACACCTTTTTCTTTAAATTTTCTGATGTGTATGATAATGTTGTGGAAAGAAAAAGTAAAGCCTGCCCGTATGTTTTTCGGCTCTTCTGATCCCCCAGGAAAAGAGAGGCATGTATGTAGGTAGATCAGGTGAGTGATAGCCCTCAGGAAGAGAAAATAAAAGGAGAGATTCAGATAAGACTTTTTTTGGTTTTCAAGTATGAAAGGTTAAGAAGAGAAAGGGCATTTGGGGCTCACAGCCAACCAGCTGGTTGGCATTCCTACTACCCAAACATCTAAATGACAGAAAGGTGAATGTGGGGTGAGGGTGAGAATGGGTGAAAAGACAGGAAGCAAATTCAGTCCCATCCGGCACTTCATAAGACTTAGTATTTTCATCCTTGTCCTTCTAAATTGATAGGTTTGCTCTTGCCCAACCTTCATATTGTTTTTGTGGGTCTCCAGGTGGGTCATGCGTAGGAAACTTTAGGGAACTACTTCATACTTGGTGGGAAGTACTTGAACTTGTAAACCCCAAGCTAAGGGTAGTTATGATCCCAGTGGGTGGCCAGTTCTCCCCCTAAACCTATGTTTATCCAGCCTTTCCTCCCCCTTTTCTTAAACGAGTCGGGACGGAGAACTGAGTCACCTGAGGCGGGGAGAAGGGACTTTTGAGAGCGTCTTCCGTCCTATTTGCGGACGTTAGGTGAGCACACCGGGAAGCGATCTTGACTCAGCCCGCTCTGGCGTGGGAGTTGTGTCATTCCCCACACGTGACGCTCTCCCAGGCGGCAGAAATCTCACTTGTCAAGGGACTTATTCACTCCAGTGACTCCACCCCTTTCCTCCTCTGCTCCCCAACCTCCCACTTACCCTTTCCGCCCCACTTCAAGACGAGGAAAGGAGGGTGGCTGGAGCCTGGAAATGTCCCCGTCCCAAGTTGGCCAGAAGTAGCAGACACACTATTTGGGAAAGTGCAACAAGTAACTTTCTCCAGAATGCTATCACCCTTCCTGTTTATTTTTTAATAACTTGAGATATAATTCAAACGCCATATGATTCACTCAACGTGTAAAGTTGAATGTCTTTTAGCATATTTAGAGTTGTGTATTCATCACTATAATCAATTTTTAGAACACTTTCATTATCCCAAAAGGAAATCCCATACCTATTAGCAGTAACTCCAATTTCCCCTCATCTCACCCTTGCTGTTTCATAGCACAAAACAGCCCTATTCTAGTCGAGACCACCTTTCCACTTAGGTAGACCCTGGTTATGGTTTTTTCCCCTCCCTTTCAGTTTCCCATTTTTTTCGGAGCCCGGAATTCTCAATCTGTGGAACTGGTTTGAGTCCCGGCTCAGTCCGTTTCCCGTTCCAGGGGCGTGACCTTGAGAGCACTACCACTTTTCTGGGCCTAGTTTCTTTGTCTGTGAAACGAGGTCCAAACATTTGCCGCTTTACGCCTGTTGTGGGGATAAAGTGAGAAGGTGCTTTGTGAGCTTTAAAAATCCATAGAAATGCCAGCGAAGTTAACTCGTCACTCTTCCCGAACCCCTCCCTTTCCCCTGGGACCCGCCCCGCGAATCCCGCCGTGGATGGACACTTTCCCCACCCTCCGACCGCAGTCATTCCCATTGGCTTCCGCATCGCGGCGCCGGGTGTTGACGCCACGGCTTCCTCCGCCGGCTCCCGAAGACGCATGGCCCCGCCCCCGGCCGCGCCTGGCCTCCCGCGGCGCCCCGCCCATCGGGCCGACGCGTCGCCAGCCCCGCCCCGCGGATGACGTATGGCGCGCGCGGCCCGGCCGCCCCGGCAGTTGGTGCAGCGGCAGTTGGGGTGAGAGCGCACACGCCACCCCTCCCCTCCTCCGGCCCCGACCCCCACCCCGCCGGGCCCAGCCCCAGCCCCGGCCCGGGCTCCAGCCCTAGTCCCCTTCCCAGCCCGAGCCGGGCCAGTCCCGTGCGGGCCGGTGCCGCCCCTCAGCCGGCGACGCCCCGGGCCGCCCGCCCGCCCGCTTGCCACCATGGAGCTGGAGGACGGTGTGGTGTATCAGGAGGAACCCGGCGGCTCCGGGGCCGTGATGTCGGAGCGGGTGTCCGGCCTGGCCGGTTCCATCTACCGCGAGTTCGAGCGGCTCATCGGGCGTTACGACGAGGAGGTGGTCAAGGAGCTGATGCCGCTGGTGGTGGCTGTACTGGAGAACCTGGACTCGGTGTTCGCGCAGGACCAGGAGCACCAGGTGGAGCTGGAGCTGCTGCGGGACGACAACGAGCAGCTCATCACCCAGTACGAGCGGGAGAAGGCGCTGCGCAAGCACGCCGAGGAGGTGAGGCCGGCGGCAGGGCGGGGGCCGCGGGATCCGTCCCCGGGGGCGATCGGGGTGGGGGTCGCGGCCCGGTCGGGGACTAGAGGCGCGACGGGCCTCCTGGAGAGCGGGCCTGAGGCCGATGCCCCCCGGGACCGAGCCCGGCGGCCTCCAGGTACCCCGGGACCCAGGCCGGCGTTGGAAGCCGAGGCCGGCTACTGAGTGTCCTGGGAAGGGAGCGAGATGGAGGAGGCAGGGCCCGGGGAGGAAGCGATAGCCTGGCCTGAGGACACATGGGGTTAGCCAAGGGCGGAGATTGTTGGGTGTCTGGTTGCTTCTTGTTGTTGAGGGAAGTTTCCGACCACCGTGGGATAGTCAGATGGCGGTTCAAAGTTTTACCCCTGGGGAGGGGGACACTTCTGTCCTGGATATGTAACTTCCGCTAGTTCCAGTACCTTTCCAGGGGGTTGCCTTGCTTTGGGAAGTTAGAGATCTCCCTCTTTCGGTCAGTTTCTTCTTGACGTTTTAATCTTGTTGAGAAAGAGGTCTTATTTTATGTTCTATGTGCCTTGGTTGACACTTTGTCAACTTTTAGATGTTGTGTGGCAGTACTCAATAAATATATAAACAATTTCATGGGTATCCCAAACCAGAGCATTCCACAGTATCAGGAAGTAACCTTGGACAGTTCCCTTCAGAAACTCTCCATTTATTTATAAAAAGGATTGGGGGGCGGGGTTGGGAAGATGTAGGTGACAGTTGACAACACTTTTTCCGTCTGAGTTTCCTTCTCAGACTGCTGTTTATACGTGCATTTAGCCGCCTGTTAACTCTAGCACCTGAGCAGTGACCTGGGCGCCTTCACCTCGACTCTGTGAATCTTTTGGAGTTCTAGGGTGCAAGTGATAGGTCCTTGGCTTTTGAGAGTGACAAGGATTTTAGCTTTCAGCCTGCATTGGCGTTATTTCTGTGGACCTTATCAAAGGCAGGTGAAGTGTCCTATTTTTGTTTCTCAAGCACCTAGTACACCTAGTTAAATACATGGTGATCAAAGGAGGCGAAATAACTAATTATTGAAGGAATGACATGGTATTTTTCAGAAAGACTTGAAGAGTTTTTAGGATGTGAGATTTGTACCTCATTTCCTAACACTGAATAGTAACACCATTAAAAATTTTTGTTTTGTTTTGTCATGTATACCTTTGCATCTGGTTAAATAGTTCTTTTCCTTTTTTAAAAACTTGACTGTAGTGATGATTTTTAGTTCTGATTGTGGGATCCAGTTTTCTCAAGGGAATGGTATTGAAATTGCCAAACAAAATTGACTTTTTTTTTTTTTTTGAGACATAGTCTCACTCTGTTGCCCAGGGTGGAGTGCAGTGGAGTGATCTTGGCTCACTGCAACCTCTGCCTCCCTGTGAGCCTCTGCCTCCCTGGTTCAAACGATTCTTATGCCTCAGCTTCCTAAGTAGCTGGGACAACACTCCCCGCTGATTTTTGTTTTTAATAGAGACGGGATTTCTCCATGGTGCCTAGGATGGTCTTGAACTCCTGACCTCAAGTGATCTGCCCACTTTGGCCTGGGGCTGACCATGCCAGTGCTGGGATTACAGGCGTGAGCCACCGCACCCTGCCAGAATGGACTATTTCAAGAGCTTTTCCTTTCATATAGGGAAGGATGGGATGAAAAACCAAATAATGATAGGATCAAAATTTCCACTTGTTTGTTAGCACTCTTTATAGAACAGAGGTCAAATGCTACTTCTGAGAGGGCTTGCTGTTGCTTCATGCTCACTGGCCCTTGCCAGTGTGTGGATATACATGGAAGTGACTGGGAATTAACCACATGTACACACAGGTGACAAGCCTGACGTGACCTTTTACCTCACGTAAAATAAATGCTCCTTCCAGCCTTAAACTCCTGTCAGTCTGTGTAAATATAGGCAAAATGCCAAGGTCACACGTGCCAAGAAAACCGTATGCCACAGGTTGCAGAATCAGAAAACAAAACTGACCGACTGCTAGACTCTGGGTTCCATATTAATTTCTTAAGTAAATGACTTTAAAAAAATAGGTTATCCAGTGAATTTATTTGTAGTTTATATTTTTTCAGTCACATCTATAAATTCTCCGCAGTGAAACCATTGGGCAAAGGGTCATGACCTGAGAACAGAGAACATTTATGAAATGCTAAATGAGCCAACTCCCAGGCCACAAACATAAACACATCTTGTTATCAGTTTTCTTTTCTTTTCCTTTCCTTTTGAGACAGTCTCTCTCTGTCGCCAGGCTGGAGTGCAGTGGCACGATCTTGGCTCACTGCCTCCCGGGTTCAAGCAGTTCTCTTGCCTCAGCCTCCCGAGTAGCTGGGACTACAGGCACATGCCACCCCACCCGGCTAATATGCATATATATTTTTGTGTTTTAACAGAGTTGGGATTTCACTATGTTGCCCAGGCTGATCTCGAACCCCTGAGCTTAGGCAATCTGCCCACCTCAGCCTTCCAAAGTGCTGGGCTGGCAGGTGTGAGCCACCATGGGCCCAGCCATCGGTTTTCATGTAAGATCATAAATCGTGTGTTGCTCAGTATCCAGAAATTGTCTCCCTTTGGCCAATATGTAGAGTGAATTCTGTGTTTAGTTTTCTGTGAGTGCTTTGTGCCCTTTTTTTTTTTTTTTTCCATAAAGACAGAGTCTCGCTTTGTCGCCCAGGCTGGAGTGCAGTGGCACAATCTTGGCTCACTGCAACCTCCGCCTCCTAGGTTCAAGCGATTCTCCTGCCTCAGCCTCCCGAGTAGCTGGGATTACAGGCCTGTGCCACCATGCCCAGCTAATTTTTTTTGTATGTTTGGTAGAGACGGGGTTTCACCATTTTAGCCAGGATGGGCTCAGTCTTCTGACCTCATGATCCGCCTGCCTTGGCCTCCCAAAGTGCTAGGATTATAGGCATGAGCCACCACGCTGGCCTGTTTGTGTATTTAATGTGGAGACCAAGAGTCTATTATAGCAAAAAGTAAGTGCCTCAGCGTATTTACAGCAAAAATGATTTGAAAACAAGGAAATTATCCATCACCAGAGAGAGTAAAGTAAATTCTGAGCACCTTTGTGGAAACTTCGGTGGGTATGTAAATAGTGAGAATGTTTTGGGAGTGTGTGAGGTGCTATAATCTCTTGCAGGAATTCTCAGCAAGGCATCAGAAATTTAATCTTTATATTGATAGGACATATTTTGAATACCTTCTGACTTTTTTTGCTTTTATTTGAATTTTTAGTGTGGAGCTAGTCTGCTGTTTTAGGGATTCTTTAAAAATGACCTAAAGAAGGGCTAATTTTAGATAGATTTGGACCTGTTTCAGATGCTAATCAAGAAATCCGTCATCTTATGCCCGTCACTCTCTCCTTTGGGCTGCCTGCGACACACCTCTCCATCCTTTAACCAAGACCCATCAGATGCCTTTGCCCATGCTCTAGAATGCTCTCCTTAGAGTTTTACATAGCTAGCTCCTCACTTTCTACTCTGTTTAAATTTGACTTTTTCAGCCAGAACATCCTGTTGACTCTGTCCAGAATAAGCCCTGTTAACCTGTTGAATAATTTATTTTTAAATCAGTGACTTTTAAATTTAAATTCTTTTTGGAGACAGTCTCACTCAATCACCTAGGCTAGGGTGTAGTGGCACAGTCACAGCTCACTGCACCTCAATCTCTTGGGCTCAAGTTATCCTCTGGCCTCAGCCTCCTGAGTAGCTAGGACTACAGGCATGCATCACCACACTGGGCTAATTTAATTTTTTATAGAGACAAGGTCTCACTATGTTGCCCAGTCTGGTCTGGAACTCTTGGGCTCAAGTGATCCTCCTGCCTCGTGGATCCTGCCCAAGTGTTGGGACTTACAGGGGTGAGCCACTGTGCCCAGCCCAGTGACTTTTTAAAATAAAAATCTGGATACAAAATGATCTGGAGAGAGAGGTTATAACTGGGTATGTTAGGGGTTTTCTGCAACTTCTGATTCTTTTAAAATAGGCATAATTTGCTTTAATTTTAAAAAGAGGGCTAGGTGTGGTGGCTCACATCTATAATCCCAGCACTTTGGGAGGCCAAGGCAGACGGATCACTTGAGGTCAGGAGTGTGAGACCAGTCTGGCCAACATGGTGAAACCCTGTCTCTACTAACAACATGGTGAAACCCTGTCTCTACTAAAAATACAAAAATTATCCGGGTATGGCGGCCTATAATCCCAGCTACTGGGGAGACTGAGGCAGAAGAATTGCTTGAACCTGGGAGGTGGAGGTTGCGGTGAGCTGGGATCGTGCCACTATACTCCAGCCTGGGCAATAGAGTGAGACTCCCTCTCAAAAAAAAAAAAAAAAAGAAAAGAAACTTCTGAAAAGTAGACGAGTTTAAAGAATCTTTTCTTTTGGAATTTAGTTCCTAGTGATTCTGTGGGTCTTGTGTGTTATCACCGTTATTCTCAAAGTGAGAGCTCATTTAACATCATTTGGTAGAGGGAGATTGCACATAAAAATGAAGATGCACCATCTTCTTTCATTTTCATTTTCTTTTTTTTTTTTTGAGGTGGAGTTTTGCTCTTGTTGCCCAGGCTAGAGTGCAATGGTGCAATCTTGGCTCACTGCAAGCTCTGCCTCCTGGGTTCACGCCTTTCGCCTGCATCAGCCTCCCGAGTAGCTGGGACTACAGGCGCCCGCCACTACGCCCAGCTAATTTTTTTGTATTTTTAGTAGAGACGGGGTTTCACCATGTTAGCCAGGATGGTCTTGATCTCCTGACCTCGTGATCCGCCCGCCTCAGCCTTCCACAGTGCTGGGATTACAGGCGTGAGCCAGCGTGCCCAGCCAACTTTTGACACTTCTTATCTTTGGAAGTGTATGAACATGGAACCCATAAGACTCATGGGCAGGAAAATAGGTATTGACATTCATTGTTCTTGTTTTAGTGTTCTCATTCATTTTTTTTTTTTTTTTCGAGACAGAGTCTCACTCTGTCGCCCAGACTGGAGGGCAGTGGCATGATCCCAGCTCATTGCAACCTCCACCTCCCAGGTTCAAGCAATTCTCCTGCCTTAGCTGCCTGACTGGCTGGGATTACAAGTGTGCACCGCTACACTCGGCTAATTTTTGTATTTTCAGTAGAGACAGGTTTCACCATGTTGGCCAGGGTGGTCTCAAACTCCTGACCTCAAGTGATCCATCTGCCTCAACCTCCCAAAGTGCTGGGATTACAGATGTGAGCCACCACGCTTGGCCCACACTTGATATTTTAGTTTTAAATTTTATTTATTTTTGAGACTGAATCTTGTGCTCTGTCGCCTAGGCTGGGGTGCAGAGGCAAAATCTTTTTTTTTTTTTTTTTTTTGAGACGGAGTCTTGCTCTGTCGCCCAGGCTGGAGTGCAGTGGCCGGATCTCAGCTCACTGCAACCTCCGCCTCCCGGGTTCACGCCGTTCTCCCGCCGCAGCCTCCTGAGTAGCTGGGACCACAGGCGCACGCCACCTCGCCTGGCTAATTTTTTTTTGTATTTTTAGTAGAGACGGGGTTTCGCTGTGTTAGCCAGGATGGTCTCGATCTCCTGACCTCGTGATCTGCCCGTCTCGGCCTCCCAAAGTGCTGGGATTACAGGCTTGAGCCACCGCGCCCGGCCGGCAAAATCTTGGCTTACTGCAACCTCTGCGTCCTGGGTTCAAGCAATTCTCCTGCCTCAGCCTCCTGAGTAGCTGGGATTATAGGCGTGCGTCACCATGCCCAGCTACTTTTTATACTTTTAGTAGAGATGGGATTTCACCACGTTAGCCAGTCTGGTCTTGAACTCCTGACCTTGTGATCCGCCCACCTTGGCCACCCACAGTGCTGAGGTTACAGGCATGAGCCACCTGTGCCCAGCCCATTTTTAAAAAAATTTGTTTTTGAGACAGAGTCTTGTGCTGTCACCCAGGCTGGAGTGCAGTGGCACGATCTCAGATCACTGTAACTTCCACCTCTCAGGTTCAAGCGATTCTCCTGCTTCAGCCTCCCGAGTATCTGGGATTATAGGCACGCGCCAGCACGCCCAGCTAATTTTTGTATTCTTAATGGAGACGGGGTTTCACCGTGTTGTCCCAGCTGGTCTCAAACTCTTGACCTCAGGTGATCCCCCTGCCTCAGCCTCCCAAAGTGCTGGGATTACAAGCGTGAGCCCCCGCACCCGGCCTAAAAAACACATATTTTTATATTTTTATAGATTTTTTGATTGATTGATTGAGATGAGATCTTACTCTGTTGCCCAGGCCAGAGTGCAGTGGTGTGATCCCAGCTCACTGCACCCTCTGCCTCCGGGGTTCAATGATCCTCCTGTCTCAACCTCCCAAATAGCTGGGACTATAGGATCATGCTGCCATGTCTGGCTAATTTTTGTATTTTGTAGAAATGGGTTTCCCATGTTGCCCAGGCTGATCTTGAACATTTGGGCTCAGATGATCCTCACATCTCAACCTCCCAAAGTGCTGGGATTATAGGCATGGGCCACCGCACCCGGCCATACTGTGTTTTATTTTCTTAAGAATTACAGCGTTCAGTAGTTTGGCATAATAGGCACACCCAAAAATGTTTGAACTGAACCATGGGAATTTATATATTAATGTAATAGAGAAGTGCTGAGTTGAGGGTATAGAATTTTATTTTATGTTTTTTTTTGAGACAAGGTCTGGCCCAGGTTGGAGTGCAGTGGTATGATCTTGGCTCACTGCAGCCATTGCCTCTTGGGCTCAAGCCATCGTTCCGTCTCAGCCTTCCAAGTAGATGGGACTACAGGTGTGCACCACTATCCCCAGCTAATTTTTGATACTTTGTAGAGATGGGGTTTCACCATGTTCCCCAGGCTGATCTCGAATTTGTGAGCTCAAGTAATCCCAAAGTGCTGGGATTACAGGCGTGAGCCACCGTGTCCAGCTAGGGCTTTTTTTTTTTTTTTTAAGATTAGTACACTTTTTCAGTAATTCTGCCACCCCTCCAACTTTTTATTAGGAAAACTTTCAAACATATAGAAAAATGGAAAGTGTATTTGTCATTTGTATACCCACTGTGTAGATTCAGTCATTGTTTTATTTGTCTGTATATGTGGATGTATGGGTGTAGATACACGTACACACACATACACATTTAATTGCTGAACCATTTTAAATTGCAGACATTATGATTCTTTGCCCCTCAGTACTTAACTTATTTAAATTACAGACATTATGATACTTTGCCTTGGAACTTAACATATTTATCTCCTAAAAAATGAGAATATTCTGCCATATAACCACCATATTATTTATGTTTGAGAACATTTCCAGGACCAGGTGTGGTGACTAACGCCTGTAATCCCAGCACTTTGGGAGGCTGAGGCGGTCAGATCACCTGGGGTCAGGAGTTCGAGAGCAGCCTGACCAACATGGAGAAACCCTGTCTCTACTAAAAATATAAAATTAACCGGGCGTGGTGGTGCATGCCTGTAATCCCAGCTACTCAGGGGACTGAGGCAGGAGAATCGCTTGAACCCGGGAGGCAGAGGTTGCAGTGATCCGAGATCATGCCATTGCACTCTAGCCTGGGAAACAAGAGTGAAACTCTGTCTCAAAATAAATAAATAAAATTATTACATAAAAACTGTTATGGACCAGGCACAGTGGCTCATGCTTATAATCTTAGCAGTTTAGGAGACCAAGGAAGGAGGATAGCTTGAGCCCCAGAGTTCCAGACTAGCCTGGGCAACATAGTGAGACCATATCTTTACAAAAAATAGAAAAATTAGCCAGGTGTGGTGGTATACACCTGTGGCTCCAGCTACTCGAGATGTTGAGGTGGGAGGATCCCTTGAGCACAGGCGTTCGAGGTTGCAGTGAGCCCCGATTGTGCCACTGCACTCTGGCACACTGTACTACTTGCTCTGGATGACAGAGCAAGACCCTGTCTCAAAAAGAAAATAATTTTTTTCCCCTTTTTGAAACTTTGAGATATAGAAATACAAAAACTGACCCTACATTTAATATTTTTGCTAGTAACTTTTTTTTTTTTTTTGAGACAGTCTCATTTTGTCACCCAGGCTGGAGTGTAGTGGCGCAATTTCATCTCACCACATCCTCCACCTCCTGGGTTCAAGTTAATCTCGTGCCTCAGCCTCTGAGTAGCTGGGACTACAGGTACCGGCCACCATACCCAACTAATTTTTGTATTTTTAGTAGAGACGGGGTTTCACCATGTTGACCATGCTGGGCTTGAACTTACGACCTCAGGTGACCTGCTTGCCTCAGCCTCCCAAAATACTGGGATAACCAGTGCCAGCCACTGCCCCACGGCCATCTTTTTTTTTTTTTTTTTTTTACTTTTATCATTTCCAGGATATCTTGTTTCTGACTTGTTTACCTGCTCTGCCAGGGTTATAGAACCTGAGAAATTCTTTTACCTGCTGATAAGATTTCCTTTGGGGTACAGGCCTGATTCTGGATTCTGTTATTGTCCCCCCCTCCCTTTTTTTTTTGAGACAGTCTCATGCTGTTGCCCAGGCTGGAGGGCAGTGTTGCAATCACAGCTCACTGTAGCCTCAACTTCGTAGGCTCAAGCTATCCTCCTACCTCAGCCTCCCAAGTAACTGAGATTACAGGTGTGAGCCACCATACCCTATCTATTATTGCCTTTTTATTTTTTTAAGCTTTTTTTTTGAGATGGAGTCTTGCTCTGTTGCCCAGGCTGGAGTGCAGTGGCATGATCTCGGCTCACTGCAACCTCCACCTCCTGAGTTCAAGCAATTCTCCTGCTTCAGCCTCCTGAGTAGCTGGGAGTACAGGCGTGTGCCACTATGCCCAGCTAATTTTTGTAGTTTTAGTAGAGATGGGGTTTCACCATGTTGGCCAAGCTGGTCTCGAGCTCCTAACCTTGTAATCTGCCCACCTTGGCCTCCCAAAAGTGCTGGGATTACAGGTGTGAGCCACTGTGTCTGGCTATTATTGCCCTTTAAAGTGTGTTTTCTCTTGCTCTTCCTGCAGTTTTAATTTAGTTAATTATTATTATTATTTTTTTGGTAGAGATGGGGATCGAACTATGTTGCCCAGGCTGGTCTCGAACTCCTGGTCTCAAGTGATCTGCTGCCTTGGCCTCCCAAGGTTCTGGGATTGCAGGCGTGAGCCACTGCGAACGGCCTTCCTATAGTTTCTTTTAAAGAGCTAGATGGGAACTTAATGATTTTCTAGTTCTATCTTATCCCATTTCCCCAAGTAGGTGGAAAGATAAAACAGAAACGTAGATGGTTAGAAAAAACAAATATTTATTTATTTATTGAGCCAGGCTCTGTTCTTTTCCTTTTTTTTTTTTTTCTTTTTTTTTTGAGATGGAAAGAATCTCACTCTTGCCCAGGCTGGAGTGCAGTGGTGGGATCTTGGCTCACTGCAACCTCCGCCTCCCGGGTTCAAGCGATTCTTCTGCCTCAGCCTCCCAAGTAGCTGGGACTACAGGTGCACACCACCATGCCTGGCTACTTTTTGTATTTTTAATAGAGACGGGGTTTCACCATATCAGCTAGGCTGGTCTTGAACTCCTGACCCTGTGAGCCACCAGCCTCAGCCTCCCAGAGTGCTGGGATTACAGGCGTGAGCCACTGCATCCGGCCTTTTTTTTTTTTTTTTTAAATTAAGATGGAGTCTTGCTCTGCTGCCCAGACTGGAGTGCAGTGGCTTGATCTCGGATCACTACAACCTCCGCCTCCCAGTTTCGAGTGATTTTCCCACCTCAGCTTCCTGAGTAGCTGTGATTACAGGCACCCACCACCACAGCTGGCTAATTTTTGTATTTTTGGTAGAGACAGGGTTTCACCATGTTGGCAGGCTGATCTCGAATTCCTGACCTCAGGTGATCCACCTGCCTTGGCCTCGCAAAGTGCTAGGATTACAGGCGTGAGCCACCGCGCCTGGCAGAGCAAGGCACTGTTCTGAGCCCTGGGGATGTAGCCACTAATGGAACAGACAGGGAAGGTAGCGCATGTTTTCTTGGAGTTCACATTGCAATAAACAATAAGGAAACCAGTTAATTACAGATGGTGATAGATGCCATGCAGGAAATAAACAGGGTGATGGGATAAAGACTAGAGTGGCAGACACTTTATTTTACTTAAAATTTTTTTTAAATTTTATTTTTCTTATCTATTTATTTTGAGACACGGTCTTGCTCTGTCACCCAGGCTGGTGTGCAGCGGAGTGAGTGATCATAGCTCACTGTAGCCTAGAATTCCTGGGCTTTAATGATTCTCTTACCTCAACCTCCTGAGTAGCTGGGTATACAGGTGTATGCCATCATGCCCAGCTAGTGTGTGTGTGTGTGTGTGTGTGCACGCGCGCGTGCGCGTTTGTAGAGTTGGGGGGATCTTGCTGTGTTGCCCAGGATGGCCTCGAACTCCTGGCCTCAAGTGATCCTCCTGCCTCTGCTTCCCAAAGTGCTGGTATTACAGACATGAACCACTGTGCCCGGCCATAATTTTAGTTTTTTTTAACCAAGCAAGCAGCAGTGAAGAGGTAGGCACTTTAGATGGAATAAACAAGTTAATAAAGGTTAAGCTTTAAGTATTTTTTCAAGCTACTGGGGAATAAAAGGGAAGAAAAAAAGGTTAAAGCTGCTCTTGCAGCAAATAATTCATTTCATCTTATAAGGTAATTATTTAGATCTGAAACTTTAGATACATATTCAGATTGTCTCCTACTCATTCTTGAACATTCAGAAAAGTTCCCATAAATGCCTTTCTTGTTTTCTATCTTATTCCTTCTCATACTTGATGTCTCAGCATTGTTTTTTGGCTACTTCTTCCTCTGAGAAACATTATATTTAGGTTTTTTGACTTTGAAATTCCTTGGCTTTCCTCTTACCTACCTGACCATTCTGTGGATTCCTCTTACTCAGATGAATGTTGTGCTCCTGGGCATTTTTTCTAAGGTCCTCTGTTCCCAGGGGTTCAATTTACCGTTTGTTGATTATTCCAAAATGTTTAACCCACTCATCTAACAGATATTATTTATTTACTTATTTATTTATTTTTGAGATGGGGTTTCACTCTTGTTGCCCAGGCTGGAGTGCAATGGCACGATCTCACCTCACCATCACCTCCACCTCCTGGGTTCAAGCGATTCTCCTGTCTCAGCTCTGGAGTAGCTGGGATTACAGGCATGTGCCACCACACCTGGCTAATTTTGTATTTTTAGTGGAGATGGGGTTTCTCCATTTTGGTCAGGCTGGTCTTGAACTTGCGACCTTGGGTGATCCATCCACCTCGGACTTCCAAAGTGCTAGAATTACAGGTGTGAGCCACCACGCCCGGCCTTACAGATACTTTCTTTTTTTTTTTTTTTTTTTTTTTTTTTGAGACGGAGTCTCACTCTGTCGCCCGGGCTGGAGTGCAGTGGCCGGATCTCAGCTCACTGCAAGCTCCGCCTCCCGGGTTCACGCCATTCTCCTGCCTCAGCCTCCCGAGTAGCTGGGACTACAGGTGCCCGCCACCTCGCCCGGCTAGTTTTTTGTATTTTTTAGTAGAGACGGGGTTTCACAGTATTAGCCAGGATGGTCTCGATCTCCTGACCTCATGATCCGCCCGTCTCGGCCTCCCAAAGTGCTGGGATTACAGGCTTGAGCCACTGCGCCCGGCCACAGATACTTTCATTGAGTGCCAACTATGTGCCTGATACTGTGCCCATTGGGCATACAGTGGTGAGTAAAACAGACAAGGTCCTTCTCTCATGGAACTGATAGCCTGCTAAGAACTTTAAGGCCAGATCTGTCTCTGGAGTTTCAGATTCGTCTTATGATTGTTTACTCATGGAACTGATAGCCTGCTAAGAACTTTAAGGCCACATCTCTCTCTGGAGTTTCACATTCATCTTATGATTGTTTACTAGGCGTGAATATCTCCCAATGTGCCCAAAACTGAACTTATCTCCCAAATCTGGTTCTCTTTTGTTCCCTATGTTCTTGAATGATACCACCATCTACCTAGCCAGAAATCAGGTTACCATCCCTAACTCTTCCTCATTCCCATTGCTACTTTCCTTTGTTTTCAACTTTTAAATATTGCTGGAATCTCATTACTTTCTAAATCCATTTATACTACTCTGGTACAGGCTACCAATATCTCTCACCCTGAATGCAAACTCCATAGACCTGGAAGTTTGCCATTCACCCCTATATCCCAGTACCTAGCACATAGAAAGTGCCAGGGAAATTTTTCTGAATAGAAGAATGGACAACTAAAACTAGTCCATAACTGATTTTTCTGCTTCCGGTACGGCCAACCTATAAACCGCCAGTCTCTCCAAAATGGAAATCTGATCAGATCATTCCACAAGCCCTTAGTGGCTTTTTCTCGAATTCCTGAGCTCAAGTGGTCCTCTCACTTCAGCTTCTCAAAATGCTGAGAATACAGATGTGAGGCACCCGTGCCTGGCCAGTTGCTCTTTCTAAAGCTCTTGAAAATGACTTAAGTTCCTAACATGCAAGACCTTGTGATCTGGCTGCCCCAATCTTGTCAGTTTCATCTGTTTCTTTTTGAGCCATACTGAACATTTTGAGTTTGGTTTGCAAAAAGTATTCTCTCTCCAAGCCTTCCTAAAAGCTGTCCCTTTGCTTTGCACTCACTTTCTCTTCTTTTCTGTTGCCTAATTTTATTTATCTTTCAGGTTTCAATTCTGGAAAGCCTTAACAACCGAGTGTGGATTGGGCACATTTTGTATCCTTCCACAGCTTACAGTCCTCTTGCCTTCTTCTTCTTCTTTTTTTTTTTTTTTTGAGACGGAGTCTCGCTCTATCGCCCAGGCTGGAGTGCAGTGGCCGGATCTCAGCTCACTGCAAGCTCCGCCTCCGGGGTTTACGCCATTCTCCTGCCTCAGCCTCCCGAGTAGCTGGGACCGCAGGCGCCCGCCACCTCGCCCGGCTAGTTTTTTGTATTTTTTTAGTAGAGACGGGGTTTCACGGTGTTAGCCAGGATGGTCTCGATCTCCTGACCTCGTGATCCACCCGTCTCGGCCTCCCAAAGTGCTGGGATTACAGGCTTGAGCCACCGCGCCCGGCCCCCTCTTGCCTTCTTACAGCACTTTCAATGCTATGTCAAAGTAACCTGTTGCTTTTATTCTCCCACCAACTAGGATGCAGTAGATAATTAACAGAAATTTGTTGGTTGGATGGATGACTATGCCAAAGGTCAGATTGCTAAGACTAACCATTTCTAATTCTCTTTGTGCATTCAAATTATTGTTCTTACTTCTGGTGCCAAGTTATGCTAAAACTTCCAAAAAGTTTTTCAATAAGTCCCTTCACTTTTGCATATACAGAAAAACCATGACTTCTCCTGGATGTAATTATTTCAGACTTATTTCAGACACTTTACTTACATTGTTATACACATACTATTCTATATATATTTATGCATTTAAAAAATCTAAATGTTAAGATCATTGGAATTACTTTCAGAAGTATTGTAGGAATTCAAGGCGGGTATAGCGACACACGCCTGAAGTCCCAGCTACTCAAAAGAGATTGAGCTCAGGAATTCAAGGCCAGCTGGGCAATATAGCAAGACCCCATCTCTAAAAATAATAGTGATAATATTAATAATGCCGGGTACAGTGGCTCATGCCTGTAATCCCAGCACTTTGGGAGGCCAAGACGAGCAGTACATTTGAGGTCAGGAGTTCGAGACCAGCCTGGCCAACGTGGTAAAACCCCATCTGTACTAAAAATACAAAAAATTAGCCAAGTGTGGTGATGTACACCTGTAATCCCAGCTACTGGGGAGGCTGAGGCATGAGACTCACTTGAAACCAGGAGGTGGAGGTTGCAGTGAATGAAGGTCATGGCACTGCACTGCAGCCTGGGTGATACAGTGAGACTCCGCCTCAAAAAAAAAAAAATTTCCATACAAATGAAGATTGAGTGCCAAAACTTAATTTTAACTCTTTTTTCTTTTTTCTTTTTTTTTGGAGACAGAGTCTCGCTCTGTCGCCCGGGCTGGAGTGCAGTGGCCAGATCTCAGCTCACTGCAAGCTCTGCCTCCCGGGTTTACGCCATTCTCCTGCCTCAGCCTCCCGAGTAGCTGGGACTACAGGCGCCCGCCACCTTGCCCAGCTAGTTTTTTTTTTTTTTTTTTTTGTATTTTTTAGTAGAGACGGGGTTTCACCATGTTAGCCAGGATGGTCTCGATCTCCTGACCTCGTGATCCGCCTGTCTCGGCCTCCCAAAGTGCTGGGATTACAGGCTTGAGCCACCACGCCCGGCCAATTTAACTCTTTGTTTAGTCTCTTATGTTAGACATTTCTATTTTTTTTTCTTTCTTTCTTTCTTTCTTTTTTTTTTTTGCAGACAAAGTCTCACGCTGTCACCCAGGCTGGATAACAGGCTGGAAGTGTCGTGATCTCAGCTCACTATAACCTCTGGCCCTTAGGTTCAAGCGATTCTCATGCCTCAGACTTCCAAGTAGCTGGGACTACCAGCGTGTGCCACCATGCCTGGCTAATTTTTTGTATTTTAGTATTTTGTATTTTTTGTGTTTTAGAGACAGGGTTTCACCATGTTACCCACTCTGGTATCAAATTCCTGAGCTCGGGCAGTTCGCCCGCCTTGGCCTCTCAAGGTGCTAGGATTACAAATGTGAACCACTGTGCATGGCCCATGTTAGACCTTTCTTTTTTTTTTTTTTTTTTTTTTTTTAAGAGATGGAGTGTCGCTCTGTCGCCCAGGCTGGAGTGCAGTGGTGCGATCTCGGCTCACTGCAAGCTCCGCCTCCCGGGTTTACGCCATTCTCCTGCCTCAGCCTCCCGAGTAGCTGGGACTACAGGTGCCCGCCACCTCGCCCGGCTAGTTTTTTTTTTGTATTTTTTAGTAGAGACGGGGTTTCACCATGTTAGCCAGGATGGTCTCGATCTCCTGACCTCGTGATCTGCCCACCTCGGCCTCCCAAAGTGCTGGGATTACAGGCTTGAGCCACCGCGCCCGGCCATGTTAGACCTTTCTAATCAGGATTCAGCAGTACCTTAGAGTAACAGATAAAATGGTTAGTAAAATAACATTTATTTCTGAAGAAAATATTTATTCTAAAGAAAAATAAACAATTATTTTTTGGGGCATGGAAATCCATATTGGTTAAAAGCCTCTGCTAGACTATTATAGTATAGGCCAGGCGCAGTGGCTTACGCCTGTAATCTCAGCACTTTGGGAGGCCAGGGATGGCGGATCACCTGAGGTCAGGAGTTTGAGACCAGCCTGGCCAACATGGTGAAACCCTGTCTCTACTAAAAATATAAAAAATTAGCCAGGCATGGTGGTAGGCGCCTGTCTTCCCAGCTACTGTGGAGGCTGAGACAGGATAATCGCTTGAACCTGGGAGGCGGAGGTTGCAGTGAGCTGAGATTGCGCCATTCCACTCCAGCCTGGGCAACAATATTGAAACTCCGTCCCCCCAAAAAAAGACTATTATGGTATAAATCAAATTTCTGTTTTTAATTATGAGCTTCTCAATTTGAATTTTCTTTCAGTTACCTGTTCTAGCCTAGCCACATTCTGTTACTGCTACCTGTCAGAAACAAATACCTTTTTTGTTTGTTTTCTATTTTTATTTTTTGCCAGGTATCAGATAATGGCAAAACAAATACCTTTTTAAAGGTTAAGCGGGTTTTTCAAAGTGTAGGATCAAACCAGACTTTTGTAAAACCAGAAGGGTAATTTTTTTTTTTTTTTTGAGACGGAATTTTACTGTGTCGCTCAGGCTGGAGTGCAGTGGCGCAATCTCGGCTCACTGTAACCTCTGCCTCCCGGGTTCAAGCGATTCTCCTGCCTCAGCCTCCCAAGTAGCTGGTACTACAGTTGTGCGCCACCAAGCCCAGCTAATTTTTGTATTTTTAGTAGAGATGATGGTTCACCATGTTGGCCAGGATGGTCTCGATCTCTTGACCTTGTGATCTGCCTGCCTTGGCCTCCCAAAGTGCTGGGATTATAGGCATGAGCCATCGTGCCCAGCCCGTAAGGGTAACTTTTAAAAAGATGATTGCCTATGGTTTCCTTATGAAAATAGTCCACTTGAACTTGTTTGATGTGATTTGGGACACATTTGGCAGAAATTACACACTCATTTTTGGCTTTGTTTAGTTTTAACTTTTTTTTTTTAGATGGAGTTTTGCTCTTGCTACCCAGGCTGGAGTACAATGGCATGAGCTCGGCTTACTGCAACCTCTGCCCCCCGGGTTCAAGTGATTCTCTTACCTCAGCCTCCCAATTAGCTAGGATTACAGGCATGTGCCACCATGCCTGGCTAATTTTGTATTTTTAGTAGAGGATTTCTCCATGTTGGTCATGCTGGTCTCGAACTCCTGACCTCAGGTGATCCTCCCGCCTTGGCCTCCTAAAGTGCCTGATTACAGGTGTGAGCCACTGCACCTGGCCTTTTTTTTTTTTTTTTTTTTTGGAAGACAAGGTCTCTCTGTCCTAGACTGGAGTGCAGTGGCATGATTATGGCTCACTGCAGCCTTGACTTCCAGTCTCGTGTGATCCTTCCACCTCAGCCTCCCAAGTAGCAGGTACTACAGGCACTGTCACAAGTATTATAGGCATCAGGCCAGACACCAGCATGTCCAGCTAATTTTTGTATTTTTTGTAGAGACAGAGTCTCACCATGTTGCCCAAGCTGGTCTGAAACTTCTGGGCTCAAGCCGTCTGCCCACCTTGGCCTCCCAAAGTGCTGGGATTATAGGCGTGAGCCACTGTGCCCGACCCTAGTTTTAACTCTTTAAAAAATACTTTTATCTTGGATTAGGAATTCAGTCTGTAATTGGCTCAGTTTTAACCATCCTTAATTAACCTAGCCAAGGGCCAGGAATTAAACAGACTTCTAAACAGCCAAATTAAATGTCTCAAGCATTAAAGTTTGTTATCTTGACATACTGAAGAAGCATTTAAGGGCAAAGTGCTTATTTACCCTTATTTAATTTTTTATTTTTCTTTTTGGAGACAGAGTCTTGCTCTGTTGCTTGGGCTGGAGTACAGTGGCACAATCTCGGCTCATTACAACTCCTGCCTCCCAGGTTCAAGTGATTCTCTTGCCTCAGGCTCCTGGGTAGCTGGAATTACAGGCACCTTCCACAACGCCTGGCTAATTTTTTTTATTTTTAGTAGAGACAGCGTTTTGCCTTTTTGCCTAGGCTGGTCTCAAACTCCTGACCTCAGGTGATCCACCTTCCTCGCCCTACCAAAGTGCTGGGATTACAGGCACGCCCGGCCGGTTCTCTTTTAAGGTAACAATTTCTAGTGATTTTTTTTTTTTTTATTAATAGAAGAATATTTTCATAACAGTCAAGTGTTGAAGCAAAAACCAGAGTGTCAGGATTGAAGATCTGTAAATTAAAGTCAGAAATATAAGATGTTGGCCATATACCTACAGAAGCACAAAACTGCATAACAAAGTAAGGCATCACTTGACTGATGTAGCAAACATCGTAGCACAGGTAGAGCATTCCTAATCTGAAAATCTGAAATCTGAAATGCTTCAAAATCTGAAACTTTTTGAGTGCTGAGATGATGTCACAAGTTGCTTTGAACGTACTACTTTTTAACTGTTTTTTTTTCCTTTTTTTTATTTTTGAGACAGAGTTTTGCTCTTATTGCCCAGGCTGGAGTGCAATGGCGCTATCTCGGCTCACCGCAACCTCCACCTCCTGGGTTCAAGCAATTCTCCTGCCTCAGCCTCCCAAGTAGCTGGGATTACAGGCTTGCGCCACCATGCCTGGCTGATTTTGTATTTTTAGTGGAGAGAGGGTTTGTCCATGTTGTTCAGGCTGGGCTCAAACTCCTAATCTCAGGTGATCTACCTACCTTGGTCTCCCGAAGTGTTGGGATTACAGGCGTGAGCCACTACACCCGGCCACTTTTTCACTGTATTAATGGTACATCATATTCTTTTTTTTTTTTTTTTTTTTTTTTTTTGAAATGGAGTCTCACTGTCACCCAGCCTGGAGTGCAGTGGCGTGATCTCAGCTCACTGCAGCCTCCGCCTCCTGGGTTCAAGCAATTCTCCTGCCTCAGCCTCCCCAGTAGCTGAGATTACAGGCATCCACCACCACGCCAGACTAATTTTCTGTATTTTTAGTAGAGAACGGGTTTCTCTGTGTTGGCCAGGCTGGCCTCAAACTTCTGACCTCAGGTGATCCGCCTACCTCGGTTTCCCAAAGTGCTGGGATTACAGTCATGAGCCACCGTGCCCGGCCAGATGGGTATAATATAGGTACTATAATTTGTTTTCTTGCTGTGTTGCCCAGGCTGATCTTGAATTCCTGGGTGCAAGCTGTCTTCCTGCCTCAGCCTCCGAATCACTGGGATTACAGTTATGTGCCACCTTGCCCAGCTACTGCCTTTTATTTCTGATGAATCCTCTGTGTCCAGTACAGTCTCCGACTGGCTATAAACTGGGGTTCCCACAACCCCCCTCCTCAGGTTCAGTTGATTTACTGAGTGGTTCACAGAACCTGGGGAAACACTTACGTTTACTGTTACAAAGGATGTAGATGAAAAGATCCATAAAGCAAGGTATGGGGGTAGTGGTGCAGAGCTTCCATGCCCTCCCTGTGCATGTCACCCTGCAGGAACCTCCATGTGTTCAGCTATTTGGAAGATCTCTCAACCTTGTTCTTTTGAGTTTTTATGGAGGCATCACTACGTAGGTATGAAACCATTGGCCATTGGTGATCAACTTCACCTTCAGCCCCTTTCCCCTCAGCCCCTTTCCCCTCCCGGGAGGTTGTATGGGGTGGGCTGAAAGTCCTAACCCTCTAATTATGCTTTTGGTCTTTCCAATGACCAGCTCCCATCTTTAAGCTACTACATAGGGGCTGCCAGCCATGAATCTACTCATTAACATACAAAGACGTCTCTCTGGAAATTCTAAGGATTTTAGGAATTATAGGTTAGGAAACTGGGTTAGAGACCAAATATGTATTTCACAATATGACACTGTTAACATTGTTATATAATCTTGCATTTTATTTTTTTATCTGTTGATCTGTCCATGTTGATATACATATGCATCTAATTCTTTCCTTTTAACTGCTGTGTATTCCATCACATGACTATACCACTATCCATTCTTCATTACCACATTATATATTACAAACGTTGTTGCAGTAACATTCGGTGCATGTGTAAGATCTTCTCAAAGGTATATATTTTAGAAATAGGATGCCAGGTTTTAGCATATGTATTTGTAAAATTAACTGGATATGGTAACATTGCTTGTCAAAGGAGTGCAGTGATTTATATTCCTATCAGTAGTAGAAAAGACTTCTTATTTTCCTATATCTTTGCCAACACTTTTTTCTGTTCTCCTCCTCCCCTCCCCTCCCCTCCCCTCCCCTCCCCTCCTGTCTCTTCTCTGACAGAGTATCGCTCTGTCACCCAGACCGGAGTGCAGTGGAACAATCTTGGCTCACTGCAACCTCCGCCTCCTGGGTTCAAGCAATTCTGCTACCTCAGCCTCCCAAGTAGCTGGGATTACAAGCACACGCCTCCTCCATGTCTGGCTAGTTTTTGTGTTTTTAGTAGAGTCTGGATTTTACCATGTTTTCCAGGCTGGTCTTGAACTCCTGACCTCAAGTGATCCACCCACCTCAGCCTCCCAAAGTTCTGGGATTACAGATGTGAAACCACCTTATATATATGTATATACACACACACACATATATAACTATACATGTGTATACATATTTATCACTATATATATAGCACTATATATATATAAATGTTTTTCTTTTTTTGGAGATGGAGTCTCACTATGTCACCCAGGCTGGAGTGCAGTGGCACGACCTTAGCTCACTGTAGCCTCCACCTCCCAGGTTCAAGTGATCCTCCTGCCTCAGCCTCCTGACTAGTTGGGACTACAGGCACGCACCACCATGCCTGGCTAATTTTTGTGTTTTTAGTAGAGAAGGGGTTTCATCGTTTCTTGACTTTTGGCTAAGATCAAGTGAGATGGAGTTTCACCATGTTGGTCAGGCTGGTCTTGAACTCCTGACCTCATGATCTGCCCATCAGCCTCCCAAAATGCTGGGATTACAGACATGAGCCACCGTGCCCGGCCGCCACTTCTTTTTTTTTTTTTTTTTTAAGATGAAGTCTTGCTCTGTCCTCCAGGCTGGAGTGCAGTGGCGAGATCTCGGCTCTCTGTAAGCTCTGCCTCCTGTGTTCATGCCATTCTTCTGCCTCAGCCTCCCGGTAGCTGGGAGTATAGGCGCCCGCCAACCACGCCCGGCTAATTTTTTTTGTATTTTTAATAGAGATGGGGTTTCACAGTGTTAGCCAGGATGGTCTCGATCTCCTGACCTCGTGATCTGCCCACCTCGGCCTCCCAAAGTGCTGGGATTACAGGTGTGAGCCACTGCGCCTGGCCTGGCTGCCACTTCTTATTTTAGTTTGCTTTTGTCAGATCACTAGTGTGCTTGAGCGTGTTTTACATTTACTGGTGATTCTACTTCTCTGCGAATTGTCTATTCAGTTTTATTCACTGATAACTGGCAACAAACTATGTCTGGAAGTATATAGTTATATATTTTTAATGGTTTTATAGTATTCCATTATAGGATCATCACTTAGGTGAAAAGGATCATTACTTGGGGATCTGGAGTTTAAAAGAGACTTAAGAGATATATTATCCAAATGTAATGTATGAACCTTGTTTGGATCATGAGTGTAAAAACATTTATGAGACAACCTGGAAAACTGGGGATTCCTTATTATATCATTAGGGGTTGGGAAATGATGCTATTTCAATCCAGTTATTCCTTCAACATTTATCAGCTAAATTTTCTTGTAAAGGAAACTTCCCCTCATCAACTGTTTGGTTACCCTAAGGTATAGTTTGTATATAAGAAAAGACAAAAAGTGCTGGATTCGTCAGTTCATACTTTAATAATTTCCAAGTGTTCTTTCTTGTTTTGCTTCTCTCCTCACTAACTTTTAAAAATAGCATACTATTCTGGTTTCATGGGAGCAATGACTTTTCTGTGGTCCCTGAGTATAGTAATTATAGTTTTCATTTGTTTCCTGTTTTGTCTGTTTCTTCAGAGTCCCATTTTTATTTCTTACAGTTTTGGTTTCTCTCTTTCAGGCTAGAACTTAAAGTGCCTTATAATTCTTAATTATCTCTTCATGTTTTAAAAGTGAGGCACTAAAAAAGGAGGGTTGGAAGCTTTGTGTGCCTGGATACAGTTTACTGCCTCTTGGGAACCCAGATTTCAGTATCCCATGGTCCTTTCGTCGAGACATTTGAATTTTTCCAGAGAAGGATAATCTCTTTGAGGGGTGGCTGGTGGAGTGGTAGGTAAGCCTAGTTATCTACATTATTGCAACCTGGGTGAAGGCAGGAAGGAGGCCCTATTACTGTTTTTAGTATGTAGACTTCAGACTTTTGTGTAATTTCACTTGTCATTTGGCACCTGCCTGGCTGTGCCTAGAATGTTCCTAGTCTAAAATCTCTGGTTCAGTTTATTCAGAAGACAAACCTCCTATTTCCTACGTGGGTGAGCAAGGAAGGCTACCTGGCCACTCTGCTATGGGACTGTTTACTTACTAGGAATATTACTAACTAGTGATTTTAGACTTCCATTCAACTCTCCTGTTTTCATTCCCATCATCACATACTACACCAGTTTTCTATTACATATTTTCCATAGTATGGATCTATTATAATTTTCTTATCTACTGTCTGTTGATAGACATTTAAGTTATCTTCAAGTTTTTAACTGTTACAAATAGCCCTTCAGTGAATGTCTTTGTACATGCCCCTTTCTGCATATTTGCTTTTTTTTTTTTCTTTTTTTTTTTTTTTGAGACGGAGTCTCGCTCTGTCTCCCGGGCTGGAGTGCAGTGGCCGGATCTCAGCTCACTGCAAGCTCCGCCTCCCGGGTTTACGCCATTCTCCTGCCTCAGCCTCCCGAGTAGCTGGGACTACAGGCGCCAGCCACCTCGCCCGGCTAGCTTTTTGTATTTTTTAGTAGAGACGGGGTTTCACGGTGTTAGCCAGGATGGTCTCGAACTCCTGACCTTGTGATCCGCCCGTCTCGGCCTCCCAAAGTGCTGGGATTACAGGCTTGAGCCACCGCGCCCGGCCGCATATTTGCTTTTTAATAGCAGGACAAACTTTTCATATTAAACACCACTGATACTTTTATTCCGGTTTGTTTTAAATTTTTTTTAAATTTATTTTTATTTTTTGTTTTTTAGAAAGAAATGGGGTTTTGCTATTTTGCCCAGGCTGGTCTCAAATTCCTGAGCTCAAGCATTCTGCCCACCTCAGCCTCCCACAGTGCTGGGATTACAGGCATGAGCCACTTTGCCTGGCCAACTTTTTTTTTTTTTTACAGAAATATCTAAACATTGAAGATTAGAGAGAATAGTAGAAAATATATATGAACTCCCATATACCCATCATTCAACTTCAACAGTTACTAACAATATGCCAGTAGTTTTTCTTTAGAAAAAAAAAAAATTTAAGAGAGATTTGCTCGCTCTGTAGCCCAGGCTGTTGTGCAGTGGTGTGATCATAGCTCACTGCAGCTTAGAACTCCTGGGCTAAAGCAGTCCTCCCAGTTTAGCTTCCTGAGTAGCTAGAACTACAGGTGTCTGCCACCACGTCCAGCTAAATTTTTCTTTTTCTCTTTTTGTGGAGACAAGGGTCTCTCTGTGTTGCTCAGGCTGTTCTCAAACTCTCGGCCTCAAGTGGTCTTCCCACCTTGGCCTCCCATAGCACTGAGATTACAGGCATGAGCCACTGTACCTGGCCAAGCCAATGTTTTTTTCACCTGTGCTTCCCTACCTCCCTTCAACATTTTCACCATAATATTAAGGCAGACAAGACTATATCATTGTATCCTTAGGAGATAGGGCTGTTTAACAAATATGGAAACCACAACATCAGTATCACATCTAAAATTTATAAACAATTACTCTTTAATAATATTTAATACTTAGTGTTCACATTTCCCTAATTGTCTCATAAATGTAGTTTTGTAGTTGGTTGTTTTCAATCAGTATCTGAACAAGAGAGTCTACACATTTATACTGGATTCAATATGTCTCAAGTTTCTCTTTATATATAATGGTTCTTTTTTTCTTTTTTCCCACTTGACATTTATTGTAGAAGAAACCAAATTATTTGTGTTAAAATTTTTTCACATTTTGGACTTGGGAGGATTACATCCTTTGAGTGTTATTTAATATGGTCTTCAATCCTGTCTTATTTCTTAAGATAAATTACATTTAAAAACAATTACATTTAACTAATTATTTAATATAATATCTTGATGGACACTTAATAAGTCAGCCTTTTATTTGGTATATTTTAGACAAGTTCTGTCGTCAAAGTATTTAAATGGCTATTCTTTTTCTTTTCTTTTTTCTTCTGCATCTTTATTCCAACAAGCAACAACCTCTAGGGAATTTTTTTTTTTAAACTTTGGGAGCTTGTCTTTTCAAAGTATTCCTTTGTTTTTCGCCAGAACAGTGGGGCGAAACAGTCCCTATAAGCCATCTGGACTTGAAAGCATTTTGCTTCATCACAAAGCTTACTCCTTTTAGATCCTGACATAAGTCTGTATTGTCCACTGATTTTTTTTTAAAACAATGTCTAGTTGCTCCCAGGAGAGTTGTCTGAAGTCACTTCAATGTTGTTGCTGGCCTGTTAGTTATTGAAAGGGAAGAGGGGTATTTAGTGAAGATGTGTTATTATACATGCTGAAAAAGCTCATTCATAGGCCCTTAATGCCCCTAGCCTTTAAAAAAAAAAGTATTTATGTGTGTGAGAAAAACAGAAAAGGGGAAGAGTATGTGTGTTTTATACCAACATACCTGAGTGATCTGACAAATTCTTGTGCTGAGAAGGCTCGCTGGAATTTCCAGGAGTAATATGGTTTTATAATTTGCCAAAAAAAAACAAAAAACCAAAAAACAAACAAATAAAAAAAATTCTGCCCCTCTCCTGCCACGATTTTGCTGTTGGCCTAACTCTATCATGATTATTCTGAGGTTTGCCAAGTGTAGCAGAGGGTGACCAACTTTATAAAGTAATGCCGCTGGCAATCAATTAAGTCACATTAAATCAGTAATGACTATCCTTGACTTTTTATGAGCATTCATTTCCTTTTTTTTTTTTTTTTTTGGATACCGGGTCTTGATCTGTCGCCCAGGCTCGAGTGCAGTGGCTCATTCTCAGCTCACTGCAATCTCTGCCTCCTGGGCTTGGTGATCCCTTCCCACCTCAGCCTCTGAGTAGCTGGTACTACAGGTGCACACCACTACACCAGGCTAATTTTCATGTTTTTTGTGGAGACAAGGTTTCATCATGTTGCCCAGGCTGGTGTCGAACTCCTGAGCTTGAGTGAGCAGCATTCCTTGGCCTCCCAGAGTGCTGGGATTATACAAGCTTGAGCCACTGTGCCTGGCCTGTGCTTTTTCTTGTTCACGTATATAATTTCAGTGTGGTTACTTATATACAGACTTGAACTATGTGATTGTTAAAAGTTTCATTTCATATTCAGAGTTTGAAATGTTACCGTTTCATTTCAGAAAGTCTTCAGAAATCCTGTTATATGCAAACCTGACTGAGCTGTAAACCAATGTTATGCTGTTATCCTATGTAGGTATTACCTAGGCAGTAACAGAAATATAAGTTGTCTCTTATCAGCCTTAACCTCAAATTAGGTGACTGTTGAATTATGCAAGATCTTTTGCAAATCCATCTTTTTTATAAGATGCAATTACCCATGATTAAGACCTTTCATCTTCTGTTAAATTTCAATCAATAGAACACAGGGCTCTCTTGTAACAAACCTATTACATTTCCCAGTACCTTGGAATATTTAAAACAGGAGGGGCTCAAGTTGTGTTTTGAAAAGATGGATGGATGAATGTAATCTTTTTTTTTTTTTTTTTTTGAGATGGAGTCTTGCTTTGTTGCCCAGGCTGGAGTGCAGTGGCGGGATCTCGGCTCACTGCAATCTCCGCCTCCCAGGTTCAAGCAATTCTCCTGCCTCAGCCTCACCAGTATCTGGAATTACAGGCACTTGCCACCATGCCTGGCTAATTTTTGTATTTTTAGTAGAGATGGAGTTTCACTGTGTTGGCCAGGCTGGTCTTGAACTCCTTACCTCATGATCTGCCCGCCTCTGCCTCCCAAAAGTGCTGGGATTACAGGCTTGAGCCACCGCGGAACCTTATTTGTCTTTTTACTCCCTTTGTGAATCAGAGAGATTCTCAACTTATTCTTTGGTTTATAGTTTACCTTTACATCGACTCAAATTTTAATAGTGAATTGTAGTTACCTGGGCATGCCATGATCTTTAGACCTTTGCATGTGCTGTGTGACCTCTGCCTGGAATGTCTTTATCTCAGTAAAAGTTTTACACAAGCCATTCCTTTTAGAGTAAGCTAAAATTACTTCTCTCTTTTTAAAAAAATAGTATATATGGCCGGGCGCAGTGGCTCACACCTGTAATCCAGCACTTTGGGAGGCTGAAGCAGGTGGATCACCTGAGGTCAGGAGTTTGAGACCAGCCTGGCCACCATGGGAAAACCCTGTCTTCTACTAAAAATACAAAAAAACAGCTGGGCGTGGTGGTGGGCACCTGTAGTCCCAGCCACTCGGGTGGCTGAGGCAGGGAGAATTGCTTGAATCTGGTAGGCAGATTGCAGTGAGTCGAGATCATGCCACTACATTCCAGTCTGGGTCACAGAGTGAGACTCCGTATCCAAAAAAAAAAAAAAAAGTATATATATATATACACACACACATACACACACATATATATTGTAATTATATATATAATTTTATTTTATTTCAATAGTTTTTGGGTAACAGGTAGTTTTTGGTTACATGGATAAGTTCTTTAGTGATGATTTCCAAGATTTAGATGCGCCTATCGACTTCCTTTTTTTTTTTTTTTCTTTTTGTGAGACAGAGTTTCGCTCTTGTTGCCCAGGCTAGAGTGCAATGGCACAATCTCAGCTCATTGCAACCTCTACCTCTTGGGTTCAAGTGATTCTCTTGCCTCAGCCTCCTGAGTAGCTGGAATTACAGGCGCCCACCACCAGGCCCAGCTAATTTTTTTTTTTTTTTTTTTTGCCCAACTAATTTTTGTATTTTTAGTAGAGAAGGGCTTCACCATGTTGGCTAGGCTGGTCTCGAACTCCTGACCTCAAGTAATTCGCCTGCCTTGGCCTCCCAAAGTGCTGGGATTATAGGTGTGAGCCATCGCGTCTGCGATTTCTGTGTGTGTGTGTGTGTGTGTGTGTGTGTGTGTGTGTGTGTGTGTGTGTTTTGTTGTTGTTGTTTTTGAGACAGAGTCTCCCTCTTGCTCAGGCTGGAGTGCAGTGGCACGATCTCGGCTCACTGCAACCTCTGCCTCCTGGGTTCAAGCGATTCTCCTGCCTCAGCCTCCTGAGTAGCTGGGACTACAGACGCATGCCACCACACCTGGCTAATTTTAGTATTTTTAATAGATACAGGGTTGCACCATGTTGGCCAGAGTTGTCTCCATCTCTCAACCTCGTGACCCACCTGCCTTGGCCTCCCAAAGTGCTGGGATTACAAGTGTGAGCCACTGTGGCCCCTCCACCTTTTTTTTTTTCTTTTTGAGACGGAGTCTTACTCTGTTGCCCAGGCTGGAGTGCAGTGGTGTGATCTCGGCTCACTGCAAGCTTTACTGACCAGGTTCACACCATTCTCCTGCCTCAGCCTCCCAAGTAGCTGGGACTACAGGCTCCACCACCACCACATCCGGCTAATTTTTTTGTATTTTTAGTAGAAACAGGGTTTCATCGTGTTAGCCAGGATGGTCTCGACCTCCTGACCTCGTGATCCGCCCTCGGCCTCCCAAAGTGCTGAGATTACAGGCATGAGCCACTGTGCCTGGCCCCGACTTCCCTTTTTTAAAGTAGATTTAGTCACTTCTTCCTCTCTGCTTTCATTATAGCACTTAGTATGTTACATTGTCAATGTTTATGGTATGTCTTTGATGGCTCTCATACAGTGAGTACTCCGATTGGATGGGTGGGCAAAGAGTTTTAGTTTTATATTTAACATGTTATTTTATCTAAGAATAAATCTTATGAATGACATGACCTAGTTTGTAGTAAATGTCAGTCATACTGCCTAACTGCCTAACATATGGAGAATAGGCATTGTGAATGGGTGTGTGACTTAACTATTACAACAACTTTTTCCTAGTCTCTTAAATATGACGAATTTTTCTTTGACTACAAAGTGACAGACTGGGATGTTTTCTATTTTTATGTTATCTCAGTTAGTTTGTGTGTTAAGTGGAAATTATAGAAGTAGAAAGCAGATATGTTTCTTTGAAGTAAATCAAGAAAGCTTTAAAAAGAGGATCAGGGCCGGGCATGGTTGCTCATGCCTATAATCCCAGCACTTTGGGAGGCTGAGGCAGGAGGATCTCTTGAGCTCAGGAGTTCGAGACCAGGCTGGGCAACATGGTGAGACCTTGTCTCTACTAAAAATAAGAGATAAAAAGAATTTAGCTGGGTATAGTGGCACGTGCCTGTAGTCCCAGCTACTCAGAAGGCAGAGGTGGGAGGATCGCTTGAGCCCAGGAAGTTGAGGCTGCAGTGAGCCATGATTGCACCACTTCACTTCCAGCCTGAATGACAGAACAACACTTCATCTCTAAAAAATAAATAAATAAAAATTAAAAATTAAATTAAAAAATAAAGAAGGTCAGCGATGCTTGTACTATACAAATCGAGTAATGAGGTTTAGCAGAACTCACGTGCTACCAGCCCAACTAAGATCTCTGAACGTAGAAGGGAAGCGGAAAGCCCTGTTGGATAACTTTCTTTTTAGTGTAACCCATGCCACTTATTGCCTAAATATTTTATTGATAGTATGAAAAGGTTAGGTATAGAGAGAAAGAAACTATTCTCATTACTTCCCTTATGCTGTACCTCCAACCCTCACCCAGGAAAAAAGAGGACTCTTATTAGGACCATGAATCCAAACGTTTTTCTGCCAAGAGCTGTGTTTTGGCGTCTGTTTGAATTTCATGACACCGTCTCTGTTTCTATTCCAGTTTTCTCATTCTTAAATTCTTATATCAATGTTTCCCACTTTCATGTGGTTGCTAATTGCTATATAGAGCTACGCCATTTCTGAAGTATTTTTGTAATTATGAGTGTTCCGCTTTCTGAGCTGTTCCACCTTACAGCAACTTGTGTTCATGAGGTTACCTATATTGTCAGTGATATTTCTCAAAACAATGGCCCAAAACTAGACTATTTGATGGATATTTTTCTTGGATAGCAATTGAGAAACTTCCAGTGACTTGTTACTTTTTTTTGATTCTTGATTATTCTTTGAAAGTTAGCATTAGCATTAGGAGCGGTGGCTCAAGCCTGTAATCCCAGCACTTTGGGAGGCCGAGACGGGCGGATCACGAGATCAGGAGATCGAGACCATCCTGGCTAACATGGTGAAACCCCATCTCTACTAAAAAAATACAAAAAACTAGCTGGGCAAGGTGGCGGGCGCCTGTAGTCCCAGCTACTCGGGAGGCTGAGGCAGGAGAATGGCATAAACCTGGGAGGCAGAGCTTGCAGTGAGCCGAGATCGCGCCACTGCACTCCAGCCTGGGCGACAGAGTGAGACTCTGTCTCAAAAAAAAAAAGAAAGTTAGCATTACATTTATCCTACTAGGCTTTCAATGCCCTGTGTAAGCTATTAAGGATGTCTTATCAGAACTGAGGAATATTTATTTTAGATGCATATTAATGATTAGCATTTTATTTTTTATTTTATTATTTTATTTATTTATTTTTTGAGATGGAGTCTCACTGTCACCCAGGCTGGAGTGCAGTGGCTCCATCTTGGCTCACTGCAACCTCTGCCACCCAGATTCAAGTGATTCTCCCGCGTCAGCCTCCTGAGTAGCTGGGATTACACACACCTGCCACTATGCCCAGCTAATTTTTGTATTTTTAGTAGAGACTGAGTTTCATCTTGGGCAGGTTGGTCTTGAACTCCTGACTACCCACCTTGGCCTCCCAAAGTGCTGGGATTACAGGCGTGAGCCACCGTGTCGGCCATTTTATTTTATTTTATTTTTGGAGACAGAGTCTTGCTCCATCGCCCGGGCTGAAGTGAAGTGGTGGGATGTCGGCTCATTGCAGCCTCCATCTCCTGGGTTCAAGATATTCTTGTGCCTCAGCCTCCTGAGTAGCTAGGACTACAGGCACATGCCACCACGCCTAGCTAATTTTTTTTTAATCATGTTTTTAGTTGAGATGGGGTTTCACCATGTTGCTCAGGCTGGTCTCAAACTCTTAAGCTCAGGCAATCTGTCCACCTCAGCGTCCCAAAGTGCTAGGAGTGCAGGAATGAGCCACTGCACATGGCTGTGATTAGCATCTTAAATGAGGATGGCAGCTGTACGTTTCCAAACCAAGACTCAATACACATTTAAAATTGGGATTTTCAGCCGGGTGTGGTGGTTCACACCTGTAATCCCAGCACTTTGGGAGGCCGAGGCAAGCAGATCACCTGAGGTCAGGAGTTTGAGACCAGCCCGGCCGATATGGTGAAACCCTGTCTCTACCAAAAATACAAAAATTAGCTGAGTGTGGTGGCACATGCCTGTAATTACAGCTACTCCAGAGGCTGAAGCACGACAACTGCTTGAACCCAAGGGGTGGAGGTTGCAGTAAGCTGAGATTGCACCACTGCACTCCATCCTGGGCAACAGAGTGAGATTCTCTGTCTCAAAAAAAAAAAAGATAAAATTGGGATTTTCAAGACAATAAAAAATTATTTCTACAAAATCAACATCAACAATGTTTATAAATGGGGAAAAATCCTGCTTGATTTCTTTTAGAATTTGAAGATGCACTGATGAATGTATATAGCTTTGAGTTTTAAATATTTATCTTTGTGGGTATAAGATCTGTTTTCACAATATACTCAAAAGTGTTTATGATTCCAAGAAGTTTAAGAGCTGCTTGGAACTCAAGAAAGGAGAAAATGTACATACGTTTGTGAAATACAGCATTCCATTTTGTAATCTCTGTTTATCTAATTTGTTTGAAGGAAAGGACTCAAAGTATGTATTTGCTTTGGAATATTTTTATTACTGCTCGTACTTTCCTATGTAAGGAAACTAAAGAAACGAGATTTCTTTGGAGATAATAGCCTTGCCAATCCAAGACCTATCACATCACTTTAAAAAAATCTCTTTTTCTCTCTGTCATATTTATTTAAAGTGATATAGATAAGAAGCCTCAGTAATCATAATGAAATGTGAAAAATTCTGAAGCTTGAATCATCTAGGTAGGTCTTTTTGGAATTGTCGTATTCTGTGGTATCCATCTTCTGAAGCTGACCTTTGTCGCTAAGCAACAAAGCAGATGTGAAACTGTGTGTCCCTTTCTCCTATTAGGCAGAAAGAAGTTGTAAATAAGCAAAATAGTGGTAAAATTGTTTGGTAGCAGTTTAGTAGCACAATATCTTCATAATGCTGTATGCTTTTTAAAATAGCATTTTTGTCCATAGCGCAAAAAGTGCCTAAGATAAGAATTTCTGGGCTGGGTGCGGTGGCTTATGCCTGTAATCCCAGCTCGGCCTCCCAAAGTGCTGGAATCACCTGAGGTCAAGGGTTTGAGACCAGCCTCACCAACTTGGTGAAACCACATCTCTACTAAAAATACCAAAATTAGCCAGGCATGGTGGCTTATGCCTGTAATCCCAGATTCTTGGGAGGCTGAGGCACGAGAATTGCTTGAACCTGGGAGACAGAGGCTGCAGTGTGCCGAGATCATGCCACTGTACTCCAGCCTGGACAACAGAGCCAGACTCCATCCCCCAAAAAACCAACCAAACGAAAAAGCAAAATAGTGGTAAAATTTTTTGTTAGCAGTTTAATAGCACAGCATCTGAAGTGTTTCTTGGTAAACATAATGCTGTATGTTCTTTAAAACAGCATTTTATCCATAACACAAGAGGTGCCTAATATAAGAATTTCTGGACTGGGTGCAGTGACTCACGCCTGTAATCCCAGCACTTTGGGAGGCCAAGACAGGCAGATCACTTGATGTCAGGAGTTCGAGACCATCCTGGTCAACATGGTGAAACTCTGTCTCTACCAAAAATACAAAAAAAATTAGCCAGGCATGGTAGCCCATGTCTGTGATCCCAGCCACTCAGAGGCTGAGGCAGGAGTATTGCTTAAAGCCAGGAGATGAAGGTTGCAGTTAGCTGAGATGGCACCACTGCACTCCAACCTGGGTGGCAGAGCAAGACTCCATTTAAAAAAAAAAAAATTGTTTCTTTTTGGTTACTTTCCCAGATATAGTAGTTAAGTTAGCCAAGGGAGCATCATTTTCAAAGCAGGCCAAAAAATAATAATTACGTTTTCCTATTAATTGTTAGTCTTTGCTTATATATCCAGGTAAAATGTTGAAATAACTTACTCAGACTTCATAGTTTCTGCTTTTCTATTTAATGTAACCTTATATCATCTGCTTGCATTCAGTTGTAGCCAGTGAACACTTGGAAGGCAGGGCTAGTTGGATACTCATAGTCATGTTCCCTGTGCCTGGTACATAGTAAGTAGTCAGTAGATGTTTCTTGAATGAATGAATGAATGATTAATAGTTTGCCTCTTTTCCTATATTTACTGTAACCTTTACTTTTCTTATATGTGGTCATCTTTTGAATATTCTGAAAAATAAACAATGACTTGATTTCCCCAGAAGTCCCACAAATATGAAATGTTTTCATAGAAATGTATAGCGTAGAGGTGCTAAAATTGGGGTTTGTGGAAGGAACTACAGTGTCTCTAAGCCCCCTGAGAAAAATAGGTGGCATTTGACATGGGTGGGGGCATTTTTTCTAGGGAAATATGGTTCATAGATGGATCAAATTTCCAAATTGGTCTTTGGATCCCCTAATGATTAAGAACCAACATTACAGAGTTTGTGGGTTCCAAGCTTCAAAGATCAGGAAAGTTAAACATGGTGGCTCACACGTGTAGTCCCAGCTACTCTGGAGGCTGAGGCAGGAGGGTTGCTTGAGCCCAGGAGTCTGAGGCCGGCAGTTCAGCAGTTGTAGACCAGCCTGGCAACATAGTGAGACCTACATTTTTTTTGGGGGGGACGGAGTCTCGCTCTGTCGCCCAGGCTGGAGTGCAGTGGCCGGATCTCAGCTCACTGCAAGCTCCGACTCCCGGGTTTACGCCATTCTCCTGCCTCAGTCTCCCGAGTAGCTGGGACTACAGGCGCCTGCCACCTCGCCTGGCTAGTTTTTTTTGTATTTTTTAGTAGAGATGGGGTTTCACTGTGTTAGCCAGGATGGTCTCGATCTATTTGACCTCATGATCCGCCCGTCTCGGCCTCCCAAAGTGCTGGGATTACAGGCTTCAGCCACCGCGCCCAGCCGAGACCTACATCTTAAAAAGAAAAAGAGGCAGGAGAATCACTTGAACCCGGGAGGCAGAGATTATAGTGAGCTAAGATGGTACCAGTGCACTCTGGCCTGGGGGACACAGCGAAACTCAGTCTCAAAAAAAGAAAACCAACTCAAGCTTATGTAAAAAAGGAATTTATTGTATTTTGTAACTGAAAAAAACAAAAAACACTGGGAAAATTCTGGATCCAGGAATCCTGGGTACAAATAGTATCTTGAATTAAAGTTTTTCTCCCCCTTGCTCTTTTTCTCTATATTGGCTTTAGTCTCAGGCTTGCTCTTCTCTATGCTGGAAAAAGATGTCAGTCTGCAGCCTAGGCCTGCTAGGTTTTTAGAGAGGACTCTGATCAGTCTGGTTCAAGTCCTGTGCCTACCTCTAGGGAGATGGAGTCATCACCAATCAAATTACATGGACTGAATATAATTAGCATGAAACTGGAGATAGAAGGTTCCTCAAAGGAACGTAATGTATGTAGACAAAAAACCAAACCAAACCAAAACAAAACAAAACAAAACAAAACAACAACCCAGTGTCCTCTGCAGTGATTGAAAAGTTTGAGGACAGTTAAAATAGGTAATAGACTGACAATTTCATATTAAAACTAGGATATATTGTAGTGATACCTAAGTTTTTGGTGAATTATAAATTTTTCTATAAGGGTTTCAGTTTTTTTAACTTGGAAAATTTTCTTCATTTACTCATTTGTTTAATGAATATTTGAGAACCCGCTATCATCATTCTTTGCACTGGGTATACAGCAGTGAACAAAAAAAAAATTCCTGACTTCATGGAACCCACATTCTAGTGAGGACAGACAAGTAATAAATAACATCAATTACTAAAATAGTTAGCATGTTAGATGAGGTTAAGTACTCTAAAGAAAATAAACAGGGAGGAGAGATAGGGAGTAGGTATCACAGTTTTTTTTTTTTTTTTTTTTTTTTTGAGACAGAGTCTCGCTCTGTTGCCCAGGCTAGAACGTAATGCAGTGGCACGATCTAGGCTCACTGCAACCTCCGCCTCCTGGGTTCAAGCAATTCTCTTGTCTCAGCCTCCCAAGTAGCTGGAATTACAGGCGTGCACCACCATGCCTGGCTAATTTTTGTATTTTTAGTAGAAATGGGGTTTCAGTATTGGCCAGGCTGGTCTCAAACACCTGACCTTAAGTGATCCACCTGCCTTGGCCTCCCAAAGTGCTAGGATTACAAGCATGAGCCACTGTGCCTGGCCTGGTATCGCAGTTTTAAATAGGATGGCCAAAGAAGGCTTCACCAAGAAGGTGACATTTGAACAAAGATGTGAAGGAAGTAAGTAGAGAGCAAGCCGTTTGGATATCTGGAAGAAGAAACTTCTAGGTAGTAGGAAGCAGGTGCTAAGGCTTGAAGTGTTGGAGGAACTGCATGGAGACTGGAATCAGAATGGGAAGGAGAGGAGGGTAGAAAGAGAAGCAGGAGATGATGTCAAAGAAGAGAATGGTGGAAGCATATTGTGTAGATCCTTAGAGGCTATGGTAAAGAATGTAAACCACTAGAGCGTTTTGAGCAGAGGAGTAAATTGTTTTTACATTTTTTTTTTTTTGAGACAGAGTTTTGCTCTTTTTGTCCAGGCTGGAGTGCAATGGCGTGATCTCGGCTCACCGCAACCTCCACCTCCTGAGTTCAAGCAATTCTCCTCCCTCAGCCTCCCAAGTAGCTGGGATTACAGGCATGCACCACCAGGCCCGACCAATTTTGTATTTTTAGTAGAGATGGGGTTTCTCCATGTTGGTCAGGCTGGTCTTGAACTCCTGACCTCAGGTGATCAGCCTGCCTTGGCCTCCCAGAGTGCTGGGATTATAAGCGTGAGCCACCGCTCCTGGCCTACTTTCTTTCCTTTTTTTTTTTTTTGAAAGGGGGTCTTGTTCTGTTGCCCAGGCTGGAGTGCAGTGGCATGATCTCAGCTTACTGTAACCTCTATCTTCTGGGTTCGAGCGATTCTCCTGCCTCAGCCTCCCCAGTAACTGGGATTACAGGAGCCTGCCACCATGCCCAGCTAATTTTTATTATTTTATTTATGTATTTTTGAGACAGAGTCTCACTCTATCACCCAGGCTGGAGTGCAGTGGCGCGATCTAGGCTCACTGCAAGCTCCGCCTCCCGGGTTCCTGCCATTCTCCTGCCTCAGCCTCCTGAGTAGCTGGGACTCTAGGCACCTGGCACCATGCCTGGCTAATGTTTTTGTATTTTTTGTAGAGATGGGGGTTTCACCATGTTAGCCAGGATGGTCTCGATCTCCTGACCTCTAGATCTGCCCACCTCGGCCTCCGAGAGTGCTGGGATTACAGGCGTGAGCCACCGTGCCCGGCCTCACCTAGCTAATTTTTCTATTTTTAGTAGAGATCGAATTTCACCATGTTGGCCAGGCTGGCTGACTTTCTTTTTAAAGAATCCTCCTAGATCCTCTAGAATATATTGTAGAGGGGTAGGGTGGAAGTAAGGAGACTAATTAGGAGACTTTCACTGTTGCAGTAATCCAGGTATTAGATGATGGTGGCACACACCAGGATGGTGGTGGAAATGATGAAAAGCGGTCCGATCTGTAGGTAGATTTGCTGATGGATTGGATATGTGAGGTACTAGAGAAACAGAAGAGTCAAAGCTGACTCCAGTGTTTTGGTCCTGAGCAACTGACCACAATAATTTAATGAGCTAGAGAAGACCAGGAGAGGAGCAAGTTTTCACATGCTCAATTTAAGATACTTTTTTTTTTTTTTGAGATAGAGTCTTGCTCTGTAGCCCAGGCTGGAGTGCAGTGGCATGATCTCAGCTCACTGCAACCTCTACCTCCCGGGTCTCGGTTCAAGCAGTTCTCCTGCCTCAGCCTCCCAAGTAGCTGGGATTACAGGAACGCGCCACCATGCCCAGCTAATTTTTGTATTTTTAGTGGAGATAGTGTTTCAGCATGTTGACCAGACTGGTCTTGAACTCCTGATCTCATGATCTGCTCGCCTTGGCCTCCCAAAGTGCTAGGATTACAGGCATGAGCCACCACGCCCAGCCTTAAGATGCTTTTTAGACATCCAATTGAAGTTGTCTAGTAGGCAGTTGGACATACAAATCTGGAATTCAGGTCTGGGCTAGAGATAGAAATTTGGAAGTTGTCAGCATGTAGTTCATACTTAAAGCCATGAAACTGGATGCGATCACTAGGGAATAAGTGTAAACAAGGAAGTGAAGATGTGTCCCAGCACAGAGCGAGAAGTTGGGGAGAAAAGGAGGTGCTACCAAAGAAGATCAAGAACCAGCAGCAAACGAGAAAATATCCTAGTAGCCAAATTAAAAAAAAAAAAGTTTTAAGGAGAGAGCGATCACTTACTTGTCAGATGTTGCTGATACAACAATCAAGATGAAGACCAAGATTTAATGATTGCACTTAGTGTTACTGTCGTTGATGAGAACAGGTTTGGTAAGTCAGATTTGAGTGGTGGAGTTATTCCTAGAACACATCCTTTTCTTAGGAATTTAAACTCCATGGTTCAGGTGAATCTATGACTTACTCACACAACCATTTAACAAATATTTATTGAGTATTCCATCATTCTTTTGTTCTCTGTTGTACATGTTATAGATTTTTAAATTGTCTGAAAATCAAGATGCATATGCAAGTATACAAAAGGGTTTATATATTAGGAAGATATATATATCATATGGAATGCCTATAATATGAAGTGGAAACACCTTAATTATTTTATTTTTTTCTTCTATATTTGGGAGCTTTTTAAAACTTAATTTTTATAGAAAAACTAAAAATCAACCCAAGTTCATAATTTTGAGATCTAAGTAGTTAATACCTAATTGTGATTATTGATTCCAAGAAATACAGGAGTTGAAAATGTAACGATGGCCGGGCGCGGTGGCTCAAGCCTGTAATCCCAGCACTTTGGGAGGCCGAGACGGGCGGATCACGAGGTCAGGAGATCGAGACCATCCTGGCTAACACGGTGAAACCCCGTCTCTACTAAAAAATACAAAAAAAAACTAGCCGGGCGTGGTGGTGGGCGCCTGTAGTCCCAGCTGCTCGGGAGGCTGAGGCAGGAGAATGGCGTGAACCCGAGAGGCGGAGCTTGCAGTGAGCTGAGGTCCGGCCACTGCACTCCAGCCTGGGCGACAGAGCGAGACTCTGTCTCAAAAAAAAAAAAAAAAAAAAAAAAAGAAAGAAAATGTAACGTTTAATTTCTCTGATGAAATTTATATTGTTCTTCTTTATTAGAAATTCATTGAATTTGAAGACTCTCAAGAACAGGAAAAAAAGGACTTACAGACCCGAGTGGAATCTTTAGAATCTCAAACAAGACAACTTGAGCTCAAAGCAAAAAACTATGCTGACCAGAGTAAGTAAAACATTTCTTCTCATAAGTACACTAAAGACTGGGCTCGGCCAGGCGTGGTGGCTCATGCCTGTAATCCCAGCACTTTGGGAGGCCAAGGTGGGAGGATCACTTGAGGTCAGCCTGGTCAACATGGTGAAACCCTGTCTGTACTAAAAATTCAAAAATTAGCTGGGCATGGTTGTGCACACCTGTAATCCCAGCTACTTGGGAGGCTGAGGCATGAGAACCATTTGAACCTGGGAGGCGGAGGCTGCAGTGAGCCAGGATGGTGCCACTGTACTCCAGCCTGAGCAACAGAATGAAACTGTGTTCCCCCTCCCCACCCCCACCACCAAAAAAAGAGTGGGCTCTTATGGTGCAATGACTCATCCTGAAATTTGACTAAGGTTCTAAATACAAACTTGGAATTGTCATCCCAGACTGGAGTGAGACCTAGGAACTAGGGTTAGTTCTTTATTTACATTTTCACATGGTGCCCATGTATGCAGAAGTAACTAAACCTGTCAGACTCAACTTCTTCAGTTTAGCTCTCAGCCTTTGTTTGCAGGTAACGTTATGCTGTAACCATTATGCAAGTGTGTGCGTGTGGATCATTTCCTCTAATTTTGACCAAGTACACAAAGTTCCATTTTTTCTGTTTTGCTTTGAAATGTAAAAATGTAAGATAAACTTACAGCTTTGAAGTATGTATTTAAAAATGACCTAAGCATGTGGTTAGATACTAGAGAAAAAATACTGAATCCTCTTTTTTGCTCCTTTTTAATGGAAAAGTGGGGCCATTTGGGGGAACAGAACTTCATTTTTCAGAATCATTTTATTTTTAATATAATTTCATGTTTTCTTGGTTTTTAAAATTATTGTTTCAAACCTCAAGGTTGATTTTCCCCTTTTGGCTAATAAATAAAAACAGACCTAATTAAGTCAAAATTAGAAAAAAAAAAAAAAAAAGGTGAGAAACTTTATGGCCTATTTTCATGTCTGATATAGGTAAGCAGACAGTTCTCTGCCTTTCTCTCCCAGCATCGTAAACTTTCAGAATCCTAGGGAGCAAAGGATGGCCAGGTAGCTACTCTATCCACATTACTCATTAAGACTACATAGTGACACCAGCTGTAAAGGTACAGCCATTCATGATGGAAAGCCTTTGCCAGCAGTCTTGGAGCATGTGTGAGAACTGACTGTTCTCTCTCTAGTACTCTGGAAAGATGGAATAGAGCTAAATTAAAACCACTAGAAATCTGGAGTTCAAGTATTCTAGAATTCAAGGAGCGCTCAAGTGGCTATTAAGCAGATGTCCTAGAAGAGGGCCAATGGATGTTTGGTAACAGAAGCCAACTTTAGCGAGACAAAATGAGCCATGTGTCATGCTTTGTGTTTTTAGACTTGTGGATACCCAGAGTTGTTGGATACCTTTGTTAACATTGAATACATTGAGTGACTTCTGTGATTTCTACCACAGAAATTTGAGGTTGGCTGGGTGTGGTGGCTCACAGCTGTAATCCCAACACTTTGGGAGGTGAAGGTGGGAGGATTGCTTGAGCCTTGGAGTTTGAGACCAGCCTGAGCAGGATAGCGAGATCCTGTCTTTACGATAAAAAAAAATTAAGAAAACGAGGCCAGGCGCGATGATTCACACTTGTAATCCCAGCACTTTGGGAGGCTGAGGCATGCAGATTGCTTGAGCTCAGGGGTTCGAGACCAGCCTGGGCAACATGGTGAAACCCCATCTCTACCAAAAATACAAAAATTAGCTGGGTGTGGTGGCGCACACTTGTAGTCCCAGCTATTTGAGAGGCTGAGGTGGGAGGATCGCTTGAGCTTGGGAGGTGGAGGTTGTAGTGAGCTGAGATTGCGCCACTACACTCCAGGCTGAGTGAGACCCTGTCTCAAAAGAAGAAAAAAATTTGAAGTCTGCATGATGTGACTCCACAGGGCATCCACTAATAGATATAGCACTGGAGTCGCATTACTATAAGTACCACTCATCTGGAGAAATGGTCTTGTGGCAGTTGCAAGCTTTTGGTACATTTCAAAAGTTGAGCCTTTTCTGTTCAAGAAAGAAAATTTAACTATTGAATGTAATATTTAAATCCTAATTTGATCGTACTTTTTTAAAGATAGAGACAAGGCCAGGCATGGTGGCTCATGCCTGTAATCTCAGCACACCATTGCACTCGGCCTGGGCAACAAGAGTGAAGCTCTGTCTTAGATTAGATAGATAGATAGATAGATAGATAGATAGATAGATAGATAGATAGGCAACAAGAGTGAAGCTCTGTCTTAGATAGGTTAGATAGATAGATAGATAGATAGACAGACAGACAGACACACACACACACACACACACACACACACACACACACACACACACACACGATCTCATTATGTTGCCCAGGCTGGTCTTGCACTTCTGGGCTCCAAAGTGCTGGGATTTCAGACATGAACCACTATGCCTGGCCTAAAGGGGTTAGATAATATTTTAGAACCAAACACTGAAGACACAGTTGACAGACTCAGCCTACCTTTCATTGTTTTACGTATTAAGTTTTCTTGTTAATATCTGTAGGGTACCAAGTTTTCTTTCTGTTTTTTTTTTTTTTTTTTTTTTTTTTTTTTTTTTGAGACAGAGTCTTGTTCTATCACCCAGGCTGGAGTGCAGTGGTGTGATCTTGGCTCACTGCAACCTCCGCCCCCTGGGGTCAAGAGATTCTCCTGCCTAAGCCTCCCAAGTAGCTGGGACTACAGGCATGCGCCACTATGCCTGGCTAATTTTTGTATTTTTAGTAGCGATGGTATTTCACCATGATGGCCAGGCTTGTCTCAAACTCCCAACCTCAGGTGATCCACCTGCCTCAGCCTCCCAAAGTACTAGGATTACAGGCGTGAGCCACCGTGCCCAGCCTGGGTACCAAGTTTTCAATAAGAAATTATTATTATTTATTGTTTGAAACTGGATCTCAGTCTGTCTAATCTGTCTAACACGTGCAGTGGCAGGATCTCCGCTCACTGTGACTTACGCTTCCTAGGCTCAATCTGTCCTCTAGCCTCAGCCTCCTGAGTAGCTGGGACTACGGTCATAAGCCACCATGCCTGGCTGATTTTTGTATTTTTTGTAGAGATAGGGTTTCGCTATGTTGCCCAGGCTGGTCGGCAATGTTGCCCAGGCTGGTCTTGAACTCCTGAGTTCAAAGCAGTCCACCCACCTCAGCCTTCCAAAGTGCTGGCATTACAGGCATAAGCCACCTTGCCCAGACTGAAAATTTTTTTTTTTCTTTCTCTTTTTCTTTTTTTCTTTTCGAAATGGAGTCTTGCTCTGTCGCCCAGGCTGGAGTGCAGTGGTGCGATCTCGGCTCACTGCAACCTCTGCCTCCCAGGTTCAAGTGATTCTTCTGCCTCAGCCTCCCGAGTAGCTGGGATTATAGGCACCTGCCATCACCCCCAGCTAATTTTTTGTATTTTTAGTAGAGACGGAGTTTCACTGTGTTAGCCAGAATGGTCTTGATCTCCTGACTTCATGATCCACCCACCTCGGCCTCCCAAAGTGCTGTATCTTTTTCTTTTTTTCTTAGAGACAGAGTCTGGCTCTGTCTCCCAGACTGGAGTACAGTGACACGATCATAGCTCACTGAATCCTCAAACTCCCAGGCTCAAGTGATCCTTCCACCTCAGCCTCCCAAATAGCTGGAACTACAGGCATGAGCCACCATGCCTAGCTAATTTTAAAATTTTTTGTAGAGACCGGGTTTTGTTATGTTGTTCAGGCTCGTCTCGAACTCCTGGTCTCAAGTGATCCTTGCACCTTGGCCCCCCATAAAGTGCTGGGATTACGGGTGTAAGCTACTGTGCTCTATCAGAATTCCTTTTTTGACTTAGAAAGGAATTCCTTGTCTAAAATCCTTTTATGCATTAAGTTCTTGGCTTCTGTGATTAAAGGAAGAATTACCTTGTACTTGAAATTGCATTTTTGATATCAAAGTACCTTTAAAATGTCTCACACTCAAAAAAGCAGAAGATAGTGCTTTTTTTCACAAAAGTAAGTGGAATGAATGACTAATTATTTCACATATATTAGCCCTTTTATTACTAAATTTAAAAAATCTGTTTCCTGATCCTTTCTAGTAAATGTAAACAAAATATAGTGGTTTCTTTTCTTTTCTTTTTCTTTTTCTTTTTCTTTTCTTTTTTTTTTTTTTTGAGATGGAGTCTGGCTTTTTTGCCCAGGCTGGAGTACAATGGCATGATCTTGGCTCACTGCAACCTCCACCTTCCAGGTTCAAGCGATTTTCCTGCCTCAGCCTCCCGAGTATCTGGAATTACAGGCACCTGTCATTACGCCTGGCTAATTTTTGTGTATTTGTAGAGATGGGGTTTCACCATGTTGGCCAGGCTGGTCTTGAACTCCTGACCTCAGTTGATCCACCTGCCCTGGACTCCCAAAGTGCTGGGATTACAGGCATGAACCACTGTGCCCGGCCTAGTGGTTTCTTAATTAAGAGAGGTAATCAATTTAGGAGACTATTTGAGTATGCCCCAGATTTGTTATCCAGTCCAGAGAGTCATACCTTTTTTGGAATTGTCATATTCTGTGGTATCTGTCTTCTCATTCCTCTCTCCAAAAGCATTAATTATGTTTTCCATTTTAATTCGAAGACTTTATAAAAATTAGATCATTTAAAAATAATTGACAATACTCTAGGGAGGGGAGGAAGAAATTCTTTATCAAGTATTATATATGGTCTTGAGCTTAATTTGATCTAAAAACTTTATTTTTGTTATGAATATATTATCCTCCAAAGAATTTCTCCTCCTGGGAGTCTGCTGTTCCATTCCGAAATAAAGCTTGCTGTATAAAGAACAATTAAGGAACTTACAAACTGAGGTTAATCAACATTGACCATTCAGATGCACAAAGTTGATAACACGAAATCTTTTTCCATTAACTGAGTCATTTTTTGAGCTGGACTCTTGCTCTGTCTCCTAGACTGGAGTGCAGTGGCACCATCTTGGCTCACTGCAAGCTCTATCTCCCGTGTTCAAGCAATTCTCATGCCTCAGCCTCCTGAGTAGCTGGGATTACAGGCATGTACTACCACACTGCTAATTTTTGTATTTTTAGTAGAGATGGGGTTTCACCATATTGGCCAGGCTGGTCTCGAGCTCCTGACCTTGTGATCCGCCCACCTTGGCCTCCCAAAGTGTTGGGATTTCATGCGTGAGCCACCGCGCCTGGCCTGAGTCATCTTTTATTAATTAATGCTTTGGAACTTACTCACTTCTCCTGTTTTTGAGATCTTGCAGTCTTTTTCTCTTTTCTAGCAAATTGTTTTCTTTTCTCTTCCTTCTTTTTTTTTTTTTTTGTAAGCCTTAACTGGTGTAATATGAATTCTAAGTATATCTTAAATTTTCTTCGTAGTTTTTATTTTACCACACTTAAACATTCCCCCAGTTTTTCTGGGGGGAAATTATTTGACTGTTTTAAATTATTTGACTGTTTTTTCACTTTACCACCGTAGCTTTTTTTTTTTTAATCTCCAATATGAATCAAAACTTCTTATTTTTAATTTTAAAAATTACTTATTTCTTAATTTTTTTGAGACATTCCAGCTCTATTGCCCAGGCTAGCATGCAGTGGTAGGATCATGGCTCACTGTAGCCTCACCTTCCCAGGCTCAAGCAGTTCTCTCACCTCATCCCCGAGTAGCTGTGACTACAAGTGCATGCCACCACATGTGGCCAATTTTCTTTTTTGAGACAAAGTCTTGCTCTGTTGCTCAGGCTGGAGTGCAGTGGTGCTATCTTGGCTCACTGCAAGCTCCACCTCCCGGGTTCACGCCATTCTCCTGCTTCAGTCTCCCGAGTAGCTGAGACTACATGCGCCCGCCACCACGCCTGGCTAATTTTTGCATTTTTTTAAAGTAGAGATGGGGTTTCACCATGTTAGCCAGGCTGGTCTCGAACTCCTGACCTCAGGTGATCTGCCCACCTCGGCCTCCCAAAGTGCTGGGATTACACGCATGAGCCACCGTGCCCGGCCGAATTTTTGTATTTTTTGTAGAGCCAAGGTTTTGCCATGTTGCCCAGACTGGTCTCAAACTCATAGACTCAACAATCTGCCCGCTTTGATCTCCCACATGTTGGGATTACAGGCATTAACCACTGCGCATAGTCTAAAGACTTCTTAGTTTTTAAAAAGGTGATGTAGGAAGTCATCTTTAAGTGTCATTAGTTCCCTATACTATTGGAAAACCAAGATTGGGAATGAGTGCTTTTTAAAAGACGAAAACAAATTTAAATAAATGTTATGTCAGGAGTTCACTAATTCTTGTTTGGTATAATAGAAAACAGATGATCTGGGCTATCTAATCTTAATATAACTGATTTTTTTTTTTTTTTTTTTTTTTGAGGCAGAGTCTTGCTCTGTCACCCAGGCTGGAGTGCAGTGGCGCCATCTCAGCTCGCTGCAACTTCTGCCTCCCAGGTTCAAGCGATTCTTTCTGCCTCAGCCTGTTGAGTAGCCGGGACTTCAGGCGTGTGCCACTACACCTGGCTAATTTTTGTATTTTAGTAGAGATGGGATTTCACCCCTATTGACCAGGCTGGTCTTGAACTCCTGACCTCAGGTGATACGCCCGCCTCGGCCTCCCAAAGTGCTGGGATTACAGGCATGAACCAGCACACCCGGCCTGATTTTTTGTTTTTTAAATAAAATATGAGACCAGGTGCAGTGGCTCACACCTGTAATCCCAATACTTTGGGAGGCCGAGGTGGGTGGATCACTTGAGGTCGGGAGTTCAAGATCTGTCTGGCCAACATAGGGAAACCCATCTCTACTAAAAATAAAAAAATTAGCTGGACATGGTGGCGCTTGTCTGTAATACCAACTACTTGGAAGACTGAGGCAGGAAAATGCTTGAACCTGGGAGGCGGAGGTTGCAGTGAGCCAAAATCGAGCCACTGTCCTCCAGCCTGGGCAACAAAGCAAGACTCCATCTAAAACGAAAAAAGAAAATATGAATTTTGTGATAAAGTAAATGTAACCCAACATTTATTTTAAAATAAACATTTATTTAGGGCCACTGAGATGACTGTTGGCAGTATCTGTAGTGGGAGGAGAGGTGGATACGGTTTTTTTGCTGAGTGCCATTTGTTTGAGTGCTGGATGATAACTAACTGTACCTTCTCTAGTTTTTGTGTTTATATTTGTACAGTGTGTTAGTGTCTTTAATTTTAAAAGACCGAGTTTGTCAATTCTCATGAACATATTTTAGGGCACATATCCCTTTTAAAAAATAGCCACAATGAAAATTCAAGTTCTGCTCTAAAGACTACTTCCTTTGTTAAAAGGGGAAATTTTGGTTAAAGTTATTTGCTATTTCAGAAGCAAGAAAAGGTAAAGAAATAGGAACTGAATTAAAAGACACACTTTATAGCTTTTGATAGTATGGAATCTATCACGTTGCATGATTTAACAATGTTGAGAAGTTGAGTCTATAATACATTTTTAAACAATTTTTGATCATGTTTGATTTTGGAGATTTCTGATTACTTTTCAAAATCTAAACCAATATAAGAAATATTTTTTACTTTTTCCAACATGAATAAAGGATTTTTTAAAATGCTGTATATTATTCCTTATCTAGGAGTAGCAATAATACTTCCTGTTAATTAATACGAACCTTAAGGAAAAGTCTGTAATTGATATTATGTGGAATAAGGAAGTTGTGAATTGAGAAAGCCTTGGTGCTTTTCAAGTGTGTAAGGAGTGTAATCAACTTTGCTGTTCATAGTGTGACAGTAATAGGTCTTTGTCAGAAAGTACTTTTTATATTCATCGTCTCTGTTGTGTGTTGTGTATTTCTATCTTGTATGCCAAATATTATCTAAAATTTGAGTCAAGCAAGTATAGATATTTTAATACAGTTGAAAATATTAAACTAGTCCAGTATGCCTAGCATTCTGCCTAGGTGTGGTTGTGGTACACAAGAGTACGATATGGTCCTTGTGGTCAAAGCAATCGTAGTTTGGTGTGGGGAGGAAGGGGAAGATTATGTATATGGCCTACTAGTCCTTTTTCCCTATATATTATGTTTTTATATCATTGCAGTTGGAATGTATATTTAATTCGTATCTTTTCCTTAACATTATCTTAAGTATTTTTCCTTGTTGTATAATCTTTGTTATTATTTTTTATGTCCACATAAATCCACCATCCAGAAGCTATGCCATCTATTAACAATTTTTGTTTTCCCTGAGGACTATGCTTTAGTTTTTCCTCTAATGAGAATTATTTAATGGCCACTGCATTTTTTACCATGGCAACCCAGAAACAGAACAAAAGTTGAAATGCAACCATAACAACTAGTTTGAACCTTACCTGGTTGGCATATTTAAATTGTTTTTTTTCTTGATCCACGTTTTATACATGTATAATGAATATATTATGCTCTGTTGTTAGCTATCTCAAATCCTTTGTGGAATGAAGAGGTGACTCGGTAAAATAAATGTAAGAAACTTAAAATACAAAAACCAAAAACTTCTGTTGGTTGGTTGGTCATTTTTCCTGGTATACTGAATCATATTGCAGTAAATATTTTTTTACATCTACAAGTTTTCCCTTCTGTTGGTAGTTTTCTTAGAATATATTTAAGGAAGTAGGTCAAGGAACTTTAGTGGTTCTTGGCATATAATAGTTTGGCCATTTCTAATGTGAATAGAATTGGAGAAGTAAGGGTTAGTAGCAAATTCCATTTTGCTTGTCATAACTTATGAATTTGAACCATTATTTACAACATATTAGCACACACAGCTGATATAGAATCATCTATTATTTGATTCTCTCTTAGGAAGCTTCTGTTACCCTCAGGCTTCTTGAATTTACAACAAGTTATTTTCCCTGAGTATAGAGCCATTGCCTTTTGTGGAGAAGATGAAAAGATTTAGATGGCAGTGATTTTTTTTTTTTTTTTTTTTTTTTTTTTTTGAGTGGGTACTTCTTAATTTGGTGGCTATGTTTTTGGGAGGAGTACAGTTTTTTTTTTTTTTTTTTTTTTTTAAGAGATGAGGGTCTAATTCCTGTGTTTAAGCGATCCTCCCACCTCAGCCCTCCTGGGTAGCTGAGATTACAGGCGCATGCCACTCCACCCATGGCTATGATTTTAAGCTATTATATTTAGACTCTTCTTTAATTCCGTCCTTCCTTCTTTTAAATGAAAATTCATCTTTTTGAATTAAATGGAAAAATGTTGGCACTGAAGTGAAATGTATTAGATCCTTATACTCTGATGTTTCTACCCTTTTCGTCCCCCATATAACATTCCTTTGCTTTTTACATCTTGTATCGATCTTAGTCTAATAAAATACCTTCAAGCCTTCACTTTGAAACATTATTATGGGAAGGAAAACACTTCTTATTTCTTGGTCATAAGAATAAACACTCCACTAGGTAGAAAGTTGGGGGAGATATTAACATAAACAATAACGTAATTTTTATTTTAAAGGAATAAATGGCTTAAAACAGACCTTCAACACGAGGTGATTGACAGATTAAGAGTTTTCACAGCACATAAACCATTTTAAAGTTGCCAGGTGTCATTTCATGTCAAAGTTAATATTTGAAAGAGCCTAAATATTTTCTGTCACTGTTTTTCAAATCACCTAAAAAAATACATTCAGGCTTGTACAAAACTTTATCAGATCCTTTACTGTGCTTCATGATTAGCAATGAATGTTAGTATTTTGGAAAAATTGAATAATACTGTAATAGGACACTTTTTCCATTTTAGTTCTATCTCAATAGGCAATTCCTTCTACATAATTTTAAGAATGATAAAAGTAGATTACAATGATTATATATATATATTTTAATGATCATATGTATTTTTGTTGAAAGTATTTTTTTAATGAGGCAGCTTTAGGAGTTTGAATTATATCTTTTGGTTTTAAAAGAATAGGAAGTTAATTACTTAGAAAGCTACTTTTAGTCTGTTTAATCAGAATCTAGTTTTTTGCAATACTAAGAATATATGTTTAATAAACAATATATAGCAGCTGTTTCTTATTTAGAGTCTCCATATGAGTGGGAAAGTAGAAAATTAGGCACAAGATAGTTTTTGCAAACACTAACATTACTTCTGCTTCATTAGGTAATACTTGTGGTCTTTAGCTGTTTTATGTTTTATTATCTGTATTTGCGCTCTTTGATTTTTATAGTCTAGTGTTGTCTATTGAGAACCTTAAAGTTGTAATTTATAATTAATATCTAGAACTAAAGGTATCAGAAAATTAAGTTTATGAGTAAGAGTTAAAGGATGTCTGGTGATTTGCTTAGAGAACAGGGAAAATATGAATAATTTGATTATTCCTTCAAACATATAAAGAGATGGATAAGGAGCATAGCAAGCTGTTTATCTGTTATTTTGGAAGATAAAGTGAGAGAAAATTAATTTTTTGGCTTTGGTTGGTCATGAGGAAGTATTTCTTGGCCATGAGGGTGATACACAGGAATATGTGCAGAGATAAAGCGTGGACTGTCCCTACATAGAGACTTCAGGTAGGAGAAGCATCAACTTTGTTGTGGATGGCTTAGATAACATCTTCAAGATAGGGATCTGTCGGATCACTAGAAGTTTCTACCGCTGGAATTCTTTGAAGTTATCCTACTCTGTTTTGAGAATATAATCATTGATTCATGGTAGCTTTAAAATATATTATTTCACATTGTGTCATTGATTAATAACATATAATACCTGAAAATTTTTTGAAGTTGAGAGACATGGGAAAGGACTTGGTTGGTGAGGAGAGGTTATTACTGTTTTGATGTGGTTGTCTGAGATTTCTTTGCTCTTAAGTCAGCCTTGCTTACCTTTTGGGACTTCTGATGCTAAATTGTTCAAGGAGAAGTTTCTGAAAGACCACATGTCAGTCTTCTGAGGCCCAGCAATAGTTGGACTATCTGCCTTCCAGGAACAGTAAAAACTGATGATTCCTTTTGAGAAGGCAAATAATGAGTTGGATATGGCATTCTAGCAGGTCTGTTTCTCTTTCTTCCCCCCGTAGGCCTATCAGCAGTCTGATGGAAACTGATGATTCCTTTTGAGAAGGCAAATAATGAGTTGGATATGGCATTCTAGCAGGTCTGTTTCTCTTTCTTCCCCCCGTAGGCCTATCAGCAGTCTGATGGGGCAGAAGACAACAGAGATGGAAGGTGTTCCAAACTTGGCAAAGGCCATCAATCTCAGGAGGTAAGCTCTGATTTTGAGCCGGCAGAGCAGGTGGCTCTTCCTGCCTTAATCTTATCCTCTTGCTTTTTGGAAAGATGGATAGAAAGAGCGCTCAAAATGAGGCTGAAGTATCTCCATTCATTATTATAAAGGGAAAATTTAGGATTTGTCTTTTGATAGTTCTTTTTTCTTGCCCCCTCACTTTTTTTTCTTTTTAGGTAACATGATTTGCCTTTTTTTTTTTTTTAACTCCCCAGAAAATTAGCAATTTTTAAAATGACAGTTACTTATCAGTTGTTTTGGGATAGGTAGGATGAACAGAATCTTGTTTATTTCCAGTTAATCTCGGCTTGGAGCTAGTTTTGATGAGTAAAATGACAAGGATTTAGAATTTTCCCTGAGATCATTTTGAAGTTTAGGTTTACGTGGAACTATTAAACATGAAATTATCTTTTAATACACTTCAAATGGAATGCAACAATATAGGTATAGGTTAACTTCATGGTACTTGAGGCTTTTGAGGATGTCTATAGTCCTTGCCCAGGTGGACTTTTCTTTCCTGCTTTCTCCTTCCCTTCTGCTTCCTTTACTTTTCCCTTTAACTGATTCCTTAGTGGCATTCGGGACTTTAAAGAAATGGCTCTTCCACGTGTTAAAATGCCTTCTCAAAAATGTTTATACTACCTTATGGGACTTAGGCCTTGAGTAAGCTGAGTTCATTGGGTATGTTGTTGTACTGTGTTACTGTAAGTATTTTCAGAAAAGAAAGGTTCTGAATTTGTATTATTTGATCTCGGTGTATGTGTGTATATTTTCTATGTTTTATATGATCAATTATATATGATCTTTGTATTACATGATTTATATTATAAGTACCTACAAAGATAATACTAAAATTTAGAATTGCAGTATAGGTAAAGAAAACATGAAATACAGAAAGTCATAAAATAGTTTCTGTTCAGGTTCTTACTGTAGGTGTTAGGCAGGAGAGAATATACCACCAGAATAGCATTCAGAAAATCATTTATAATAACAGACATAAACTATCCTTTTTTTCTTTTTTTTTTGAGATGGACTCTTGCTGTGTCGCCAGGCTGGAGTGCAGTGGTGCAATCTTGCCTTACTGCAGCCCCCACATCCCGGATTCTAGCGATTTCCCTGCCTCAGCCTCCCTAGTAGCTAGGACTACAGGCATGTGCCACCATGCCTGGCTAATTTTTTGTATTTTAGTAGGGAGGGGGTTTCACCGTGTTGGCCAGGATGATCTTGATCTCCTGACCTCGTGATCCGCCTGCCTTGGCCTCCCAAAGTGCTGGGATTACAAGCGTGAGCCATGGTGCCTGGTCTTTTTTTTTTTTTTTTTTTTTTTTTTTTTTTGCGACAGAGTCTTTCTCCATCACCCAGCCTGGAGTGCAATGTCATGCTCTCAGCCCAGTGCAGCCTCCACTTCCTGGGTTCAAGCAATTCTTCTGTCTCAGCCTCCCGAGTAGCCAAAGTAAACTATTCTTAAAACATATTGGGGACTGGAGGCAATGGCTCACGCCTCTAATCTCAGTATTTTGGAAAGCCGAGGAGGGAGGAGTGCTTGAGACCAGGATTTCAAGACCAGCCTGGGCAACATAGTGAGACCTTGTCTCTACAGAAAATCAAAATATTATCTTGGCCTGGTGGCACACGCCTATAGTGCCAACTGCTTGGGAGGATCACTTGAACCTGGAGGATTGCTTCAGCCCAGGAAGTGAAGGCTGCAGTGAGCTGTGATTGTGTCATTGTACTCCAGCCTGGGAAACAGAATGAGACCCTGTCTCGAGGGAAAAAAAAAAAAAAAGCATAATGGGGTAACATACCTTTGAGAATTTGGACTGCTAACTTTTAAGAGGATTTCAGTACATGTTTATAAGCTGATATATGTTAAGCTAACTGTAGTTGCTATAGCGAACTAGCCACAAAAATTATATATAATGACTCAAATGTTATTTCTTGCTTATGTAAAGTTTAAAAAGTGGATGTTTCAGATAAGTGGGTGGCTTTTGTGAAGACATGGGCATTTTCCACTTTATAGCTTCCAAGTTTGTCTTACCTGCATTAAGTTGGAGGAAGTAAAGGGCATGGAGCATCATGTGTGGAGGGTTTTTACTGGACCAGGTCTAGGAGTAGCACACATGACTTTTACTACTACTTGATAGGCTATAATTCAGTCAGAGGCTACCTGCTTCTGCAGGGGCTAGGATGGATAGCCTAGCTTTTTGTCCAAGCAAAAGGGGAAACTGTTTTGGTTAACATCTGGCCAGTCTTTGCCTCAGCTTAACAGCCTTAGTAGGGGCCATTAGTGTGTTATTTTGCCCAAGTGTTGAGGCAAAGGATTGGTTGTACCTAAGGCTTAGCAACCATCTGCCTGTTCTTTCTCCTGTGAATTATCTGAGGAAGATATTCATTTCATTAAATGTCCTTCTCTTATAGCATAAATGTTGAGATTTTCTTTTTGATCCCTTACCATTTGACTTTTTTCTTTAAAAAATAGGTTATTAAATTAAGAAGTAATTTCCTCATGCTTGCGTTAAGGGATAGGTTTCAAATGACCCTTTTAAAAATTGAAATCCAGGCTGGGCGTGGTGGTTCGTGCCTATAATTCCAGCACTTTGGGAGCCAGGAGGATCGCTTGAGCCCAGGAGTTCATAACCAGGCTGGGCAAAAATAGCAAGACCCTGTCTCTTTTTAAAAATAAAATTGAAAATTGAAATCTAATTCACATATCATAAAATCCACCATTTTATTTCATTTATTTATATATATATTTTTTGAGATGGAATTTTGTTCTAGTTGCCCAGGCTGGAGTAAAATGGTGCGATCTTGGCTCACTGCAACCTCTACCTCCCAGATTCAAGCAATTCTCTTGCCTCAGCCTCCCGAGTAGCTGGGATTACAGGTGCCTGCCACCACGCCCAGCTAATTTTTTTGTGTTTTTAGTAGAGATGGGGTTTCAGCATGTTGGCCAGGCTGGTCTCGAACTCCTGATCTCAGGTGATCTGTCCTCCTTGGCCTCCCAAAGTGTTGGGATTACAGGCGTGAACCACCACACCTGGCCAAAATTCACCATTTTGAAGTGTACAATTCAGCAGATTTTTAGTACAGTTTTCAAGGTTGTACAACCACCACCACTAATTCCAGAACATTTCTATGACCCCAAAAAGAACCACCCCCTCATACCTGTTACACTTACTCCTGCTTTTCTGCTTCCCCCTAGTCCCTGAAAACCACTAAGCTAATTTTTGTCTCTATAAATTTGCCTGTTCTGGACATTTCTTTCTTTTTTTTTTTTTTTGAGCCGGAGTCTTGCTCTGTCGCCCAGAGTGGAGTGCAGTGGCGCGATCCTTGGCTCACTGCAAGGTCCGCCTCCCGGGTTCAAGTGATTCTTGTGCCTCAGCCTCCTGAGTAGCTGGGACTACAGGCGCCCGCCACAACGCCCAGCTAATTTTTTTGTGTGTGTTTTTAGTAGAGATGAGGTTTCACTGTGTTAGCCAGGATGATCTCAATCTCCTGACCTCGTGATCCACCCACCCGCCTTGGCCTCCCAAAGTCCTGAGATTACAGGCGTGAGCCACTGTGCCCAGCCAGGACATTTCATAATAATAGAATCATACAATATATGGTCTTTTGTGACTGGCTTTTTTCACCTAGCATAAAGGTTCATTGATGTTGTAGCATATGTCAAGTACTTTCTTCCTTTTCATAACTGAATAATATTCTTTTATGGGATACCCTCCACTCTTGTTTCAATTGCCTATATATCTTGCCAGAGCTAGAAACAACCAAAACTCTAACTTTGCTATCTGAAAGTCTGTAGTAATATAGTTTTGAAGAGTTGAGTATAATGAACAACCACTTTGGGAAGATATTCCTTGGGTTTCCTCTTGGCATCTTGACTTGTTTAGTTCCTAGTTCATAAATGGGTAAGTAGATAACTTAATGTTTGAACCATCTTTACAGTGCTGTGGTTGCCGACTACGAGTTGGTAGTATATTAGTCATCTTGTTTTATTTGTATGATTAGCTATCAGTGACACGTCTGAATATAACTAAGCAGAATGATAAACCTGTTTGATTTTAATGGGAAAGATAAATGAATTAGTTAAGGGCGTTGAGTAAGTAGACTGAGGTGAACAGGCTCTAATTTACTCATTTACTGAAGTGGAGAGAAAGATGGAAGTGGATAATACTTATGCTAGAGGATAATATTTACGTCTAATTTATGTAGATATTTTAACCCTGAGATAATTTGTCTGCTTTTATTTTTTAAAATTCCATTTTATTATTATTTTATTTATTTATTTATTTTTGAGATGGAGTCTGGGTCTGTCACCCAGGCTGGAGTGCAATGGCACGATCTTGGCTCACTGCAACCTCTGCCTCCCAGGTTCAAGCAATTCTCCTGTCTCAGCCTCCCAAGTAGCTGGGATTACAGGCATGTGCCACCACGTCCGGCTGATTTTTGTTTTTAGTAGAGACAGGATTTCCCCATGTTGGCCAGGCTGGTCTCAAACTCCTGACCTCAGGTGATCCACCCACCTTGGCCTCCCAAAGTGCTGGGATTACAGGTGTGAGCCACCATGCCTGGCCTGCTTTTATTTTAGATGTTGCAAAATTCAGTATTTTGCCTGTTATTTAACAGGTTACAGACAAAATACATTTATATAAAAAGCTGAGACGGAGGTTAATTTACGTTACTTTATGATTTATTTTGTATCAAAAACTTAGCGAAAAGATAGACGTCATCAGTATACCATTTTTTTTTTTTTGAGATGAAGTCTCATCCTGTGGCCCAGGCTGGAGTGCAGTGGCACAGTTTTGGCTCACTGCAACCTCCACCTCACAGGTTCAAACGATCCTCCTGCCTCAGCCTCCCAAGTAGCTGAGATTACAGGCATGCACCACCATGCCCAGCTAAATTTTTCTGTATTTTTAGTAGAGATGGGGTTTTGCCATTTTGGCCAGGCTGGTCTTGAACTCCTGACCTCTGGAGATACGCCCTCCTCGGCTTCCCAAAGTGTTGGGATTGCAGGCATGAACCACTGCGCCCGACCAGCATACAAGTTTCTAATATGTAACAGTAGGTTGAAAATATCTTAAAATACCACTCTCTGTGCATTAAAAACATGAAATTTTGTGTGTGAGAGAGATAGTAAATGTTTAAGGCCTGTACTTTTGAGACCTTTAGCTCTTATGAAAATAACAAGCATAAACTATGGTAATCTAGACAATGGAATGTTAGTACAAAAAAGAATTAAACTATTCGTCCAGGAAAAGACGTGGAGTAGGTTGTGTGTGGTGGCTCACGCCTGTAATCCCAGCACTTTGAGAGGCGGAGGTGGGTGGATCTCCTGAGGTCAGGAGTTCGAGACTAGCCTGGCAAACATGGCGAAACCCTGTGTCTACTAAAATACAAAAATTAGCCAGGCGTGGTGGTGGGTGCCTGTATTCCCAGCTACTTGGAAGGCTGAGGCACAAGAATTGCTTGAACCTGGCAGGCGGAGGTTGCAGTGAGCTGAGATCATGCCACTACACTCCAGCCTGGGAGGAAGAGCAAGACTGTCTCAAAAACAAAAACAAAAAGATATGGAGGAACCTCAAATGCGTATTACTAAGTGAAAGAAGCCAATCTGAAAAGGCTAGGTACTATATGATTCCAACTATACGACATTCTGGAAAAGGCAAAACTATGGAGACAGTGAAAAGATAATTGATTGTCAAGGTTTGGGAGATGGTAGGGAGGATTAATAGGTGGAGCACAGAGAATTTTTAAGGCAGTGAACCTATTTTGTTTGATACTGTAATGGTGGTTACATGTCATATTTTCGTCAATAGCTGTAGAGTATACAACACCAAGAGTGGACCCTAATGTAACTGATATACTTTGGGTGATAAGCATGTGTCAGTGTAGGGTCATCGATTGTAACAAGTATACCACTCTGATTCTAGATGTTGATGATAGGAGAGGTTGCCTGTGTAGGGGGGCTGCAAATATGTGGAAATTTTCTGTACTTCCATTCAATTTTGCTGTGACCCTAAAACTGCTCTAAAAATGAAGTCTATTAAAAAAAATTAACAAAAGGGACAAGTCATCTGTAACTCCAGGTAGTTTGCATGTGCTTAATGCCCTTTTTCTGTGATAAATGGTTGCTATTAAATAAAAAAATACAGATATGTATGTATATTATTTATATGAGATTAGTAAATATAACCATTTCACCTTTTGAAAGAGATGGTTAGAGAATGGATTGATAGTTTATCAAATGTTATTTTGAGGCAAAAGTAAGACTGTGATGCCAAATGGAAGTAAATTTAGCAAAAAGTAACCCTGATGGGTTAGAAAGCTGTGAATGGAGGCTGAAGGGATTAATGATAGAAATAATTCAAAATGCTCAAGGAGAACAAAATGATTACTAGAACTTTAAGGAATTTTTATGGCTGAACCTAAGCTAATGTGAACAATGGTCATATTCTTTAGCTAAATATTGGAAATCTCCCAAAATTAGTGCTATATTGTGGTATGTGTCTCCTTCCCACAAGCCTTTTTTTTTTTTTTTTTTTTTTTTTTTGGAGACAGAGTTTTGCTCTTGTTGCCCAGGCTGGGGTGCAGTGTTGCCATCTCGGCTCACTGCAACCTCCACCTCCCAGGTTCAAGTGATTCTCCTGCCTCAGCCTTCCGAGTAGCTAGGATTACAGGCTTGCACCACCACGCCCAGCTAATTTTTGTATTAGTAGTAGAGACAGGGTTTCACCACGTTGGCCAGGCTGGTCTCGAACTTCTGACCTCAGGTGATCTGCCCGCCTTGGCCTCTCAAAGTGCTGGGATTACAGGTTTGAGCCACTGCTCCTGGCCTGATCTCACTATTAAGTGGTGTACATTTGACAACAAAGCAATGCAAACAGACATTGATTAGGAAGCTGGCATAGAATCAGTCAGGACCTGATTTTGTTTTGTGGCATTATAATGTTTTGTTCTGTAAGGTATAAACCCAGCTCTGACCAAGTCAGTTGACAAACACCTTGTATAAAAACTTCTCTCAGCTGGGCGCGGTGGCTCATGCCTGTAATCCCAGCACTTTGGGAGGCCGAGGTGGGTGAATCACGAGGTCAGGAGATCGAGTCCTGACCAACATGGTAAAACCCCATCTCTAAGATCGAGACCATCCTGACCAACATGGTAAAACCCCATCTCTACTAAAAATACAAAAATTAGCTGGGTGTGGTGGTGCGCGCCTATAATCCCAGCTACTCAGGGAGGCTGAGCAGGAGAATCACTTCAACCAGGGAGGTGGAGGTTGCAGTGAGCCGAGATTGCGCCATTGCACTCCAGCCTGGGACAGAGCGAGACTCTGTCTCAAGGATAAAAAAAAAAGCTTCTCTCTGAGGTTTACCTAATGGTATTAGTCAGCTAGGGCTGCCATAACAAAATGTTACAGACTAGGTGGCTTCAATAGCAGAAATTTATTTCTCACAGTCTGGAGGCTGGAAATCTGAGATCCATAATACAAGCAGATTTGGTTTCTCCTGAGGCCTTTCTCCTTAGCTTGCAGGTGGCTGCCTTATCTCTGTGTCCTAACGTGGCCTTTTCCCTATCTCTTGCTGTTATAAGGATACCAGCCCTGTTGGATCAGGGCTCACCCTAATTACCTCATTCAACCTTAATTACCTACCTTCCTCTGCCTTAAAAAAAAAAAAAAAGACAGAGTCCCACTCTGTCGCTCAGGCTGGAGTGCATTGGTGCAATCTCAGCTCACAGCAACCTCTGTCTCCCAGATTCAAGCGATCCTCCTGCCTCAACCTCCCGAGTAGCTAGGATTACTGTTATTTGCCATGACGCCTGGCTAATTTTTGTATTTTTAGTAGAGATGGGGTTTCACCATGTTGGCCAGGCTGGTCTTGAACTCCTGCCCTGGTAATCCACCTGCCTCGGCCTCCCAAAGTGCTGGGATTACAGGTGTGAGCCACCGCGCCTGGCCCTTAATTTTCTTCTTAAAGGCTCTATTCCCCAGATGCAGTCATATCGGGAGCTAGAGCTTCAACCTATGAATTTGGGGGATGAGGGAGGGCAATTCAGTCCGTAACAGTTAGGTCAGGAAGTAAGAGTTCTCCATGGGGATGGGGAACAAAGAGTGTTGTGACTTGACAGTCAGATCCAGAAAAGTCTTATAGACCATTGTAAGAATTTTTTTTTTCCTTTTTAGAATGAAATCGGAAGCACTGAAGTTTTGAGTGGTTGGTCACTATTTGATTCCATCTCTATTTTGAGAATATAGGAAACAAAGACTAAGTAGAGAAACTAGTCAGGAGACGCGGATTATTATTGTAATAACCTAAGCAAGAGATGATGTCTTGGGTCAAGGTGAGAGTGATGAAGGTGGTAAAAAGTGGTGAGATTCTGTTTGTTTGTTTGTTTGTGTTTTGAGACGGAGTCTCACTCTGTCGCCAGGCTGGAGTTGCAGTGGCACAGTCTCGGCTCACTGCAACCTCTGCCTCCTGGGTTCAAGTGATTCTCCTGCTTCAGCCTCCCAAGCAGCTGGGATTACAGGCGTGCGCCACCACGCCCAGCTCATTTTTCTATTTTTAGTAGAGATGGGGTTTCACCATGGTGGCCAGGATGGTCTCGATCTCTTGACCTCGCGATCTGCTCGCCTTGGCCTCCTAAAGTGCTGGGATTACAGGTGTGAGCCACTGTGCCCAGTGATTCTGACTTATTTTGAAACATAGAATAAACAGAATTTGCTGATAGACTGGATACGTGATACGAGGGAAAGAGAAAAGCAAAAGGATGACTGCAAGATTTTTGCCTGATTAAGAAGACTGTGTGAAAGAGCAGCTTTGGGGGAGACAGTCCAGTTTTGTGGCTTTGTAGACATCTTACTGTTTTGTGGCATATTGTTTTGTATTTTTTACTTTCAGCAATATATATTCAACATCCTTCCAATTCAGTTCTAGGCACTGTTTTGTGTCAGTACGTACAGATATATACTGCATATCTTTTGACAGGTATCTCTAATTAATGTTATTTACTTGAAAAACACAGTTTTGGCCAGGCGCTGTGGCTCACGCCTGTAATCCCAGCACTTTGGGAGGCTGAGGTGGGTGGGTCACCTCAGGTCAGGAGTTTGAGACTAGCCTGGCCAACATGGTGAAACCCCATCTCTACTAAAAATACAAAAATTAGTCAGGCATGGTGGCACGCGCCTGGAATCCCAGCTACTTGGGAGGCTGAGGTATGAGAATCACTTGAACCCAGGAGGCAGAGGTTGCAGTGAGCCGAGATCATGCCAATGCATCCCAGCCTGGGTGACAGAGCAAGACTCCATCTCAAACAAACAAAAAAACACATGTTTGTAAGACATGACTTTACAGTGTCATGTTTACAGACACTGCAAAGGAAATACTTTACAAATATTAACTCGCTTAATCCTAATAATCAACTTCGATGTACTGTTACTATTCCTCATTTACAAGTAAGGACACTTAGGCCCAGAGAAGTTAACTTTCCCAAAGTTGCATAACAAAGAAGTAGCAAAGCCACCGCATTGTACTCTATCATATACTTGTCACAGTTTGCTTATCCAGTCTCCCTAATCACAAATTTGAGAGTGGTTCCAATTTGGCTGTTATAAGATACGTTGCATAGGACACCCATTTTAATATCTTCAGGCATTGGTGCAAGTGTCTGTTGGACAAATAAGAGTAGTTATTCCGGGCTGGGTGTGGTGGCTCACACCTGTAATCCTAGCACTTTGGGAGGCTGAGGTGGGTGGATCACTTGAGGTCAGGAGTTCAAGACCAGCCTGGACAACATAGTGAAACCCCATCTCTATTAAAAATAGAAAAAATTAACTGAGCGTGGTGGTGTGTGCTTGTCTGTAGTCCCAGATACTTGGGAGGCTGAGGCACAAGAACTGCTTGATCCCAGGAGGCAGAGGTTGCAGTGAGCTGGGTACTCCAGCCTGGGCCATGGAGTGAGACTTTGTCTTTAAAAAAAAAAAAAAAAAAAAAATACTGTATCAAAGCTTCAAGGACATTATCTCGTTCTTTTTTTTCTTTGAGACAGTGTTTCCCCTCTGTTGCCCATGCTGGAGTGCTATGATGATGCAATCATGGCTCACTACAACCCCTGCCTCCTGGGCTCAAGCGATTCTCATGCCTCAGCCTCCTGAGTAGCTGGGATTACAGGTGCGTGCCATCACGCCTGGCTAATTTTTGTATTTTTGGTAGAGATGGGGTTTTGCCACATTTGCCAGACTAGTCTCAAAACTCCTGACCTCAAGTGATATGCCCACCTTGGCCTCCCAAAGTCCTGGGAGGTCTGCCTGCCTCGGCCTCCCAAGGTGCTGGGATTACAGGCCATGAACCACTGTACCCAGCCTCGTTCTTCTTTTATTTTCTTTCTTTTCGAGATGGAGTCTGGCTCTGTTACCCAGGCTGGAGTACAGCAGTGCCATCTCCGCCTCCCAGGTTCAAGCAGTTCTCCTACCTCAGCGTCCTGAGTGATTGGGATTACAGGTGCATCCCCCCCGACAGCCAGCTAATTTTTGTATTTTTAGTAGAGATAGGGTTTCACCATGTTGACCAGGCTGTTCTCGAACTTCTGACCTTGTGATCCGCCCACCTTGGCCTCCCAAAGTGCTGGGATTACAGGCGTGAGCCACCACATTTTCTTTATCCAGTCTATTCAGTAACATTTTTGTTCTCTCCCTGAGAATGCTAAAGTCAGAGCAACAAAGGTTGTTTGTTATGGTTCCGCATAGTTTGTTTAAATCCCATTCTACTTGAATTCATAGCCATTGTTGGATAACATAAGGAAGAATGAGTATTCAAGCAGAGGAAAGTGCCTGTGTGAATGGATGCACGTTGTCTTTGAACTGAGGTGGGCTGGGGCTGTACAGACATAAATACATCAGATCACTAACTCCTCCCTAGAGGTAACTACTATCCTGACTTCTAACATTTCAGATTAGTTTTGTGTTATGTCTTTGAATTTTGTATTCGTTTGTTTCTGCTTCTTTCCTTCAACATCATATTTGTGCCATTGGTCCATGATGTTGTGTGTGGCAATAATTTGTTTATTCACATTATGCAGTATTTCAGTACATGAATATTTATCCATTCTACTCTTGATGAACAGTTGGGTTGTTTTCAGACTGTGCTTCTTTGAATATTGTTTTAAATGCCTTTGGGTGAACAAATATATAGGCTTTCTAGCAATGACATTGTTTTATCATAGGGTTGGCAAACATTCAACTTAATTAAATCTTGTCAAACAGTTTTCAAATTGGGCATACCAAGTTCCGGTGTATGAAACCATATACCATAGTTTATGAAAGTTCCAGTAGTTCCACATCCGTACTAGCACTTGGTGTACTGTGTTTTTCATTGTAGCCATTCAGAAGCATGGTGGTGTTGCATTTTGGTTTTAATGTGCATCTCCCTGACTTGGGTACACATTTTGCTTGGCAGTTTGATGCCTTTGTGTCAAAGTATCTGTGAATGGGTTGTTTCCGTAAGAACAGAGGAAGTTTTTGTTTGAAGCATACTCCCCTCTGCCCAAAGTGAAATCTTAAAGTAAACTCCAATATACAAAACAGATTAAAAGGAGTATTTGCTGAGAAGCAGTATAGCATGGGAATTAAGAACACAGATTCTGGAGCCAGATTCTGATAGGAATCCTTGCTTTGCCATTTCCTATCTGTGTGACTTTGGGCAAGTTACTTAGCTCCTATTTGTTTCGGTTTCCTCATCGCTACCATGGATGTAATAATAATACTTTTATCATAAGGTTAATGTTAGGCTCAAATAAGTTAGTTTATATGCAGTTCTTAGGACTGTATGGTACATAATAAGCACTTGATATTGTTGGCTGCTGTTAATAGTGGTGGTGTTGGTGATATAAATTTATTTATGAATTTATATCATTAGCTGACAAGAATAATAAGGCTCTACTATTGAGCACAAATTTGAAATTGTGGGTTATGAATGATAGTTGGATTTTATTTTAGCCTCAGCATCCAATTTTTGTTTTTGTTGCACATTATCAATAAAAGAATGATTCAAAAAGATGAACAGTTGAAAATAGATATGGTTTGTCCAGTAGTCTCAGAATTCCTTTAAGCTTTTAATCAGCTTAAATGACAAGAAGTAGTAGAAAATGTTTATTTTGAGATGATTAAATATCCATAATTTGCTTGGATTTCCTGTTGTCAAATAAAAATCGTAGAATTAAATTTATTTTAAAAATTAATTTATGGTTTTATCATCTATTATTTTATCATGACACATCTGCATAATAAATTTGCTTATTATCGCTTTCAGCCAAAGGATAAGATGAGCAGAAGATGTACTCATCACTTGCGTGGCATGACAAAATGTGCTCCGTGGGTACTGTAGTGTGTGTTTACTCTGGTGCAAATGTAATAAGCCAACGACACATAGGCTTGAATTAGAAACAAATCAAAACAAAGAGAGCTACAGTTTTCCTAATCACATATTTTCAAGATATTTAAACAAATTATGGTAAGTAAAGGTACACAAACCCAAAATGAATTTTCTGGGCAGCACAAGCTATGTTTTGTTTGGTTTCTGGTGTGTTAATATTAGGAGGCATATAGAACATTCATATATCTGCTGTTGGAGTATTAGTTCATACTAGTTCCTTCTACAGCTGTCCTCCACAGTTACCAGTTGTAGATTACACACAGCCTTGCCTGTTTGCAGCCAGCTGACCCTTAAACCCAGGGAACATTTTCAACTATGCTAAGGCTTTCCAACAGACATATATGAGTACTTTGACCAACTCCTCTAGCACCAGCTTTATTTCTCCCCAGACTGTCTCCCACTGCTCCTTAGCCAAGTATGGGCTCCTCCAGTCTGGCCAGTCTCCCCTCTGCCTCACCACCACTCTCTGCCTCACCTCTGGCATGGTTTTGTGTTCCCTTCTCTGTAGTAACAGTGTCAGGAATGCTCTCATTACCTTCTTTCTTGAGTACTGTAATTTCATCCTTTGTGGTTCTGTGTGGATACCACCTCCTACCTGAATCATTCCTCTTTGCTGTCAGTTATTCTTTCCTGTGGAATCCTGTCCTGACATTCTGTACCTCAGAATCTATTAATAAAACTTTTTTTTTTTTTAAATACCCTAAAGTTGTATTCTGTGAGCACTACCTCAAGTCAGTGCCACTCACAAAACCCATCAGCAGAGGGAGCTAAATAAAAGAAGATGAGTCCCTGAAATTGAGAAGACCTGAAGCCAAAAAAGTACTTATAAACAATCAACTTTCACAAACTGCCAGTGCTAAAAAAAAGAGCTTGAGTAGTGTAGGAAATAAATGATTTGGGCCCTAATCCCAGTTTAAAACTTTGATGAGGTGATTTGTGTTTTTGAAAGAGTTAATTCTGTATCATGTTAAAAAAAAAAAACTGTTTAGGGGGATGACCTGATAAATATAGGAATATTAGAGAACCAGTGTAATGTATTCCCCTCGTCTGAAAGTTTTCATTACGAAGGATGATGAAATGAAGTCACTGCTTTGTGAAGACTTGCATATGGAACACTGAGTCTGAAAGTTGCTAAGGATTATGGATAGCCCATTCTAAGTTTAAACGTGTACTTTTTCAAGTAAATTTCTTGTTTTGTTTTGATCAAGTGTATGTATTTAATTTCAGTTAGCAGACTTGAAGAAAGAGAAGCAGAACTGAAGAAGGAATATAATGCATTACATCAAAGACACACTGAGGTGGGTTTCTAGGTTTTTCATTACAATGCTATTATTGAGACAAAGAAATGAACCTTAGAAAATATGTCTTAATTTTTCTTTGAAAATCAGAATTTTTTAAAAAAGAATAATTCTTGGGGATTCTTTCAAGAAAACATTAAGTTTCATGTGACATTTACCTAGTTACCAAATGTCAACTTTTCTTGTTTTTTTCTGGAATTAGCTTTTCATGTGGTGAATTAGTATGCTACGGAATAATTGTTATTTGAGGCAGCTATAGTACTTGTTTCCTTGGCTGGCTAAGCAAAAACCTATGTGTACATAATGAAGTTTCTGTGATGCTAAGATGAGAGAAATGATTTGTTTTATTACCAGTTTGGAAATTATGGATTGGTAAGTTATTGGTAAAGGGTCTCTACGTTTGTTATCCAGTGTAAAGGACTTATTTGCATTAAGCTCATGACAAATATATTATTGTGCTTATATTAAGCACAAATTATAATGCGTTAAATCAAAATAACTAAAAAGTAGGTTTTTTGCATGAGTTTTCAGTATTTTAAGTTAACAGTTTCAGCACACAATCTCCTCAAAGGAAATTAGAAAATGTACTTGAGGAGTCAACAGGCAAACTACAGAATGGGAGAAAATTTTTGCAATCTAGTCATCTGACAAAGGGCTAATATCCAGAACCTACAAAGAACTCAAACAAATTTACAAGAAAAAAACAACCCCATCAAAAAGTGGGCAAAGGATATGAACAGACACTTCTCAAAAGAAGACATTTATGCAGCCGACAGACACATGAAAAAATGCTCATCATCACTGGCCATCAGAGAAATGCAAATCAAAACCACAATGAGATACCATCTCATACCAGTTAGAATGGCAATCATTAAAAAGTCAGGAGACAGCAGGTGCTGGAGAGGATGTGGAGAAGTAGGAACACATTTACACTGTTGGTGGGACTGTAAACTAGTTCAACCATTGTGGAAGGCAGTGTGGCGATTCCTCAAGGATCTAGAACTAGAAATACTGTATGACCCAGCCATCCCATTACTGGGTATATACCCAAAGGATTACAAATCATGCTGCTATAAAGACACATACACACGTATGTTTATTGTGGCCCTATTCACAATAGCAAAGACTTGGAACCAACCCAGATGTCCATCATTGACAGACTGGATTAAGAAAATGTGGCACATATATACCATGGAATACTATGCAGCCATAGAAAAGGATGAGTTCATGTCCTTTGTAGGGACATGGATGCAGCTGGAAACCATCATTCTCAGCAAACTATCGCAAGAACAGAAAACCAAACACCACATGTTCTCACTCATAGGTGGGAATTGAACAATTAGAACACCTGGACACAGGAATGGGAACATCACACACTGGGGCCTGTTGGAGGGGTGGGGGTTGGGGGTTGGGAGGAGGGATAGCATTAGGAGACATACCTAATGTAGATGATGAGTTAATGGGTGCAGCACACCAACATGGCACATGTGTACATATGTAGCAAACCTGCACGTTATGCACATGTACCCTAGAACATAAAGGATAATAATAAAACAATAAATAAATAAATAAAAGAAAATGTACTTGAGGTTTTTAAAACCATTTCATGATTCCCTGTCAGCCTCTCATGTTGCTTTTGTTTCTATTATCTTTTTTTTTTTTTTTTGAGACGGAGTCTCGCTCTGCCGCCCAGGCTGGAGTGCAGTGGCCGGATCTCAGCTCACTGCAAGCTGCACCTCCTGGGTTTACGCCATTCTCCTGCCTCAGCCTCCCGAGTAGCTGGGACTACAGGCGCCCGCCACCTCGCCCGGCTAGTTTTTTGTATTTTTTAGTAGAGATGGGGTTTCACCGTGTTAGCCAGGATGGTCTCGATCTCCTGACCTCGTGATCCACCCGTCTCGGCCTCCCAAAGTGCTGGGATTACAGGCTTGAGCCACCGCGCCCGGCCTGTTTCTATTATCTTAATGTGAAAATTATTTTTGTATATCATGGTCAGTCTGGGGTTCACATACCGAAATAAGTAGAATTTTTATAGTTTTATGCAATGTTTGTTACATGAAAACAAATTTCTGTTTTTTTTCCCCTCGCTAGTCCTGTATTTCCTATAATACATATGGTTCCAGTCTTAGCCCATTTTTTTTTTTTTTTCTTTTCCCTAGTTTGTGTGATCTCTTATTCTGCGTCTGGTAGAAACTATGTTGTTGTTTTTCTTTAGAAGAGTATAAAAACCTTTATAATCATAAAATAATTTAAAATCATGTTTTGGAGACTATCCACACAGATTGTATTCTGTGTACAGTAAGCATATTAATGCTACAAAGATTGTATTTACATTATTGTAGCTATATTCTGTTGTTGCTTTGTGTGTGTGTGTGTGTGTGTGTGTGTGTGTGTGTGTGTGTGTGGTGTCAGTCTTGCTCTGTTGGCTAAGCTGGAGTGCAGTGGCACGATCTCAGCTCACTACAACCTTCACCTTCTGGGTTCCAGTGATTCTTGTCCCTCAGCCTCCCGAGTAGCTGGGATTACAGGTGTGTGCCACCATACCTGGCTAACTTTTGTATTTTTAATACAGTAGAGACGAGGTTTCTCCATGTTGGCTAGGCTGGTCTTGAGCTCCTGACCTCAGGCAGTCCACCTGCCTCAGCCTCCCAAAGTGCTGGCATTACAGGTGTGAGCCATTGTGCCCAGACGTTGCTGTTTGTTTATTTGTTTATTTTAAAAAATGTTTTAATACCGGCCATTGCTTTTAAGGAACAGAAAACCCCACCACACTCAGTTGTGTTTGCGTTTGAATAATGTGGTTAGCACTTGCTTGGGGTACGGTGTAGAATTTTTCCCTGTTAGCCTTGACACGTGAGATTTGATTATTACAAACTTCCGCTTAATAACCATACCCAAAGCATGAAGTATCACAGAATTGATATCCAGTAGTAGATGGAAAGGATGGTCCATGAAGGGCTGGAACCACAGAACTCAGGGAAGACAAGAGCAGGTTATACAGCAGCTGTTTCAGTGTGTAAAAAATACCCACATTTTGGCTGGGAGCAGTGGCTCATCCTATAATCCCAGCACTTTGGGAGGCCAAGATGAGCGGATCACTTGAGCCCAGGAGTTTGAGACCAGCCTGGGCAGCATGGTGAAACCCCAACTCTACCAAAAAAAATATATACAAAAATTAGTCAGGCATGGTGGCCTGCGCCTATAGTCCCAGCTATTCGGGAGGCTGAAGTGGGAGGATCACTTCAGCCCAGGAGGTAGGGGCTACAGTGAGCCAATATTGTGCCACTGCACTCCAGCCTGGGCAACAGACCCTGTCTCAAAAAAAACAAAACAAAAAAGCCCTCACATATTAATGACATTTGTTAGATATTAAGGTTTAATTTTGGTGGATATTAAAATTTAATGACATTTGGTGGATATTAAGGTTGCTAAGCCTATCATTGATTTTTACACCATTCATTTCAATGCCTAAACAATGTGCTGTATGTACTGTTCACTTAAGTAGTACTTATTAAAGCTGATGATAATACATACATATATGTTATATATATATATATAGTCTTTTTTTCTTTAATTAGACAGGATCTCACTCTATTCCCCAGGCGGGAGTGCATTGGCGCAGTCATAGCACACTGCAGCCTCAACTTCCCAGGCTCAAGCAATCCTCCCACTTCAGCTTCCCAAGTAGCTAGGACCACACACATGCATGCCTTTTTTTTTTTTTTTTTTTGAGATGGAGTCTCGTTCTGTCGCCCAGGCTGGAGTGCAATGGTGTGATCTCAGCTCACTGCAACCTCTGCCTCTTGGGTTCAAGCGATTCTCCTGCCTCAGCCTCATGAGTAGCTAGGATTACAGGAGCGTGCCACCACGCCTGGCTAATTTTCGCATTTTTAGTAGAGGTGGGGTTTTCCCATGTTAGTCAGGCTGGTCTCGAACTTCTGACCTCGTGATCCATCTGCCTTGGCCTCCCAAAGTGCTGGGATTACAGGCGTGAGCCACCATGCCCGGCCATTGCATGCCAATTTTAAAAATGTTTATTTATTTTTATTTTTTGTAGAGATAAGGTCTCACTATATTGTCCAGGCTGGTCTGGAACTCCTGGATTCAAGTGATCTCCTGCCTTGGCCTCCCAAAGTGCTGGGATTATAGGCGTATATTTGGGGGAAGTAATTGATTGTGATAAATAATAAATAATGCTTTTGCTTTTAAAATGAAGCTCTAATCTTTTTTAATAATTGAAAATTGTTAAATTATGATGTATTGAAGTATAAAATATAAAATATATACTTTTTTTTTCTTTTTTGAGACTGGGTCTTGCTCTGTCATCCAGGCTGGAGTGATCTTGGCTCACTGAAGCCTCCACCTCCCGGGTTCAAGTAATTCTCCCACCTCAACCTCCTGAGTACCTGGGATTACAGGAGTGCACCACCACCACGCCCGGCTAATTTTTGCATTTTTCGTAGAGATGGGATTTCACCATGTTGGCCATCCTGATCTCAAACTCCTGACCTCAGGTCATCCACCCACCTTGGCCTCCCAAAGTGCTGGGATTACAGGTGTGAGCCACCATGCCTGGGCTGAAATATATACATTCTTGAAAAATAACTGTAAAGTGAAATTTCATATTTTTTCCATATATTTAATAAAGGTGAAGATATGCTTCTATAAAAAAGCCTGACATACTAATTTTAAATGAAAAAATATAATTTTTTTTTTTTTGTCTATTTCTATTCCTTGAGGAAAAGATAGTCTAGGAAGAAAACAAGATCTCCGGAAAATTTTCAATGACCAAGTCAGAGAGCTAGGTCTGTCTAGTAACCAAGGCAGGTTTCCCACACTGCCCAAAAGCTCTTTTCGTAGATCTCTTCCCTCAGTTATAAGCAGCTTCTATCCTCTGACCTGGTAGACTCCTCCCTATATTTTGTTTTGCCTCAAGGAAGGAAGGTTTATGTAACATGGATGGGGCTGCTTTGAAATGTGGGTCTATTCTACTCTAACCCACAATTTTTTCTGTTTATACATCTGTTCTAGAGATGTCATTCAATTAGCAGTTTTAAATAGCTATCTAAAGCCAAAGAACTAGGCACCCTTAAAACATAAACTCTGAAAACATTCAGGGAAAGGAAGCCTGAAGGGGTTTAACCTTAACCTTTTCACTATTACTTCCAAAGAAGGTAATGTCTTTTAATAGTTGTTTAGCACTTTTATGAAACACATTCGTTGTTGCTTAAGGGAAACCTGCCGTGGCCTTTTCTGATTTGATTTAAGAATAACTATTCTTAAATTTAAGAATAAGTAGTCAACTATTTTTAAATCAAACTTTTGTATACATTACTGAATTTGCTTAAAAGAAGACATGCCTTAAAGAGGGCAGTGGAATAAATATAAAGGACAATTTTGAAGCACTTGGGCCCACGTGTGTATGCTAATCACCAAAAACTTTAGCCCTTTGGAATCTTGGGAGAGTCTCAAATCAGGGGGTGTTTGAATGCATTCTTATTTTATCCTCTGACCAAATTCTCATCCATTCCCATTTTACAGATTGAGGTTTAGAAAGAGTCTGTGAAATGATTTGCCCCAAATTCTACTGGTGATTAGATTTGAAGCCAGGTTTGTCAGATTCCATTGCCTGAACTTTTTTTTAAGATGGAGTCTCGTTCTGTTGCCCAGGCTGGAGTGCAGTGTCCTGATCTCGGCCCACTGCAACCTCCGCCTCCTGGGTTCGTGTGATTCTCCCAACTCAGCCTCCCCAAATACCTGGGACTATAGTCGCATACCACCACACTCAGCTACTTTTTGTACTTTTAGTACAAAAAGACTGGGTTTCACCATGTTGTCCAGGCTGGTCTTAAACTCCTGGCCTCAAGTGATTTGCCCGTCCTGGCCTCCCAAAGTGCTGGGATTACATGCGTGAGCCACAGCACCCAGTCTACCTGAACTTTTAATAACACTAACACCTTGGCCGGGTGCAGTGGCTCACGCCTGTTTTCCCAGCACTTTGGGAGGCCGAGGCAGGTGGATTATCTGAGGTCAGGAGTTTGAGACCAGCCTGGTCAACATGGGGAAACCCCATCTCTACATGGTGGCAGGCACCTGTAATCCCAGCTACTTGGGAGGCTGAGTCAGGAGAATCGCTTGAACCCAGGAGACGGAGGTTGCAGTGAGCTGAGATCATGCCACTGCACTCCAGCCTGGGTGACACAGCAAGACTCCATCTCAAAACAAAAACAAAAACACACTAACACCTTTAGGTTCCACTAGATATTTTCCTTTTCCCTCCCTCCCACCCCTCCTCTTTCTTTTTCTTTTTTTTTAATTTTTAAATTCTCTTTCTTCCTTTCTTTTCTTTCTTTCCTTCCTTCTCTTTCTATTCCTTTCCTTTCCTCCCTCCCTTCCTTTCTTCTATCCTTTCTTCCTCTCTTTTTCTCTCTCTCTTTTTCTTATTTTCTCTTATTCTTTCTTTGGAGGCGGGGTCTTACCATCTTACCCAGGCTGGTCTCAAACTCGTGGGCTCGAGAGATCCTCCTGCCTCAGCCTCCCAGAGTGCTGGGATTAGAGGTATCAGCCATCATGCCCAGCCTGACATTTTTCTTTTTTCTTTTTTCTTTTTTTCTGAGACGGAGTCTCGCTCTGTTGCCAGGCTGGAGTGCAGTGGCGTGGCCTTGGCTCACTACAACCTCTGCCTCCTGGGTTCAAGTGATTCTCCTGCCTCAGCTTCCCAAGTAGCTGGGATTACAGGCACACACCACCACGCTTGACTAATTTTGTTTGTCCTTTTAGTAGTGATGAGGGTTCCCCACTTTGGCTAGGTTGGTCTCGAACTCCTGACCTCAAGTGATCCTCCTGCCTCGGCCTCCCAACGTGCTGGGATTACAGGCGTGAACCACCACACCCAGCCTCAACCTGACATTTTTCTATGACTCTTTGCTTTATGACGTCTCCACAACTTTAGTGGCTTTGGGAGGCCAAGGCGGGTGGATCACTTGAGGTCGGAGTTCAAGACCAACCTGACCAACATCTCTACTAAAAAAAATACAAAGTTAGCTGGGCATGGTGGCACCTGTAAACCCAGCCACTTGGGAGACTGAAGCAGAAGACTTGTTTGAACCTGGGAGGCAGAGGTTGCATGTCCTATTTTACTTTCTCACTTCTATATAAGCATTCACAGCTGGGCGCTGTGGCTCACACCTGTAATCCCAACACTTTGGGAGGCCAAGGCGGGTGGATCACTTGGGGTTAGGAGTTCGAGACCAGCCTGGCCAACATGGTGAAACCCCGTCTCTACTAAAAATACAGAAATTAGCTGGGCTTGGTGACGGGCACCTGTAGTACCCAGCTACCCTGGAGGCTGCGGCAGGAGAATCGCTTGAATATGGGAGGCAGAGATTGCAATAAGCCGAGATTGCGCCACTGCATTCCAGCCAGTCTCACTGTGTCGTCCAGGCTGGAGTGCAGTGGCATGATCATGGCTCACTGCAGCTTTGACCTCCCTGGCTCAAATGATCCTCCCGCCTCAGCCTCCCAAGTAGCTGATACTACAGGCGCATCCCACAATACCCAGCTAATTTTTTTAAAAAAACTTTGTAGAGACAGGGTGTCCCTATGTTGCTCAGGTTGGTCTCAAACTCCTGGGCTCAAGCAGTCCTCCCACCTCAGCCTCCCAAAGTGCTGGGATTACAGGCATTAGCCTTTGTACCTTACCTCTTTTATTTTTAAGGTTTTTGTTTGTTTGTTTGTTTTTAAAGGGGTCTCATTCTGTTGCCCAGGCTGGAGTCCAGTGGCATGATCATAGCTCACTGCAGCCTTGAACTCCTGGGTCCAAGCAGTTCTCCCACTTCTGCCTCCCGAGCAGTAGGGACTGCAGACAAGTGCCTGCTATTAGTTGTATTTTTTTTCTAGAGCAGGTGTCTTGCTATATTGCCCAGGCTGATCTCAAATTCCTGGCCTCAAGCAATTCTCCTACCTCCCGAAGTGCTGGGATTACAGGCAAGAGCCACTGCAAAGCCTTAATTTAGGCGTTCTAAAACCTTTTGAAAATTTAAATTGAGATTGATTAAACCTGACAGTCACTTTGTTATATTAGTTTCAGTTTGATTTTTGTTTCTGAAAATTCTTCCTGACACAAGGAAGCTCATTATTTCTGACTTGCTGATGGATGAAAAGTGTATTTCTTCAAAACTGTTTTGTAAATGGTGGTAAAATCTATAAATTTAAAATAAAAAGTATGTCAATTAAAAATTTTAAGATACTATATTCATGTGATTCTGTTTTCATTCTTTGTGGCTAACATTTGTTGTTTGGACTAGTCTTCATTGGAGAACAGTCCAGTTAATTTGTTTTATTTCATGCGTCAAGAGTTCATCTTTTTGTTTATTTGATGATAAATAACATCTTAAAATTAACTTATCTTTCCTAATTTTTGTACATGCCAAATAAAATTTCTGCAAGAAAAGCATGCTTTGTAAAGTGAATTTAAACTTTAAAAAAAAATTATTTTGTTACTTAATATGCTACAGTGCGTATTTTAAGTTATAGAGAAATTGAAATACATCTTAATACAGCTAAAGTTTAGTGACTTCCAAAGCTATTCTATCCACAGTGTTAAGAATTCAAGTAATATTCTTTAGTAATGGTGAGAAGGGACATTAAAACAGAAAAGAGAATTCAAGTAATATTCCCAAGAAAGACATCAACCTTTGCTTGCCTCTTAATGTTTACACCCTTTAAACACTAACACACTATTTCTTGTTTTTTAAAATTCATTTTTTTCTTATTCATGTCATGTTAGTGTCTCTAGCAAAGGCCTTTTGATTTTATGTCTTAATTCCAAATTTAGGCTTTTTAAAAGTGAAGCTATACATTATCAAGAATCAAATAGGACATTAGAAGTTCTTGGCAGTTTATGTACTTTATATTCTTGAAGTTTTTACTTTCATGTTCAGCTTGTCTATCATATGATTCCTTATCTAAGACTCAAAAAGTGTTCTAATTTTTTTCATTAGTATTAATTTGCTGCTGTTATAATAGATGATTATACTAAGTAATGATACCAGTAACAGTCAAAGGAGAAAGTATTTTAACATTCTTTCAACTAAATGTACAGAAAGAAGAAACTTTTCTTGGTATTAAATTAATTAAATTGAAAGTGATCTTTATTCTGTTAATTTCTTTTAAAATGGAAAAGATCAGCACCTAAGGATATGGTTTCTTCAGAAGTTTCACATTAATTTCTTTGTTGTGTCTCATTTTAGTGAATGGGTTTTTCAAATGCCATCTTATTATTTTTAACCCATGGTCTTTTATCACTTCTTTCCCAGTATCTGTTTACTAATTTGTGTTCTTTATGTCAATATTATTTTAATAGCATCACATATTGTAAAAAACTGGTTTTTTTTTTTTTTTTTTTTTTTTTTTTTTTTTTTTGCCATGCTAAGCAAGATATTAGCTACTTTTGTGGGCACCAGCATCCTTAAATGAAAGCATTTGCATATTACTTTCCATTAAAATTTTTTTCATTCCTTAATATTCTCTTACATGGAATTGAGTAGTCTGACAAATAAGAAAATTGTACAAAAATGTTTTCCTTGTTTTAACACTATGATTTTATTCCGGGTATTAGCCTTAAATGTTGTGTATCTTTTTCTTTCTTTAAAATAGATGATCCATAATTATATGGAACACTTAGAAAGAACAAAACTTCATCAGCTCTCAGGGAGTGATCAACTAGAATCCACAGCTCATAGTAGAATTAGGTAAGCTTTGTTATATATTTTGCCTTGAGAAAAAGTAAAATAAATAATATGTTTGTTTCTGTTTTTCTCTATTCTTTAATCCTGAAACAATAGTTAGGCTGATTCAAAAAGCTCTCCACTGTGATTGGAATGCTACAGGAGAGAATAGCACAGAAAAGTAGAAACCGTTTTTACAGTTAAAAAAATATATTATGAGCCATCCATATAAGCAGCACATTTGAGTATTTAGATTGTTTTCTGATACTTAATGGAGATTATACTAGGTTTAAAATTTTGTAATTTATGGGAATGCTGTAATTTTTTATTTCTCCTGTGTAATTCGGTTTGAAGTCCTTTTTGTTACAGAGAGGCATGTTTGAAAGGGTTAGCTAGCCATCTGTTTGATGTAGGAGTGTGAATAAATTATGTAGATCTTCAGGCATTGTAGCCAATGAGCTAAGCCAGGACTCTCAGTGGAGGGGAAAATAGTTAATAGGCTGGCTGTCGCTCGGGGTTGCAGCATAAATGTTAGGAGCAGCAGCTCTATGGTTATGAGGTGGGGAGAACGGAATGACGTCATCGCTTGAGAGCTGCTGCAGGATGGAGTGGAAAGCTGCTGCTGATGGCATTGTTTTTGTGGCAGCAAGCTGAATGACAGATCCTCACTACAAAGATACCCCTTTGGCCCCTGTGTAGGCCTCCTGGTTCGGGTGTTTCACCATGCCAGCACAGCGCCATGAGTCCTGGATGCATGCTGCTGTTTGTGTTTGGCTTTGTTGGCGGGGCGGTGGTCATTAATTCTGCTATCTTAGTATCTCTCTCTGTTTTGCTGCTTGTGCACTTTTCTATTTCTACCGGTGTGCCAGCTCTGACGCAGAACCTACCAAGGATACTCAGGTACTCCCGTCTCTTTTAGAAGCCCCTGCTTAGCTGATTTTTCTTAAATTTTTAGCTCTATGAGTCTGCTTTGTAACCATTTCTGTTGCAGATTGAAACAATGGAAAATGGCCTGAAGCTAGGATTTTGATTGTTATTTATAGTAATTTATAGACCATCAGTTAGGATTATAGCTTTATGTTTGGAAACCACCGACTAAAGAAAAGGATTTTCATATTGTACTTAACACACAGTACAAGGTCAGTGTGGTCTTGTTTTAAGCAGAATGTTCAAAGTAAAGGAGAGCAAGAGTAGAGCACCGGGTCCAAGTTTATACAACCTCTGCATCTAGCTTCTGAGCATTTAGGGACAAATATCTTTTATGCTTGAACTTGCAGTCAGTTAGTTACAGGCCATAAGTTTATTTTGTTTTAATTATCCTTTGAATGATAGAGGTTCAGGTATCATTTTTGTAATTTTTGATAATAGCTCATGGGAACTGACAATTTATAAATATTTTCCTCCTAAAACAAAATATGTTTTAAAGTGAAAAAATTTAAGACTTTTAGGTTAAGGAATGCATTTTTCCCCATTATTTACACATCAAAGTTGTGAAAGCTTTACAAAGCCTATTCACTATTGTTTTGTCAGATGTTGCCCTTTCTTTTCTTTGTAGTCTTGGGTGACAAATATCCATGCCTGCTTGTGGGGGTAGTCATTAATCTCTGTAGCTTTACTGTTGCTCACTCTACTTACACCCTTTAAGAGCCATCTTCTGTATTTTAGAGACTTAAGGTTGTGGTTTCTTTTGTTTTCTAAACCATCAGACTAGCACTCTCTGATTTGTTCAGATTTCTGCTTTGTGCATGGTTTTAAATGAAAATTCATAGTATATAATTTTTATTTATTATTTAAATGTTTATAAAATATTTAAGCCCTAATTGTAGATTTAGATAAATTAAGAAGAATTAAAGTAGTAAATTCCCTCAATGTGTTTCTTTTTTTTATAGGTTAGTTCAAGTTTAATATTAGTTGAAAGCCCAGAAATTAAATTTCATCTGTGATTTAAAACTAGATACTTGGTCTTTTATTTTCTTTCCTAATTTATAAAAATTGGGAATAATCTTACTACTTGTATATATATTAGTACATAAAATATTTGTATATGTGTATCTGTATATTTAAACTTTGAAGAAATTAAAAGCAAACTTAAGAATATGTAGAATATTAAAATAAGACTAATGTTAAGGGGCTGTCTTGGGTTTAGACTTCATTTGAGAGGGCAGTGCCATGAGCTGCCGTGTGGCGCCTGCAAGTGGGTACGACAAAGCTTTCGAGTTGAAGTGCCTGGGTGCAAATGCTCTATTGCACGTGGCCGTAGGAGCTTTGGCAAGTTGCTTAATCTCTCTGCCTGAGTTTTCTCTTCTGACGGGAGTTACCCCTTTGGGTGGTTTTAAAAATCAAGTGATTTTGTTATTTTGTATTTTATTATAGTTGTAAGATCTATGGTAAATTACTCAAGTAAATAATTTTCATGGGTACTTATATGTGCCCATTTTTAGCAGAAATTGTTTTAACTACAGCTTTTATTGATAAAATACCTTATAATTAAATTTTTAAAGTTCTTTACCACAAAAATTGGCTATTGATCTGATTAAATAAAGATATCAAAGTCTTCGATATTAAGATTAAATTGTCAAAAAGTTGGTAGTTCCAAGTAGGAAGTACCAAGGAAAGCAAAGGGCTTGGAGTTGAACAGTACTGGCTTTGAATCCAAACTCTGCCGGTTACTAGTGGCTAAAATCTCTGAGCATCACTTTTTCTACTCTGAAAATTGGAAAAATAATCCCAGTTTCTTGATAAGGATTAAATGAGATAATGTAAATAAATCATCTAGCTCAGTACCCACCATGTGGTGAGTGTTCAACAAATGTATTTTTTCTTTTATCTCCCTTTATAAAGTAGATTTTACTAATTAGTTGTATCAAATGTGAATATAGCCAAAAAGCTGTTTCAAAAATGTAGTTGTAAAATTATTTATACACGTAAGCTAACATTTAATAACCAACTCAAAAATGGATATATGGAAGTAGGGCAATTAAGAAAAAAGAATTCTGATACTTGGTGATAGCTTTGTTTTCTAGACAAGTAATAGCAGATGTTTCAGTCTGGGGGTGTCAATCTGCCACTTGATAGTTTTCCATGCGTATCTCATTTTAATTCTTCTTCTGTGAGTTTAACTGAAGCGTTTAATATATACCAACATAGTACCGGACTAATGTTTACCTTTCAGGGTTTCTTTTCGAAAGTAGGATTCTCATGAACTTGGCCTAATTATGCGCCCTTCTCTCCCTTAGCCCAACTATATGTAATTTATAAGTAAAGTAAGGGGAGGAGTATGTAGTGATTATTTTTTCAGAGTTGGAACATTGTAACCTAGAGCATCATTGACCCACTTGACAGATAGCTGTCAGTCTCTGAAGAGATGTCCCCTCCCTGTAGAGTAGTGTCTGAATGATTGATACAAGCAAATTAAAAAGGTGGGAATTCTACTTATAATTTGGGTTGTAGATTTTGTTGAGTGTGGATTGTAGATTTTGTCGACTGATTTTGTTTACTTTTTGGAAAGTAAAATTTGGATTGATAGAAGACTTCTTCCCCCAATAGTTTTAAACATTTTCAACATTTGATATGTGTGAAAATGAATGTGTTATCATTCATATAGTAAATAATTCTAACGACTGGTTTATATTTTGATTTCTGTTAGTGTGAGGGCATCTTATGAAGTCTATATATCATCTTCCTGGTTGTCTTTGCATTTTGAGTTAGAGAGCTTTCCATTGTATTCAGTCATTAAATTCCCAGTCACCTTTTGCTTAACTCATTAAGGTATGTTAGAAAATAAATAAAAGTCAGCTGGTAGCTCTTAGTAGAGAGCTAATACTCTCTACTAAGAAAATCCTTGGATTTTCAGTTCTCAAAATATGGGGGGAAAACATCAGGTTGACAACTTTTTTTTTTGTACAGAATGGATATGAAAAGGAAATCTAGCTACTTATCACTGTCACCATCATTTAATGAAAGAAAGGGCATTTTAAAATCAAAGAAGAAAAGATGTAATTTAAAATAAGGGTCAGTCATCTTCAAGAAAGAACAGGGTTCTATAGTATATGGGAATGTATATGTGTACAATATGTACTACATTATCTATGCACTAAGGAAATAATAATGCCTCTTTTTTCATGGACTTACTATAAAAACTTTGTTGCTGAACAGCATTTGGGAATAACTGGTATAAACATGATAGCTGACTAGTCACTTTAATTTTTGTCATTTGGTTGTCCTGGCAGCTCATAGTCACAAACTTAGATTTGGTATTAAAATGTACCCTCTTGGCCAGGTGCGGTGGCTCACACCTGTAATCCCAGGACTTTGGGAGGCTGAAGCAGGTGGATCACGTGAGGTCAGGAGTTCAAGACCAGCCTGGCCAACATGGTGAAACCTCGTCTCTACTAAAAATACAAAAATTAGCCAGACGTGGTGTTACATGCCTGTAGTTTCAGCTACTCGGGAGGCTGAGACAGGAGAATTGCTTGAACCTGGGAGGCAGAGGTTGCGGTAAGCTGTGATCGTCCCATTGCACTCCAGTCTGGGCAACACAGCAAGACGCTGTCTCAAACAAACAAAAAACTACCCTCTTTTTGTACTGCCTTCCTGCTTTTGAATTTTCCCCCTAAATCAAAGTTCTGATTTTAAATTTTATTTACTTGTGCATACAACTTTGATTAAATGTAATCTCTCAAACCCTTGGCTTTACCTCATTTTTAAGAAGGCATTGGGACAGTTTTACTAGTCCTTTTAGATTGTTAGGAATGGAAGAACACACCCTCTGTATTAAGTGAAGGCACATTTCAAAAGTGGCTGAAGTTTCTTGGAATAAAAATGAACTACAGAATAAAAGACTTACTTAACAAAACTGAAAATTTCCCACTTTTATTAATAACCTCATTATTTCTATTCTAACTTACGTTCTTACCAGTAGAGGTATGAATTCCAGGAGGCACCAATCCTTTAATGTCTCATTTCTTTCTAGTTTCTACACTTTTGAGTTAATGACCCAGGATGACCGGTTAGTAGGCTTGTTTCCACCTTCTAAAAGCTCTTCGATTTGGAATCTTCTGTGCATCAACAAACGATGTGTTTCTCATTGAAATTCTGTTAGTATTAAAATTGTAACTCTTGTTCATTGAAACTTCCCACAAAGCACTGGAAATTCAGTAATCTTTTATAGAATTATTTGGCCTTCTTATTTGGAAAAAACTGGCAATGGTTTTCTCATATGTACTATGCTTGGAAGAAACTCATATAGTGGTTCTGTAGAAAAACAGCTTTCCTACTTGGGTGGTGGGGAGAAAGATATTTTGAGTTCTTTTCATCATTTAATAGGTAACCCTGATTTAGATAATATATTGATTTTCCTCTAGGCAGGAAAGGCATACCCTGAAGAGGCTTCAGTAAACATCCAGGGATTAGCGAGAGGATTTGGGAAGTCTAGAAATGGGTTGGGCTCACTTCCAAAGAAGGAGGGTGCAAGTTCCCCTAGGGCTAAGCTACGTATGATGAAAAACTCAGCAGCAGCTCTTCTCCAGACCACACTAGACCACTGACTGCTTCTTGGGCAAGGAACTCATCAGTAACTTATAAGCTTTCCTTAACCCTTCTTACCACTTTTCTTAGTTGATTTCTTGAGGCTAAACTAAACTGAGACTGTCCTTCCTCTTTGGTAAGTCTGTTTTATTCAGATGGGCAGACAGTGTCATTTTCGAGTGATGGTTGTAAAACAGTGACAGTCCAGGCTTACTTACAGTCATGGCAAATAAAAAAGTCAAAATAAATGAATGCCGAATTTTTTCTCCCCTCTTCAAATAGAAAAGAACGTCCTATATCATTAGGAATTTTCCCATTACCCGCTGGAGATGGATTACTTACACCTGATGCTCAGAAAGGAGGAGAGACCCCTGGATCTGAGCAATGGAAATTTCAGGAATTAAGTCAACCACGTTCTCATACCAGCCTGAAGGTAAGCTTTAAGTGCTGAAATTGTCAGTTTACATTTCATAAACTTGCTTATCCTAATTGAAGTGCTAGACGACCACAGTATAATAAAATGTAATTGTTTGTATACATTTAGTTTGTAAAATTGATTTTTTAAATTGAAAACGAGCTCTTCCCAAAGAGTGTGTTTTTTAGTATTTTATTTCAAATTATATAGGAAAAAAGTGAAGTATTATATCATCTTGATTAGTATACTAATGACAAAAATTAATTTCTATTTGATTTAGGCTGTATGAGTTTAGGGTAGGGTGACTAGTGAGCCTAATTATATTAGAACTGAAAATCGCTATTACCAGAAAGTCTTGGTTCATGTTAGAGGCTTTCCAGTTGAGCAGGGTTTCACTTACAGAAAAACATAACAGAACAAATACACTGTTCCTTCTTTAAAACCACTTCATAGAACAATCTACAAAAATGCATTCTGTTTAGCTAAAAAGGCCTGGTGTAAATTAATTATAGATGTGTTCTTGACCAAGAACTTGTCATCAAATAAGTGATAAATATAAACAATAATATATGCTAAGAGTGAATATGAACTAATAATTAACTTTTAAGAATACTTCGCCGGGCGCGGTGGCTCAAGCCTGTAATCCCAGCACTTTGGGAGGCTGAGACGGGCGGATCACGAGGTCAGGAGATCGAGACCATCCTGGCTAACACGGTGAAACCCCGTCTCTACTAAAAATACAAAAAAAAAAAAAAAAAAAAAAAAAAAAAAAAAAAAAAAACTAGCCGGGCAAGGAGGCGGGCGCCTGTAGTCCCAGCTACTTGGGAGGCTGAGGCAGGAGAATGGCGTGAACCCGGGAGGCGGAGCTTGCAGTGAGCTGAGATCTGGCCACTGCACTCCAACCTGGGCGACAGAGCGAGACTCCGTCTCAAAAAAAAAAAAAAAAAAAAATACTTCAAGTTATGTTCTGTATCTTTTAAAATGAAATATTCACAAAGATAATACTGATTATTAAAGATTTTTTGTTACCTTATAAAATCTACTCATCATGAAACAGGTCACCTGCAATGAATAGAAATGAATTACATGTATCTTATTTCCTTTTCCTGCTTTATTTTTCTCCATAATACTTGTCATGGTCTAAGCATGTAAAGATAGTTCTTAACAATGCTTCTAAAATACTGTCATTTACTGTATTTATTTGCCTCTAGACTCCTCCCTAAGAACATGGATTCCATGAGGTTTATTTACTGCTGTATCCCCCTAGCACTTGGAAAAGTGCCTAGCACATTATAGGCACTCAGAACATGTTTGTTGAATGAATGATTTGTTTTAGATGTTAGAAAGAATCTTTGAGGACAAGATAAGTGGTCTTTTTCTCAACTCTAGAATGTAGAGGCATTCAGAATCATTCTATTGACCTTTGAAATGTGCTCAAAACAGTAAGCAGTTGATAAATATTTGATAGCTTTTCTCCCACTGAAAAGCATTTTTAACAATAGGGGTTACCTTTTCCCCCTTCTTGCTCAATTTGTTAGAAGCTAATAGTGCTCAGTATTAACCCACAGTGATGTTACTGGGTAACTCTCTCCTTTTTTTTTTTGAGATGGAATCTTGCTGTGTCGCTCACGCTGGAGTGCAGTGGTGCGATCTCTGCTCACTGCAACCTTGGCTCACTGCAGCCTCCTCCTCCTGGGTTCAAGCAATTCTTCTGTCTTAGCCTCCCAAGTAGCTGGATTTGCAGCACCCACCACCATGCCTGGCTAATTTTAGTATTTTGAATAGAGATGGAGTTTCACCATGTTGATCAGGCTGGCCTCGAACTCCTGACCTCAGGTGATCCACCCGCCTCAGCCTCCCGAAGTGCTGGAATTACAGGCGTGAGCCACCATGCCTGGCTGCAACTCTCTCTTTCTTTACTCCTGTCACAGTGGGTCTTTTAGCCTTCTTGTAGGTTTAATAGATTTTCCAAAACACTCATGTCTCAATCGCCTACTTGCCGTGTCCACTTTCCCAAAACAAAATTAAGTAGGAGGGATACTTTTAGTACAAAAAAATCCCATATGGTAACTATATTTTAATTACTACCCAAAAGTGCACCTTAAGAGATTATTATAATTCTCTTTATTTTTTAATCCAATGATAGGGTATGCCAGAACTTTACTGACAAGTTTTAAACCAATTAACAAATTATTAGTATGGACTTAAGCAGAGGAGTTTCTTGTGTCCTTCCCAGAGAGTTTCTAAAACGAAACCCTATCTCTCGCTACTTGGTCTGGACATGGAGTCACTAAATGGGATAAAGACTCAATGAATAAGGATTTCCATGAATGGGGTGGTGCTTACAAAATGGCAAAGTCTAGTTTGTAAATCATGTTACTAGTTGGGATGTACAGTATTTTATTTTTCACCGAAGCCCTTGTCGTTCACTAGATAACTTTCTACTTTACCAGGGCTGGAAGTCAGGGGTTTAGGATTCACTTGTGGGCTATGCCACAGGTATGTCACATGTCCTGTCATTTTGGTTTCCGTGTATAACAGGAATTGGACTAGACTCTAAAATATCATTTCCCCTGAGATTGGGGATGACCTGGCCATCTTAGGGCATGTTTTGACTTCATTATGAAAAAATTGAAGGTGTAAATTATAATTAACACTAGTTTTACTACCACAGTTTTTCTGTGAAGTAAGGTTAAGGTGAAAATGTCCTGTGAGAGGATGACAGAAAACTTTGTGGCAGAAGAGGAGCAGATAAGGGGATTTGCCAGTGATTGTAAAGTTATGGCCCTTCTTTGTTGGTGTGTTACAAATTTCTCAACTGTGAGAGACCTGTGGTGAGTGAGGTTATAAATAATCTAATGGATTTTCTAGGAATGATGCACCTAGAAAAATGTACAAGTTCTTAAAAAGAAATATTTGTACATATTCTTGATTTATCACAATCTCAGGGAGATTGACAAATAAATGAAATAATAGAACTTCAAGTATTGTTAAAGCAAGGTAAGCTAAAGAGTAATTAGTAAGGAAGGGCACTTATTTTAGGGTGTGAGAGAAAGCCTCTGGAAGATGACTTGCATCCTGGCATGGGGATGTGCTGGTGCATGGGAAGGTCTGGAGGAGTACGTGTTGAGGAAGATGAGATGACAAATGCGAAGGCCCTGACGTGGGGAAGAACTTCATTATGTTTATATGGTGGTTTTCTCTTCATTGCACTCAGACTTTCAGTCCTACTTACTGCCCCAACATGCCTTCTGTCAAGGGTGCCAAAAGAATCCATCTTTCCAAATCTAATGGAAAATTCTCAGTCCTCATCTTACCTTTTAGCAGCATTTATATATTTGAAAATATTCAGCTTCTTGAAATACTTCCTTCAGTTTGCTTCCAGGATTCCCCCTGGCAAACACACACTGATTTTCTTCACCATTCCTTCTCCATTGCTGGTTTCTCTTCTGCTTTTGGACTTCTAAATGTTGAGGTACTCCTCAGCCCTTCTCTACTTAATCTGGGTAGATCAAATTCCATGTCTGTAAATGCCATCTGTGCATCAGTGTTCACAGATTTGAATCTCCAACTCATATCCCTACTCTGGACTCTAGACCTCTGCATCTAATTGCTTTTCTTTATAGTTTCCTCACATATATATGCTTTACCTTGCCTAGATTACCACCAGTAGAAATACCCTCATTCAAGGCCAGTCCAAATATCACAGTTTACATGTATTCTCACTAACACACTAGAGACTAACACCCTATTGATTGTCCTCAAATCGAATTTAGAGATCAGTTCAAGAAGAAAGCAGAGAAGTTATGTATTGCTTTATTAACAGGAATTTCATACCTGGGGACTTCTAGTGAAATTGATAAAAAGAAACTCCTTATGTTAAATGATCAAAGCTGTTCTGTTAAAAAGTGTATTATAAAAGTGCTACAGGCTGGACATGGTGGCTCATGCCTGTAGTCTGAGTACTTTGGGAGGCCAAGGCAGGAGGATCACTTGAGTCCAGGAGTACAAAACCAGCCTGGGCAACATAGTGGGACTCCATCTCTTTTCCTTTTTTAAAAAAAATGTTTATACATGCACACACACACACACACACACACACTATATATATATATTTTTTTGTTTGTTTGTTTGTTTTGAGATGGAGTCTAGCTTCATCCCCCAGGCTGGAGTGCAGTAGTGCAATCTTGGCTTATGCAACCTCTGCCTCCCGGGTTCAAGTGATTCTCTTGCCTCAGTCTCCCAAGTAGCTGGAATTACAGATGGGCACCACCATGCCTGGCTAATTTTTGTATTTTTAGTAGACATGGGGTTTTGCCATGTTGGCCAGGCTGGTCTCGAACTCTTGACTTCAAGTGATCTGCCTGCCTCAGCGTCCCAAAGTCCTGGGATTACAGGTGTGAGCCTCTGTGCCCGGCTTGTGTTTTACGTATTTTAAACATTTATTCCTCTAGTGTCAAGTGACTCTGTCTCTACAAAATATTTAAAAATTAGCTAGGCATGGTGGTGTGCAGTTTTAGTCCCTGCTACTCAGGAGGAACAGGCAGGAGGATCAACTTGAGCCTGGGAGGCTGAGGCTATAGAGAGCCATGATCATGCTACTGCACTCCAGCCTGGGTGACAGAGTAAGTCCTTGTCTCAAGAAAAATAATTAATAATAACAATGATGGGCTAAGGCTGAGAATGGACAAAATGTTAAGGTGAGACAGTTAATCTTACTGAATTATGTTCACAAAGAAGCTACAATTAAAGAAGGAATTGGAGAAGAAAAGGCCAAGTATAGCCAAGACAATCCTGAAGAATGATAAGTACAAGAACTTGCGCTACCAGGTATTAAGATTTACTATAAAGCTTAATTATTAAGGTGGTATAGTATTGCTTCATCTTCCTTTTCTCTTTCCTTTCTGCACAATTCAGTTCTAAAGCCACCAGGCAGGGCAGAGGAAGGTAAGGCTTTCCATGGTGCTTAGGAGCAGGGGTGGGGTTGTTATAACCCAAGCAAAGTTAGGAGAGTAATCCATATGGGGTAGCCTGCTGTAGAGAGTCAGGGCCCCAGCAGCATTAAGGACATCCCTGCAGGATGGCAGCCAGGCTTGGAGGTACAAGACCCTAAGCAGGATGATGAGAGCCTCCCCAAGGAGAAGTGCCAGGTATAGGGTGTCAGACCCTGAGCAGGTGAGGAAGGCAGCATCTGTGTGTGGTAGGGGGAGACGGGGCTGGAGTGGAGAAGAAAGAAGATGCATGGGGAAAGAAGGGCGTTAGTGGAGGGCTGTAGTGGCAGAGAAGAGAGACCGTAAGAGACATGAGCCCTGAAAGACAAGGCACAAGGGAGTTTTAGAATGGAAGAAGATGTCAGCAGGGTCAGCTGGTGTGGGGAAGTCATGTAGAATGAGGACTGAATTTGTAAATGTATAGGTGTAGATTTGAGCAGTTTAAGTTGTAGGGCCAGTAACAGGAGTAACTGTAAATCATAAAAAGAGGAAATAACATGTATAGACTACCCAAAATGGTGATTGTGGTGGGAGGAGAGAAAAAGGATAACTTGAGGTGGAGATTAGCAGAGCAGGGGGGAAAAGTATAGAATGGGAGAGACTGGGTTGTTGGTATGCTTACAAGAAGGGTTCAACAGAGAGAAAAAGACAAGGGAGTGAAGAAAGATAATTGATACATCAGAATCCTAGAAGGGCAGAGGGGAAGGGATCACATATCCCAGCTACAACTCAGATCTCCTTTGTTGCTGGGACAGCTTCAGTTTTTCCTAGACTTTTGCTGTATTATTTGCAGTTACAAATAATACTGTGGTAAATAACCAACCAAGGTCTACAAAGCAGCATGAAAATTATATGGCTGGCATACAGCATGCACACACACATATGCATGTGTATACATATGTGCTCCAAAAAAGTATTTTTTTCTTTGAAGAGCATCCTTGGTTGTTGATTATTAGTAGAATGTGACCTTTAGATCTGAGAAAAGCAATTTTAACTAACTAAACCAATTGGATGGACACCTACTTGTGAAAATTTCAGAGAGTTCTCATAAAATCACATGACTTGTGATACTTTAGTAAACTGCTGTGAGAAGCTCTTGTTAGCAGTTTGGTATGTAAAGCCAGTCAATGTGTGCTGCATTCTTCAGGGGATGTGTTTAGCATGCAGAACAGGAAATGTCTAAACAGAGCCAGCATTCTTGTTGAGAGAATTTTCCATCCTCCTCCATTTGTGGTTGTTCTGAAATTGTTCCTATTTCTTTAGTTTCCGCAAGCTTTAATCTCTGTAGTAGTTGAATCATATCTATTGTTATTTACAATTCCTATTATAAAATGCATGTTTAATTTAAAAAGTTAAAGTTTGCAGTTTTAAATAACTTCTTTGAAGTAATTTTAGACTTACAGAAAAGTTGCAAAAATAGTACAGCGTTCCATATACCCTTCACACAGCATCCCCTGACATTAACCACAATACAGTCATCGAAGCTATGAAATTAACATTGGTACAATACTGTTAGGTAAACCTGTATTTGAGTTTTACCAGTTTTTCCACTAATATCCTTTTTCCCTTCCAGAATCCAGCCCAGGATCCCACATTGCTTTTTTTTAAAAAAAATTTTTATTACAGACAGGGCCTCACTAGGTTGCCCAGATTGGTCTCGAACTCCTGGCCTGAGGTGATCCTGCTGTCTCAGCCTGCCAAAGTGCAGGGATTATAGGCATAAGTTACCACACCTGGCTTCCACATTGCATTTATACGTTATGTCTCCCCAGTCTTCCCAGCGTGTAACAGTTCCTCAGTCTTGTCTTGTCTTTCATGACCTTGAGATTTTTTGAAGAGTACTGGTTAGTTGTTTTGTAGAATGTCTCTCCATTTGGGCTTCTCTGATTTCTCATTATTAGATTGAGGTTATGTATTTTTGGTGAGAATACAACAGAATCTAGTGTCTTGGTGTGGATATACTTTGAGACTATGTAGATATCCTGTTTCTGTTCAAACTTTCATTCACTGATTTTAGCATCCACAGTGGATTTTGCCTACAACAATTATTAGTAAAATATTGCTAATAGTTCTGTTTTCTTCATTCTACATTTATTAATTGGAATTCTTCTATCAGGGAGAGTTGTCTTCTTCCCCCCTTCCCTCCATTCCAGTTTGGATTCAATGGAGATTATATATATGTGTGTATACACACACACACATATACATATATATACACACATATATGTATATATTTTATTCTGTGGGCTATGCAAACCTATAATTTCTTTGGGTTCTCAAATTATTCTAGCTTTGGACATTGAGAGCTCTTGCAGTATGGCTCCTGTGCTCTTTTGACATACCCCATCCTTTTTGAGTGCTTTCTTCCTTACTGGCACCATAAGATGTTCCAAGCTGTTGTATTTTCCCTGCCCCACTCTTAAAAATTTGACTACTTCTCAAAGGAGCTCTGGCACATTTTTTGGGAGAAGGGTATTTAGGAACCAAGATCTAGGCACTATTCATTCTTTTATTTCTGGTTTGAGTTTTTCCATTAGTTTATACCTCCTTTATAGAATTTTGTATTAGTGTACATACTAGGGTAAAATAAAAGTAGAGTTTTAAGAAAAAATGGATTATGTGTTATAATATTTCATATTGTTTTTGCTTTTGACAGTGGATAAGGAATTTGTTCTATAAACTCAATTTTTGCTTATAAGCTTTTCTTCCTCATATATATCTTCACGTGATAACTTTAGGAACCACCCATAGGTGACTGTTAGATTTCGAAGGAAAAGAAGGGTAAAGATTTTATTGTGTTATTTGTTGACCAAGATGCCTATTATGTATGTTGAGAATGGAAACTGGTAAAAATGTAAATAAGCAGTGCTTTTAAAATTATGGTGTTTAAATATTGTATTTTAAATGTGACTTCATCTGAGGTAATTGGCACATAGGTATTTATTAATACTTACGTTTAGGCTGGGTGTGGTGGCTCACGCCTGTAATCCCAGCACTCTAGGAGGCCAAGGTAGGTGGATCATCTGAGGTCAGGAGTTCGAGACCAGCCTGGCCAACATGGCAAAACCCTGTCTCTAATAAAAATACAAAAATTAGCCGGGCATGGTGGCGCACGCCTGTAGTCCCAGCTACTCAGGAGGCTGAGGAAGAAGAATCACTTGAACCCAGGAGGCAGAGGTTGCAGTGAGCCAAGATCGTGCCATTGCACTCCAGCCTGGGTGACAGAGCGAGACTCCATCTCCAAAAAAAACCAAAAAACAAAAAACTTATGTTTACTGTTTAAACAAACTTTTAGAATAGGAGAAGTTGTTTAACATATTTTCTACTGAAAAAATTACCTTTTTCACTTAAAAAAATTTATTGATGCTCACTGCGTTAGGCACAATGCCATGTACTAGAAATGTTGTTAAGGTGCTCAGAGGTCCAAATATTTTCTAAAACAGGCCTTTATATTTCTTTTAAAAAGTTATTTTAGGCCAGGCGCGGTGGCTCAAGCCTGTAGTCCCTGCACTTTGGGAGGCCGAGGCGTGCAGATCATGAGGTCAGGAGATTGAGACCATCCTGGCTAACATGGTGAAACCCCGTCTCCACTAAAAATACAAAAATTAGCCGGGCATGGCCGTGGGTGCCTGTAGTCCCAGCTACTCAGGAGGCTGAGGCAGGAGAATGGTGTGAACCCGGGAGGTGGAAGTTGCAGTGAGCCGAGATTGTCCAGCCTGGGTGACACAGCGAGACTCTGTCTCAACAAAAAAGAAAAAAAGAAAATAGTTATTTTACTACTCAGGAGGCTGAGGTGAGAAAACTGCTTGAAGCCAGGAGTTCCAGGTTGCAGTGCACTATAATGGTGCCTGTGAATAGCCATGTCATTCCAGCCTGGGCAATATAGCAAGATCCCGTGTCAAAAAAAATTATATTAATTCAGTTTCACGATTTTTAGTAATACTGAATAAAATAGAGTAGGAATGGGAAGTTTCTTCAACCCTAAATTTCATTTCCTCCCCCGTCATTGTAAATAGTTGATGAATCCTTGGCCTTTTTCTTTACAGGTACACATAGATATAATGTCTTTTTAAGATAAGTGGGTTTATAAGTATTTTCCTGCTGCTTGATGTTTTTTTTTTTCATTTAATGACATATCTTGACAATCTTTCTACTTTTATATAGAGAGAGCTACCCAAGTTTTTACCTGGTTTTTGATGAAGAGAATGATTAAAGATTATGAGAATCCAGAATCAAGGATCATATAAATAAACATTAAGTGCTCTTACCACCAAAAACAAGTATGACGTGCTAGATGTGTTTATTGGCTTGAATGTGGTGATTGTTTCACAATATGTATTTTAAAAATCACCTTAACTGTATACTGTATTTGTCAGTTATATCTCAATAAAGCTAGGGGGGAAAAAGCTAAGTCTATTAAAGAAGAGGCAGTCTGGTTTCCTATAAAGTGAATCATGCCTTGCTAATCTGTGTATTTTTTATTTTTTGTCTTGTTGAGATGGAGTTTCGCTCTTGTTGCCCAGGCTGTAGTGCAATGGCGTGATCTTGGCTCACTGCAACCTCCATCTCCTGGGTTCAAATGATTCTCCTGCCTCAGCCTCCAGAGTAGCTGGGATTACAGGTGCCCACCACCACGCCTGGCTGGTTTTGTATTTTTAGTAGAGACGAGTTTTCTTCATGCTGGTCAGGCTGGTCTCGGACTCCTGACCTCGGGTGATCCATCTCCCTTGGCTTCCCAAAGTAGCTGGGATTACAGGTGTAAGCCACTGCGGCCAGCCTAATCTGTGTATTTTTAAGGGCATAATTGAGAGCTAGCAGCCTTTCAAGAAGACTTTGATGAATTTCCAGACCAAGAGTATTTAAAACTGTTGCTTTGTATTTAAGAGAAACACATCCATCTCATAGAGGGAAAATGTATAGATGGAAATAAAGAATATGAATAAATAGATTTTTATGAAAAAGGATTTGGGACTGGGCACGTGGCTCATGCCTGTAATCCTAGCACTTTGGGAGGCCAAGGAAGGTGGATCACTTGAGCCCAGGATTTCGAGACCGGCCTGGGCAACATGGCGCGACCAAATCTCTACTAAAAATACAACAATTTATCCAGGCATGGTGGGGTACACCTATAGTCCCAGCTACTTGGGAGGCTGAGGTGGGAAAATCACCTGAACCCTGCGAAGTTGAGGCTGCAGTGAGCCATGATTGTGTCACTGCACTCCAGCCTGGGCGACAGGAGTGAGACCTTATCTCAAAAAAGAAAAGAAAAAGGATTTGGATTTTGGTGATCCTTTGATCATGAGTGTTATCTAACTAATTCAGAAATGATCGAAGGAGGTGTGATAAACATTTCTGAGTATGCTGCACTGGAATATTGGTATGTTAAATAGTCAAAGGGACTGGACTGGAATAAACATCAAGAAGATTTCATAAGGTAGTGGAAGTAGGAAAAAAGGTTAAATCATGAACTGCATGTCGATAAGACATTGATCCAAATGGCGGCTTCTGAACCATGGTATTACTTCGTAAGGTCAGCTTAAGTCAAATGAAAACAAAGCCTCCAGCCCTCATTTTAAACACAGTAGATATTAGATGAATCTTGTATCCTGGGAGATAGTACAAGCCAAAGATACAGCTATGTTAAAACCTAGTAAACACGTAATTTTTTTCTCTTTTATAATCTTCCCTCTTCCTAGGTCAGCAATAGTCCTGAACCTCAGAAGGCTGTAGAACAGGAGGTGAGAATGGTGCTTCTTAACATTTTGCAAAAAGTACACTAAAGTGATTAACTATTGATTACTTCCTCAACTGCTATTCTCAAGACATCAGATGCTCAGTTTGGAAGACTATTGTTATAATTCACTGAAATATAAAAGAAAACTATTTCCACTATAGTGGTTGTCAGGGCTTTACTGTAATCTGTAATTTATTCCTTCCCCAAAGTAAGCATTTTTAAATAAAGGAAAGAAAATATAAGTAAATTCTGTGAAATTCAGCCTGTTTCCATTTATCCAGCTCTATGTAATGGTATACTTTCCAGAAATACCTTCCTCAGGGCATAATGTTTATAACTTGTATGTGTCCTGGATGTGGCCTAGTGTGTCATCTTACCGTGGACTGCTTCCGTAGTTTGTTCAAGTTCTTCATCTCCAGTCAGGGCACCATCCAGCTTTATTCATCAAACATCTGTTAAGAGCCTACTACAGGCCAGGTGTGGTGGCTCATGCCTGAAATCCCAAACACTCTGGGAGACTGAGGCAGGTGGATCACTTGATCAGGAGTGCAAGACCAGCCTGGCCAATATGGTGAAACCTTGTCTCTACTAAAAATGCAAAAATTAGCTGGGCGTGGTGGCAGACATCTGTAATCCCAGCTATACAGGAGGCTGAAGCAAGAGAATTGCTTGAACCAAGGAGATGGAGGTTGCAGTGAGCTAAGGTGGTGCCACTGCCCTCTCAGCCTGGGCAACATAGTGAGACTCCATCTCAAAAAAAAAAAAAAAAAGTAGCCTGCTACATGTCAGGCTTAATATGCTGGGCACTGGGGATAACAAGATATCTGTGACTTTCTCTTATGTGCTAGGTCAGGGGTTGACCTGGGTCCATGGAAGCCCTCTAGCATCAACAGTGAAAAAGTACCCTGTTCCTTCGAAATATACTCAGTGTTAGGACATTCATACCTTTCCTTTAATAATTGGAATTCTCTTGAAGCTACCATTCTATTTACACTTAGATGGATTTGACTGAAATGTGAGTATCTAGAGTTAAGGTTTTTAGTGTTTCCTTTGGGTCACAGACTCTTAGGAACCAAATTATTTGAAACTCTCCAGAAGAATGCATGTGCGCATCATTTTGTAACTTTTTTATGCCACATAGCTGTAAATCAAAAGAATTTTAAGAACCAGTGCTTTAGAGACTTACTTTCACTTGGGGAGAAAGAAATGTAGGTCTAAAATTATTATTGTGTTAATAGTAAGGGATCCTATGTGGGGCTAGTTGGTTGTTTGTAGTTTTGTCTTTATTTTCATTTTGCTTAAAATCCTCAAATCTAAGAGACAGACTTACATAGCAGAGTTGCTTGCCTTTATATAGCTTATTTCAGAAGTTAGGCTGCTCAGGAAAACACTACATTGGCATGTAGTGTCTGTAAGTTGAACCGAATGGGATAATTTGTTTTTTCTAGTTGTAAACATCGTTTATAGTCTGTTAGAAAATAGTTATGCTGCAAAGCCAGATAATACATGACATATATATTCTATATAGCACTAAGCACATGGTGCATTTGGTAAATGGAACAAATGAAAATATTTTGAAGAGCTTATAGACTTTTAGCCTGATATCTAAAACCCATAAGAAAATGGCACAAAGACTAGATTGCTTTTACTGCAGTATCTCAAGTAAAACTAAAAGTAATGACATTTATTTTGTGTGTGTGGTAAAAACACGTAAACATTACCATCTTACAAGCTCTGTTGTGGTCTCTACAGGGAGAAAAAAAATGACCATTTTAACCATTTTTAAGTATATAGTTCGATAGTGTAAGTATACAGTTCAATAGTGTTATGTATATTCATATTATTGTAAAACAGCACCAGAGCTTTTTCATCTTGCAAATCTAAAACTCTACACTTATTAAATAATAACTTCCTTTCCAACTCCTCTAGCCCCTGGAAACTACCATTTTACTTTCTGTTTCTATGAATTCGATGTCACATATTAAATACTGCACATAAATAGAATCATATAGTATTTGTCTTTTTGAGGCTGGCTTATTTCATTTAGCGTAATGTGCTCAAGGTTCATTCATGTTATAGCATGTGACAGAATTCTCTTCCTTTTTAAGGCTGAGTAATATTTGATTGTATGTGTACACCACATTTTGTTTATTTATTTGTTAATAGACATTTGGGTTGGTTTCACCTTATGGCTGTTATGAATAATTTTTATGAGCATATACCCGGAAGTGAGATTGCTGGACGATATGGTAGTTCTATTTTTAATGTTTTTAGGAACTTTCTTACTGTTTTCCAGAGTGGTTGCATCATTTTACAATCCTACCCCCTATGCACAAGTGTCTAATGTATTCACATCCTCTTTTTCTTGATAGTAGTCATCCTGATGGGGGCCAGGTGATGATAACTCATTGTGGTTTTGATTTGCATTTCTCCAGTGATTAGTGGTGTTGATCATCATTGTGTATGCTTCTTGGCCATTTGTGTTACATCTATTTTTTTTTTTTTCAAAGCACAATTTAAATATGCACAGACATGCCATTCTTTTACATGTACTTCCAAATCTTGTACTAGCTTTTTGTGAACATTCTCTAGTGACATGTACACCTATGATGTGGCAGTTCCCTAAAGGCTCTAAAGGGGGATTGGGGCTATAAAATAAATATGTTAGAAAGAGACTTGACAACTGTGTAAGTCTCCATGTTTGACACCACTCATGCCATTGAAAAAGGTATCTTAATGATGTCAGACAATAGGATTTGATAGGCCAGTGGTCATTTGCAGTCAAGAGTATTAGCCAAAACAGCACAACCTGGCATGTGACATGTAAAGTCTAATGTAAAATAGGAATTTGCCATCTCAAGAAGCCACAGATTGAATGTGAAATAGCAGCATGCAACTCCCCTGGAACTTTATGTTGAATGATTTGTAATAAATGCTTTTCAGTTAGGACCTCTTAAGAATTTTCCCTTGTTTGCATGCATAGTCATGTGTCGCTTAACAACAGAGATACATTCTGAGAAATGTGTAGTTAGGTGATTTTGTTGTAGGAACAACAGAGATACATTCTGAGAAATGTGTAGTTAGGTGATTTTGTTGTAGGAACATCACAGAGTGAATTTACACAAACCTAGATGGTATAGCTTACTACACACCTAAACTATATAGTATGGCCTGTTGCTCTTAGACTGCAACCTGTACAGCACGTACTGAATACTGTAGGCCAGTTGTAACACAATGGTAAGTATTTTGTGTACCTAAACATAGAAAACATACAGTAAAAAAAAAAAAATGAAATATTTAAAATGGTTTACCTCTATAGGGCACTTACCATGGATGGAGTTTGCAGGACTGCAAATTGCTCTTGGTGAGTCAGTGAGTGAGCAGTGAGTGAATATGAAGGCCTAGAGCATTACTGGACATTATTGCAGACTTTATAAAATGCTGTCCACTTAAACTATACTACATTAATTTTTTTCTTCAATAATAAATTTTTTTTTTCTTTTCTTTTCTTTTTTTTTTGAGACAGAGTCTGGCTCTGTCGCCCAGGCTGGAGTGCGGTGGCCGGATCTCAGCTCACTGCAAGCTCCGCCTCCCAGGTTTACGCCATTCTCCTGCCTCCACCTCCCAAGTAGCTGGGACTACAGGCGCCCGCCTTGTCGCCCGGCTAGGCTAGTTTTTTGTATTCTTTAGTAGAGACGAGACGGGGTTTCACCGTGTTAGCCAGGATGGTCTCGATCTCCTGACCTTGTGATCCGCCCGTCTCGGCCTCCCAAAGTGCTGGGATTACAGGCTTGAGCCACCGCGCCCGGCCTCTTCAATAATAAATTAACCTTAGCTTACTGTAACTTATTTACTTTATAAACTTAAAAAATTTTTTTTACCTTTTTGACTTTTTAAAATAATGTTTAGCTTAAAACACAAACACAATTGTATAGCTCTATGAAAATATTTTCTTTATATCCTTATTCTGTAAGCTTTTGTCTATTTATTTATTTATTTATTTACTTTTTGCTTTTTAAACTTTTCTGTCAAAAACCAAAACACACACATATTATTAGGCTTGGCTTACACGAGATCAGGATCATCAATGTCGTATTTTCCACCTCCACATCTTGTCCCACTGGAAAATTTTCAGGGGCAATGACACACATGGAGCTGTCACCTCCTATGATGACAATGCCTTCTTCTAGGGTACTTTTGCAGCACCCACCTGAGGCTGTTTTATAGTTAACTTTATTATTATTTTTAAGTAGAAGGAGAAGTATACTTTAAAATAACAATGAAAATTATAGTAAATACATAAACCAGTAACATAATTGTTTATCAAGTATTATGTACGGTATAGAATTGTATGTACTATACTTTTATACACCTGGCAGTGTAGTAGTTTTGTTAACACCCTAGTGCATTGCACTGGGATTTATGACAGTTGCAATATCACTGGGCAACATGAATTTTTCAGCTTCATTTTAATCTCATGGGACCACCACCATATATGCCGTATGCTGTCTATTATTGACCAAAACGTCATTATGCAGATACGGCACATGATTGTATTATCTTGTGAGAGTACTGTTGACCAAAAATGTATTTTAATTTTTAACACATTGATTATTTTTTTTTTTTTTAGAAAAAAGGTTTTGCTCTGTTGCCCAGGCTGGGTGCAGTGGTATGATCTTGGCTCACTGCAACCTCCACCCCCTTCTGGATTCAAGTGATTCTTCGTGCCTCAGCTGCCCGGGTAGCTGAGATTATGGGCATATGCCACTATGCCCAGCTAATTTTTGTATTTTTAGTAGAGACGAGGATTCACCATGTTGGCCAGGCTGGTCTCGAACTCCTGGCCTCAAGTGATCCCTTGGCCTCCCAAAGGGCTGTGATTACACACATGAGACACTGTGCTTAGCCTCATTCTATCTTTAATTGAAGACAGTTAGTGAGGTATAATACAAGAATATTGTACCCCTGGCCAAATGCTGTGTCCGATTTCCCATCTAAGTGCTTTTCTGCTAATCTTAGAAGGTTTATGTCACCACTGCCTGGGATACCAAGAAGAAAGGCCTCTTTCAAAAATGGTTTCCCGGCTGGGCACAGTGGCTCACATCTGTAAACCCAGCACTTTGGAAGGCTGAGGCAGGTGGATCACCTGAGGTTGGGAGTTCGAGACCAGCCTGACCAACATGGAGAAACCCCATCTCTATTAAAAATACAAAATTAGCTGGGCGTGGTGGTGCGTGCCTGTAATCCCAGCTACTCGGGAGGCTGAGGCAGGAGAATCACTTGAATCCAGGAGGCAGAGGTTGTGGTGAGTCGAGATTGCGCCATTGCACTACAGCCTGGGCAACGAGCGAAACTCCATCTCAAAAAAAAACAAAAAAAAAACAAAAAAAAAAAAAAAAGAAAAAAGAAAATGGCTCACCCCCTAAAATCAGAGCTTTTCCCTTCTCAGCTCTCATGCTGTGTCTCTGGGATCTAGTTGTCAGAAGTATAGCCCACACAGTGAGCTATTTTAAAGAGTGTAAAATATTTTTATGTGGTAAATATAAAAGGGAAGTAAGTTACATGTAAGCAAATCTCATGTTATTTGGATAGCCTAGGATAAATTTAAAACATAATTTTCTTCTAAGTAGATCCTGATTAACCACTTCCTTGTAGCCTGAAACCTTGGGATTGCTGAGGTATCAGGTCCCTTTCCTGTTTTAGGTTCAGCTCTCTCCTGGTTATTTTATTTTTCATTTTTTATTTTTTCACCCCATGATATCTAGACTGTCTCCTGGTTATTTTATTGCATGCCCCCAGATCCACAAGTGAATTTGGAAAGTGGGCCTTTGGCACACTTTTTATGTTGTGAACTTTTAAATTACTAAGTACAATTTTTTCTAAGGTGAAAATAACCTGCCTTTTGTTGGGAGTGGGAGACTGGAATAATAAGGAGGAAGAAGAAATAATTTCTCTATATTTAAGAGGTAAATGACAATTCCAAGATTGACCTCAAATTATTTATTTTTGACACAGTTTCAAAGGCATATCACTTGCTCGTATAGATGAACTCAGTATTCTCTAGGGCTTTCTGAATCCGTAGTCTTAATGGGTTTTAAGTGTTTTCATCAACACTGTTTATTGGAAATACAAACTGTTTATTTATATTTTTTAATGTGTGTTACATTTGAAACCTTTAAAGAATGAGAATTCATGTACATGATAACATAGGCTCAATCTCAGTTCACTGCAGCCTCTGCCTCCTGGATTCAAGCAATTCTCATGCCTTAGCCTTGCTCATAGCTGGGACTACAGGCGTGCACCACCATGCTGGGCTAATTTTTGGCATTTTTAGTAGAGACAGTGTTTCACCAGGTTTCCCAGGCTGTTCTCAAACTCGTGGGCTCAGGTGATATGCTCACCTTAACCTCTTAAAGTGCTGGGATTATGGGTATGAGCTGACCATGCACAGCCAAATGCTGCTTATTTTTTAATAGAGTGTATATCAAAGCAAAGACAATGCAAATGGTGCTCAGAGGGACTTGTAGTTGTTTTCGCTATCAGCCTCTTTGGCTGCAGAGGTATTAAATACTGTCAGGGTTTTTTTTTTTTTTTTTAATTTTAATACTGTCAGTCTTTTTGACTCAACTCCAAACAGATGAATTTGCTGGAATTAGTAGGTTTCTATCAGATACTTTTATATTGGGTGCCAGTTACCAGTTAAAGAAAATAGTTAGCAATTTTTTTTTTTTTTTTTTTTTTTTTTTTTTTTTTTTTTTTTTTTTGGGACGGAGTCTCGCCCTTTCACCAGGCTAGAGTGCAGTGGCGCAATCTTGACTCACTGCAACCTCCGCCTCCTGGGTTCAAGCGATTCTCCTGCCTCTCAGCCTCCCGAGTACCTGGGATTACTGACATGTGCCACCATGCCTGGCTTATTTTTTTATTTTTAGTAGAGACAGGGCTTCCACATGTTGGCCAAGCTGGTCTGGAACTCCTGACCTCAACTAATCCACCCGTCTTGGCCTCCCAAAGTGCTGGGATTACAGGCGTGAGCCACTGCACCTGGCAATTTTTTTTTTTTTTTTTTTTTTTTTTTGAGATGAAGTCTCGCTCTGTCGCCCAAACTGGAGTTCAGTGGTGTGATCTCAGCTCACTGAAACCTCTGCCTCATGGGTTCAAGCGATTCTCCTGCCTCAGCCTTTTTTATTGTATTGTGGTAAGAACATTTAATGTGAGATCTACCTTCTAAAAATTTTAAGTGTACAATACATTATTACTGTTTTATGTGATGGGATCTTGCTGTGTTGCCCAGGCCATTCAAGCGCTTCTTGTGCCTCAGCCTCCGAAGTAGCTGGGATTACAGGCATGCTTGAAGTATGGAAGTAAGAAGTACTCTTTTTTGTTTTTTTTTTTTGAGACAGAGTCTTACTCTTGTCACCCAGGCTGGAGTGCAATGGTGCGATCTTGGCTCACTGCGATCTCTGCCTCCTGGGTTCAAGTGATTCTCCTGCCTCAGCCTCCCGAATAGCTGGGATTACAGACGTGTGCCACCAGGCCCAGCTAATTTTTGTATGTTTAGTAGAGTCGGGGCTTTTCCATGTTGGCCAGGCTGGTCTCGAACTCCTGACCTCAGGTGATCTGTCTACCTTGGCCTCCCAAAGTACTGGGATTACAGGCGTGAGCCACCACACCTGGCTGAAGTATTGTACTCTTAAACATGGATATACTATTTTATTTTTATATGTTATATTGATTGCGTCAAAGATGTTGTACAATATATTATAATTAATACGTACAATATACTGTAATTAGTGATACAGTATTGCAACTGCCATTAAAATGATGTTGACATCAGTGTGTAATTTTATTGCTAATGCTTTTCCTTTTTTGGAGAGAGTCTCACTCTATCCCCCAGGCTGGAGTGCAGTGGCGCGATCTTGGCTCACTGCAACCTCTGCCTCCCCGGTAGCTGGGATTACAGACACCTGCCACCAGGCCTAATTTTCATATTGTTAGTAGATATGAGGTTTCGCCATGTTGGCGAGGCTGGTCTCAAACTCCTGACCTCAGGTGATCTGCCTCCCTGGGCCTCCCAAAGTGTTGGGATTTTAGGCGTGAGCCACCAAGCCTGGCTGCTAATGCCTTTCATATTTTATTTTCAAATTTGCCATTTAGAAAAATCAGCTGGGCACAATGGCTCATGCCTGTAATCCAAGCACTTTGGGAGGCCGAGGCCAGCGGATCACTTGAGGCCAGGTGTTTGAGACCAGCCTAGGCAGTGTGGCAAAACCCCGTCTCTACCAAAAATACAAAAAATTAGTGGGGCATGGTGACACACGCCTGTAATCATAGGTGCTCAGGGGACTGAGGCATGAGAATCGCTTGAGCCTGGGAGGTGGAGGTTGCAGTGAGCTGAGATTATGCCACTGCACTCCAGCCTGGGTGACAGAGTGAGGCTCTGTCTTAGAAAAAAAGAGAAAAATCTCGTGTATGTCTGGAAAAATACGATTTACTTAAATATTTCCCAGTTATTTGCAGAGGAGCTAGAGAGATTATTTATTGATAATCGGTGACTCTTTATTGCCTTTTAAAAATATTATAACTTTCTCCAGACAAGTTTATTTCTTAACCCATTTTTAAAGTACTTTAGAATAAATTACTCAATTAAAATTTCTTCTAAATTACTTTTATTTGTAGGTTGAACTTTCTGATGTTAGCCAGGGTGGATCTAAAGCTACCACTTCAGCATCAATAGCTAAATCGATGTGGCAGTAATTCCTACTGATACTCCCTTAAGGGAATTATATATATATATAATTTATAATTAAAATATTATAAATATAAATTATAAAAAATATTATGTATTTATAATTATATGAATAGTTACTATTATATTTTAAATTCTTAGTATGTGTGAAACACATTGCTAAGCCATAGTGTAGAATAACTTAATAAGAATCTTAAGAAGTAGATACTATTATCTCTATTTTACAGATTATAAAACAAAGGTTTAGAAGGGATACATAACTTACCCAAGGTCATACATTTAGTGAATGATAAATTCACTTAATTTACCCTAATCCTTATTATTATTATTATTTTTTTTTTTAGATGGAGTTTTGCTCTTGTTGCCCAGGCTGGAGTGCAATGGTGCAGTCTTGGCTCACCGCAACCTCTACCCGCTGGGTTCAGGCAATTCTCCCACCTCAGCCTCCCGAGTAGCTGGAATTGCAGGCAGGCGCCACCACGCCCGACTAATTTTTTGTATTTTTAGTAGAGACAGGGTTTCTCCATGTTGGTCAGGCTGGTCTTGAACTCCTGACCTCAGGAGATCCGCCTGCCTCGGCCTTCCAAAGTGCTGGGATTACAGATATGAGCCACTGCACCCGGCCTATTATTATTATTATTATCATAATTAGTGGTGGTGACCGTAAGCTTTTTGTCAGTTTCTCTTCTTAAAACCGGGGTGCTCCAAAAGAACTGCTTCATTCTTGATAACCACTGGACAGTTGTTTATAATTATTTTGGAGCTGCAAACCCCTTTGAATATCTGATAAAAGCTCTAAGTCTTTTCAGAAAAATACATTGTACACAAATGTTTGCATACAATTTCAATTTGCATATACATCTTGAAACCTATCTGTAGATCCTATAATAGTAATCAAATTTCAGTGAGTATGTAACTCACCTGGATTCCTTGTTAAAATATAGATGACCTATTCTCACTGCCCAAAGTTTGGTGCATTAAGTCTGGAGTTGGACTTAGACTCTGTCTACTCCTCTGTACTCCTTCCTCTTTTCTTTTTTTTCTTTTTTTTTTTTTTTTTTTTTTTATTATACTTTAAGTTCTAGGGTACATGTGCATAACGTGCAGGTTTGTTACATATGTATACTTATGCCATGTTGGTGTGCTGCACCCATCAACTCGTCAGCACCCATCAATTCATCATTTATATCTTGTATAACTCCCCAATGCAAGCCCTCCCTCCTCCCCCCCTTTTTTTTCAAAAAGATAGGGTCTTGTTGGGCTTAAGGCATCCTCCCACCGCAGCTGGAATTACAGGCATGTGCATGGCTGGAATCTGCCCCCTCCACCCGCTTTTTTTTTTTTTTTTTTTTTTTTTGAGATGGAGTCTAGCTCTGTCGCTGAGGCGGGAGTGCAGTGGCGTGATCTTGGCTCACTGCAACCTCTGCCTCCCGGGTTCAAGCTATTCTCCTGCCTCAGCCTCCCAAGTAGCTGGGATTACAGGTGCCTGCCACCATGACTGGCTAATTTTTGTATTTTTAGTAGAGACAGGGTTTCACCCGTGTTGGCCAGGCTGTCTAAAACTCCTGATGTTGTGATCCGCCCGCCTCAGCCTCCCGCAGTGCTGGTATTACAGGTGTGAGCTACCACATTTTAACAAGCACTTTAAGCACTTCACATGCTTTAGATGCAGGATGTTTAATACCGCACTTTACAAAGATACCCCGAGATTAAGAATTTGCTTATTCTACTTCTGTTTTAGAGCAGCTATTACAGAGCATGTGTTCTAAATGTTCTAAAGTAGGTCTTTATTACCAAGTGATTGTACAATATTGCAATTGCCATTAAGAATGATGTTGACATTAATGTATAGTTTTATTGCTAGTAATTCTTCTATTTTCAAATTTTCTGTTTAGAAAAATCTCATCTGAAAAAATACAGTTTACTTAAATATTTCCCAATTATTTGTGGAGGGTCTAGAGAGAGTACTTATTGGTAATCAGTGGCTCTTTATTGCCTTTATTTTGAAAAAAAAAAAAAACACAAAACAATAGAACTTTCTTTGGTAGATTTATTTCTTAACCCATTTAATGTGGTTTACAGTAAATTCATCATTTAAAATTTTATTTTAAATTATTTTTATTTGTAGGATGAGCTTTCTGATGTTAGCCAAGGCGGATCTAAAGCTACCACTCCAGCATCAACAGCTAATTCAGATGTGGCAACAATTCCTACTGATACTCCCTTAAAGGAAGAAAATGAAGGATTTGTGAAGGTTACAGATGCACCAAATAAATCAGAGATAAGCAAACACATTGAAGTACAGGTAGCCCAAGAAACTAGAAATGTATCTACTGGTGAGTGACCCTAGTTCTTTACTTACTAGGAAAGTATTCAGTAAACCCAGATAATGTGGGTATGAGAAAATATATCTTTGCGGGTGTTGCCTGCTTTGTATTTATAAAATAGGCGGATATAGTTGGCCCTCTGTATCTGTGGTTCTGCATCTGTAGATTGAAAATATTTGAAAAAAAAAAAAGATAGCTGTGCCTGTACTAAACATGTACATACTTTTTTCTTACTATCACCTGAACAGTACAGTATGACAATTACTTACATAGCATTTACATTGTATTAGGTATTGTAAGTAATCTAGAGATGATTTAAAGTATATGGGAGGATATTGATAAGTTATATGCAAATACAATGCCATTTTATATAAGGGACCTGAGCATCCATGGATTTTGGTATTGTGGTGGGTTCTGGAACCAGTCCCCCATGGATACTGAGATAAGACTGTACTTAATTGTATTCAATGCTTAAAAGAGGTAATGTTTAATTAGTCTTGGAGAGAAACTATTGGGGCCAGGAGTTAGGGGCCAGGAGGTCACAGAGCCTAAAAGACAGGAGGACAGTTCTTTTCTGTCCCCTGTCTTAGTTTAGTCTTTGTCTTTAGTTTCTTTAAATTCCATCTTTTAAATAAGAATGAAAGCAGGGCCTTAGATGCATTGCACTGTGTGTTCCACGAAGCACAAAGGAAAACTGTCTTTGGTTGCTTATTAATTTTTGATATGAACTGTTCACTGAATATATGATATATTGTATAATGCTGTATTTCCTAAAACCCAGTCTTGTACATTTTAAAAAAATGTTCAAATGATACCTTTACAACTGTTTTGTAATATACAAGATTTTTATATTGGGTTACTATGTAATATATGTATTGTTTCTTTCATCATGTCCTTTTTTAAGGCTCTGCTGAAAATGAAGAGAAGTCAGAAGTTCAAGCAATCATTGAATCTACTCCTGAGCTGGATATGGACAAAGATCTCAGTGGATATAAAGGTTCAAGGTAACATAAATGTCAGATGAAGACATATTCTGCCTCCCCACCCCCAACTCCCATAAACACTGTTCTCCAGTCTCTGACTGGACAAAATGGATTCAGATATTTTGTTGAATAAATGTTAGTGTTATATTCTAATTCCTATTCTTGAAACTGACACTGTACATGGTTTAAATTTTTTGTTAAATGTTATCTTTGTAGGGTTATGAATTAGGTGTATGAGCAGGAAGGATGGTGTCTTAGTCTATTTTGTACTGCTATAGCAAAATACCAGAGTGGGTAATTTATATATTTATTTATTTATTTGATTGTTTGTTTGTTTGTTTTGAGATGGAGTTTCGCTCTTGTTGTCCAGGCTGGAGTGCAATGGCATAATCTCGGCTCACTGCAACCTCCGCCTCCTGGGTTCAAATGATTCTCCTGCCTCAGCCTCTCTAGTAGCTGGGATTACAGGCATGAGCCACCATGCCTGGCTTATTTTGTATTTTTAGTAGAGATGGGGTTTCTCCATGTTGGTCAGGCTGGTGTCGAACTCCCTACCTCAGGTGATCTGCCCGCCTCGGGCTCCCAAAGTGCTGGGATTACAGGCGTGAGCTACCACACCCAGCCTTGTTTATTTTTTTTGAGACGGAATCTTGTTCTGTTGCCCAGGCTGGAGTGCTGTGGCGTGATCTCAGCTCACTGCAACCTCTGCCTCCCAGGTTCAAGGGATTCTTCTGCCTCAGCCTCCCAAGTAGCTGGGATTATAGGCACCCACCACCACGCCCAGCTAATTTTTTTTTTTTTTTTGTATGTTTAGTAGAGACGGGGTTTTGCCATGTTGGCCAGGCTGGTCTCGAACTCCTGAGGTGATCAGCCTGCCTCAGCCTCCCAAAGTGCTGGGATTACAGACGTGAGCCACTGCACCTGGCCAGTTTATAAAGAACAGAAATTAATTTTCTCACAGTTCTGGAGGCTAGGAAGGCCAAGATCAAGGTGCTGGCAGGGTCAGGTGTCTGGTGAGGGCTGCTCTTTGCTTTCAAGTTGGTGCCTTGTTGCTGCATCCTCTGGAGGGGAGGAACTCTATGTCCTCACATAGCAGGAGGACAAGTGAGCCCTGAACACTGGATAAAGCCTCATTATTTTATAAGGACTCCAATCCTATTTATAAGGGAGAAGCCCTTATGGCCTAATCACCTCTTGAAGGCCCCATCTTAGTACTATCACATTGGCAACAGCTGAATTTTATAGGGGACACATTCAAACTATAGCAGATAGGGGAAAAAAGACAGCCAAGACATATCCCATACTTTCTGTAACTTGAGGAAACCAAGAAGCAGGAGTGAAGGAAGTAACAGAGTGGGCATGGCAGGGCTGGCAGCAGTGTTACTTTGAGGGCATGAAACAGACCTTTGGCAATGGAGCACACTTATTTTAGGGCCAGCGGCAGGGGACTGCAGCCTGCCGGACACTTCAGTCCAGTCCCCTCCTGACTGGGGCTTGTTACTCACAGGATTACATTGTCCCAGCCACTAACTTGGGGCCAGGGCCCCTCCCCCTAGCACTTACCTTGAGTTTGTGCACGTTTCTTGCTGGGTAGGTTCAGAAGATGATTTCTTTTTTATGTGTACATATGCTAAATAAATGTAATTTAAAAAACAAAACAAAAATTTTGAATAAACTTTTGTACCTTCCCCCAGATCAGGAAGAGAGAATGTACTTCCATCTTGAGAACTGTAATGATCTCATTATTGGAAGAAATTAGTCTCATTTTAGTATCATTTTACATAGGAAGGCTGTTTAGTGCTAGGAAGAAAATGGTTAGATGTCTTTTTTTTTTATATGGAGTCTCGCTCTGTCACCTAGGCTGGATGCAATGGTGCTATCTTGGCTCACTGCAACTTTCACTGCCCCCCCACCCCCTCCCCAGAGTTCAAGCAACTCTCGCATCTCAGCTTCCCAGGTAGCTGAGACTACAGGCATGCAACACCCCACTGGGCTACTTTTTGTATTTTTAGTAGAGACAGGGTTTTACCACGTTGGCCAGGCTGGTCTTGAACTCCTGAGCACAAGTGATCTGCCTGCCTCCCAAAGTGCTGGGAGATTAGACGTCATCTTAATCAGGATTATCCAAAATTCATTGATGCTCAAGAATGTCAGACAGGAGCTACTGCCTTTCTTTTCATTTCTTCCGTAAAGTTTATCCTTTAATTAATTAATGACTATAAAATAAAGCCATGTATTGATCTCTGTTAAGCATTGTGCAGTACGTTATAGCGATTAAAAGCATAGACCCTAGAGTAAAACTGCATGGGTTCAAATCCTGTCTTGGATTTGAATCCTAGGTATGTTTTCTCATCTATAAAACAGTGTTGTGTTAATGCCTCAGATGGTTGTGAAGATTAAATGAATCAATATATGATAAATCATTGCAAAATGCCCCATTCAGTAAATGTTAACTAGTACTGTTTTCATCATGATTTTATATAATTTGATCCTAATTACAACCTTATGAGGTAGATTTTTTTATGCTTATTTTATAAATAAAGACACTTAGAACTTGTTCAAGTAGCGTGTCCCAGATTACCAGGCTAGCAAGAGGTGGACCTGGGATTCAAATCCAGAACCCTCTGTGTGTGTCTCTCTCTCTCTCTCTCTCTCTCTCTCTCTCTCTCTCTCTCTCTCTCTCTCTCTCACACACACACACACACACACACACACACACACACACACACACACACACACAGGTTCTAATTCTGTCGCGACTCTTTTTCCTGGATCCTGCATCACCCTGCTTCTTGATTTATGCCTTTGTTTTGACAGAGCTTATCCTTACTAGCTTTCTGGGTAAAGGGTGCATGACTCTTATCACTTCATAGCTCTCTCTTATGTTGTTTGTCTTCAGGTATCTAAAATGACATGCTCGTCCTGCCCCTCCTTCATCCCTCCCTTTTTCAGCTGAGATTCTGTGAGAAAATGCAGTCCTAATGTCCAAAGGCATCTCTTGTATATAATGAATTAGCTATGCTCCTGTGTGTCTAGAATAGGACTCTAGGCATGTACTTTCCTTGGGAGAATGGAGAAAATACTTAAATCCTTTTCTGTATTCTGTAGATCAAATAAGGAACCCTGGTTGAAAAAGGCTGTAATGTTAACTGTTGGCTTTCTATAGTAGATGAGGATATAATGCCTAAAGCACCATCTTTTCATCCTCATAATATATTTCAGATTCTGTTAATGTTCATTATTTATATCAGTATGACTATATAAAATTAATCTGTAATTCTACTTAGCCACAGAATACAGTATAATTACATTTCATTTCTTTTTTTTCTCCCTCCTCCGAGATGGAGTGTTGCTCTGTTGCCCAGGCTGGAGTACAGTGGTGCGATCTCGGCTCCCTGCAACCTCTGCCTGTCAGGTTCAAGCGATTCTCCTGCCTCAGCCCCCTAACTGGGATTACAGGCAGGCGCCACCACACCCGGCTAATTTTTGTATTTTGAGTAGAGATGGGGTTTCACCATGTTGGTCAGGCTGGTCTCAAACTCTGGACCTCATGATCCACCCGCCTTGGCCTCCCAATGCTGGGATTACAGGCCTGAGCCATCGCACCCGGCCCATTTCATTTCTTTTACAACTTTTTGTTCTTCTGAAATTAATAAAGCCTTGGGTTATTTTGTTTCTTTTCCTCATGTTTCTGTGTTCCTGTTACTAAATCATTGGCAGACACTATGCAATTCATAAATGTAAAAGTCCCTAATATGACCAAACACAAAACCTGTCTGTTTTTTAGGGCTCACTCTCCTGCAGTCTTCTATTCCCATTCTCCAATTGAGACTACTGTCATAGTTGCTCTGGTTCTGGAATATGCCCTCACTATCATCCCTGGAATTCTTTTCACCTTTTTCCTCTATTGTATCTTTTGTTTCCTGGATGCCACATCATCCTGCTTCTTGATTTATGACTTTGTTTTGACAGAACGTATCCTTACTAGGTTTCCAGGCAAAGGGTGCATGACAAGTAAATATTTTTTTTTTAGCACTATGAACTTGAATTTTACAAATTTCATAAGAAGACATACTTGATAGTTTGGCTAGATAAGGAACTATAGGTTGGGAGTTTTTTTTTCCATCAGAATTGCAAAGACATTACTTCATTTTCATGTTGAGTTCAGGGTGTTGTTATTTGAGTTCTTGCTCATTTTTATATACTCTCTGAAATCTTTTAAGATTGTCACTTTCTTGATTTTTAAAAAAGTAATGATGCTGTGCTTGGTGTAGGGGTCTTTTTTGTATCTTCTTATATGAATTAAGTGTTTTCATCAGAACATTCCTATCTTCCAGTTCTGAGAAATTCTCTCTCTTTCTTCTTACTATTTCTTCTGCTCTCATTCTGGAACACCTGTTAGCTATGTATTGAACATCCTGGAATGACTGTCATAATTTATTTTCTCCCCTCTTTCCTGTCTCTTTTATTTTGTACTAATTGCTGGCAGATTTTCTTTGAAACCCTCTTTCTTTTTTTTTTCTAAGTTTTTTTTCTTGGTTGGTACTTCTTACACCATCTTGCTATTTTACGAATACAACATTTATTCTGAAGAAAATTAAGTGCTTTGTTTTTTTGTTGTCGCTGCTGCCTGCATTGTCTTTTTTTGCTCTTAGTGTCTCTGTCACATCCTCTTTGTTTTGGGCCCTTTCATTTATCGTAGAGGCCTTCTTTAAACATCTGGTACTCTGTGGCTGTTTTATTCATACTTAAGTAAATAATGCTGATTCTCCACTTTCCTGCCTATAACATTTAAACTTGGCTTCCATTGTTAGGGAGCTGTGCCAAGAGAAGGGAGGTCTCACTGTTCTGGAGGATTGTATCTAGGTCCAGTACTGCCTCTTGTACAGTTTTTTTTTATCCTTTCCTTCTGTTTCATGTTCCTCCCTACATGCCCTCCCTGTGGTTGCTGGTACCTTCAAGTCCTAGGCCTTTCAGGGGTTCTGGCAGCGTATTGACCTCCTCCCTAAACCCCAGTGGCTTAGGTTTCAGCTTTCTCTGGTCTAGTGAATCACTTTCTACTGTTTGCCCATCTGTTTTCCATCTTACAGAATTTTGTTCACATTTCATCTGCTATAGTTTCTTTTTCTATTCTCTTTGTCTTTTTGGGTGTATACCTTTTTAATTTCTTAACTTTCATTTTAGTTGAGTTTCTGAGTTATTAGATGATAAATGACTATGTTTTCTCTACCATGTTTAACTGGAAATGGTCTACAGAGTTTTTTCTATTAATAATAGTATTCAGGCACAAACATATACACTTCCTCATTCCCCTATACACCCCTGCAAAATATGGCATATAGTATATACACTGTTTTGCAACTTGATTAAAAAAGAAAACCTTTGTATAATGGGTTTCTTTAGTTTATAAAGCTCTATTTATGTTTTTAACCTTAAAGGTAAAAATTTTAACTTTATGTGTGTATAACTTACCTCATCTGTCCCCTGTTAACGGTCATTTAGGTCATTTCAGTTTTTACCACTATGAGAAATGCTACTCTAACCATCTTTTACATACATAATTGCCTTCTTGTGACATAGGTAATCTTTGGGAAGCACTTAGACCAGAACCTGGTATAGAGCGGAGGAGCTGCCATTATTGCTTGTGTTTGCTGGGATCATACAACAAAAACATTCTATAATTTCTTCACCAGCTATTTCCGTGGAGCTTAGTGAGAATTTCTTAGGAAACCTTTGAGAAATCTTTTTAAATTATATTTTCTAGTAAACATAAATTATAGGTAAGAAAGTCCTAGGTAGCTTAGCCTATTGTATTCATTTTACAGCGTCTAAAAAGTCTTTGTCATTTGTTGATTTGGTTTTGTTGTTCTTGTTGCATAGCACTCCCACCAAAGGCATAGAGAACAAAGCTTTTGATCGCAATACAGAATCTCTCTTTGAAGAACTGTCTTCAGCTGGCTCAGGCCTAATAGGAGATGTGGATGAAGGAGCAGATTTACTAGGTATGATAGCTCATCTGAAGAAGTATCATACTGTTTTTAAAATTGATTTTTTAAATGATTTAATTGAAAAGTCCTTTAAAATGTCCCCAACTGCTCAGTGGCACAGGGTTGTTGCCCTTTTAGGTAGTTATTGGGAACATATTCTTTGTGATCAGGAAAGTTTTAAATGAAAGCACCTTTGCTTATGGGTATGCTTAAAACTGAATTGCATTTAAACTCATATTTTGAATTCATACAACACAATTTATTGAACTTCTGCTACACATAAGAACATGGTGATGTGTGTGTGTGCGCGCACGTGTGTGTGTATGGATTGATGGCTAGTTATTTCCTGGCTTACCTAAATTTCATTATATGCTGTTGACTTTAATTAAATAAGAAATTATAACACTTGATTTTTCTAAGCTTTCACAGAGTATATTATGTTGTAGCTCTATGGTAAATACAATCGTTTTAAAGTTTGTGTTCTAGAAGAATACATGGTTTGAAAAGAATATTGCATTTGGCTCTTAGACTATTTGCCTGCTGACCTTTGCCAAGTGGCTTAACCTTTTTGGACCTTAATTTCCTTGTGTGTAAAATGAAGGAGCTGGACCCTAGTTCAGGAATCTGGCAAACTGCAGCTTACCTCCAACCAAATCCAACTGACCGCTTGTGTGCGTGTTTAAATAAAGTTTTATTGGAACACAGCCACCACCATTTACTTATTGTCTGTGGTTGCCTTTGCCTACCAACAGCAGCGTTGAGTAGGCAACCGAAACCTAAAGCCTAAAATATTTACTCTCTGGCCCTTTATAGAAAGAGTTTGCCAACCCCTGCCTTGGATGATCTCTAAAGTTCCTCTCAGTGCAGGATTCTGGCTCATATGAATCAGTTTTGGTATACCTTCCTTATAACTTAAGACCCTATAGAAATTAAAAACTTTATGGAATTAAAAATGTATACCTTTGGAAATAATAAGCTAAAACAAATTGTATCTATTGGTATAATTATAGTACAGACTACGCTGTTCTCAGAAGGTTTTGTTTGTTAATTGTTATGACTTTGGAGTGGAGTGACATTGCTTGCATTATTTTATGTTAAATTTATTGATTCCCAGTTATGTCCTTGACATTGTAAAGTGTTTTTGAAGGAAAACACAAGTTCTATCTTAATGTCTATCTAGGCCGGTTGCAGTGGCTCATGCCTATAATCCCAATACTTTGGGAGGCCAAGGCAAGTGGATCGCTTGAGCTCAGGAGTTCGAGACCAGCCTGGGCAACATGGCAAAAAATACCAATATTAGCCAGACATGGTGGAGTATGCCAGTAGTTCCAGCTACTAGGGAGGCTGAGGTGTGAGGATGACTTGAACCTGGGAAGCAGAGGTTGCAGTGAGCATGGGTTGCACCACTGCATTCCAGCCTGGGTGACACAGCCTGACCCTGTCTCATAAAAATAAATAAATATCTAGTAAGAGAGATTGAAAGTATTTTAAGTACATAAAGTTAGACAGAAAGGGACTGTCACCATTAAAGTTTAAGTAAAACTTTGGAAGAAATTGAATGAATTGCATTTCTTATGGAGGGCTAAGAAAGTTTTAATTCTTTTTTTTTTTTTTAAGACAGACTCTCACTCTGTTGCCCAGGCTGGAGTGCAGTGGCACGATCTTGGCTCAACACCACCATACCTGACTAATTTTTTAGTAGAGACGAGGTTTCACTGTATTGGCCAGGCTGGTCTCAAACTCCTGACCTCGTGATTCGCCTATCTCGGCCTCCCAAAGTGCTGGGATTACAGGCATGAACCACCGCGTCCAGCCTGAAAGTTTAATTCTTAAGGAATATTCCATTTTTATATTTAATTTTACGTTTTAATTTTAGTTAACATCAAATTATTCCTGAAAAGTTTCTTTTAAGACATAATTGGTTTAAGAAACTAACTCCCTGGCAAAATTGAGGAGCAGATGAAAAAATGTTAGAAGAACTTAAAAATGTATATTCAGTGCAGTAAAATTCACCAGAATCGATATACGTCACCCCACAAAATTCCTTTATGCTGCCTGTTTGTATTAACAAGAATGAAGTACTTCTGAATATAATTTGTACACTGTGTTACCTCATAATGCAGTAATGAGTGACAAAATTTTTAAGGTTGGTGGCCCTAAACTTTCTTTTCTTATGAAGCATTTAGAAGCCCCATAGTACTTAGAAATATCTGTGGTCTTTTAAATCAATTAAAAGTAATATCCTGATGCTTTGGTTTCTTTGCCACTTTGAAAATAAGAAACAGGGCCGGGCGCGGTGGCTCAAGCCTGTAATCCCAGCACTTTGGGAGGCCGAGACGGGCGGATCACGAGGTCAGGAGATCGAGACCATCCTGGCTAACACGGTGAAACCCCGTCTCTACTAAAAAATACAAAAAACTAGCCGGGCGAGGTGGTGGGCGCCTGTAGTCCCAGCTACTCGGAGGCTGAGGCAGGAGAATGGCATAAACCCGGGAGGCGGAGCTTGCAGTGAGCTGAGAACCGGCCACTGCACTCCAGCCCGGGCGACAGAGCGAGACTCCGTCTCAAAAAAAAAAAAAAAAAGAAAATAAGAAACAGACTACCAACTATCTTTTCCATTTTGTAGATGTTGATACATTTATCTCTAGAATAGTCCAGATTAGAATATTTTAATATATTACTGTAAGTTTAGTTACTTATGAATACTTTTGGTCAAATATGGTAAATAAAAATGTTCCTGGCTGGGCACGGTGGCTCATGCCTATATTCCCAGCTCTTTGGGAGACTGAGGTGGGTGGATCACCTGAGGTCAGGAGATCGAGACCGCTCAGGCCAACACGGTGAAACCCCATCTCTACTAAAACTACAAAAACTAGCTGGGCATCGTGGTGTGCACCTGTAATCCCAGCTACTTGGGAGGCCGAGGCAGGAGAATTGCTTGAACCTGGGAGGTGGAGGTTGTGGAGAACTGAGATTGTACCACTGCACTCCAGCCTGAGTGACAGAGCAAAACTGTGTCTCAAAAAAAAAAAAAAAAAAAAAAAAAAAAAGTCCTTGGCTTCTCTTCTGTGTAATTCAGTGATAACAAATTTCAATCATTATATATGGACTCAGTACTTAAGATTACCCTTTTTTTTGAGGCAAGATCTCACTATGTTGTGTAGACTGTCCTGGAACTCCTAGGCTCAAGGAATTCTCTTGCCTTTAGCCTCCCAAGTAGCTGGGACTACAGGCGTGCACCATCATGCCAGCACAACCTTTTTCTGATTTTACTAATTTAAAAGAATCTCAACAATTTGTCCTTTATCTTGATTGGTGACTCATCCCTCAACTTTCTTATTTAAAACTCTCTTTGCTGGGTTTCTGTGATATCAGCTTGCCAATGTCCTTTCCTGTCTCTGACTCTACCTTTTCAGTCATCTTAACAGGATCTGCTTCCTTTGCTCATCTTTCAGGTATCAGCGCTTCTGTCCTAGGTCTGATACTTTGAGAAATCATATTTGCTCTCATTGTTTCTTGGTTTTCATGGCTAATTATTCCCAAGTTTTTATCTCCATCCCAGATCTTTTTCTAGAGCTCAAGAATATTATATCCTAATTGCATACTAGATACCTCTAAGATGACCTGGAGGGCTTTACGTTTGACGTGTATAAAGCTCAGTTTGTCATCTTTATTATTCTGTCCCCCAAGGCTGCTCTTGGACCAACAGGCACTGTTTTAGTGAATGAATAGCTCTCCATCCTGCACCTCTCAGTTTCCCTCACAGCCCATCACCAAGGCTTGTTTGTTCCCTCTCCTAAATGTGTGTGTGTATACATACATACATACATACATATATATATATATATAATTTTTTTTTTTCTTGCCTTGCTTAAGTGATACATCCTCCAGGAATTCTACCTTGATCCCCTTAGTTTTCCCTGAAATGTATTCCCATGGCACTGCATTTTATTATACCACTCTTCATACTTTACTGTTATTTTTTTAGGTACCTGTCTCCCTGGACAGACTATAAGTTCAATGTGGCTGAGACAACTGTGTCTTTGTTCACGGTTGCATCTTTAGCATATAGCAACTGAGTGAATGGGATTGCTAAATAGTTCTGATGGTTTTGCTTCACATCAACATTGGTGATTCTTCTCCTTTTGGGATTAAAAATTCTTTACAGGAGAATTTGTAAGAGAGCAATGCACCTTTGGAAAAATACATGTATAGAACTAGGTAAAATTGTGCATTTTCTCAAGGGATTACCATATAACTCTGAAGCTCATCTGTGGACCTAGCTTGAGAATCAGTGTTAAAATCCAAATAGAACTTCTATGATTTTAAAAACTGCCAGGCAGTTTGGGTTTTTTTGCTTGTTTTTAATAAGTAAAGTTTTCAAATTTATTGGACCTAAGTTTGTGCTTCATTTAAGTCTTGAATAGAAATGAGGTCACTTTAAGTTACGTTTTTCTTTTAAAGAAATTTTATTGATCATTTCAAAATGAAATTTTAGCTAATCCTATTGATTATGTATTCAATTTATACACCATATATTAAGATAACTCTTCATTGGGAATGTGTACATTTAATGTAAACTTTATTTATTTATTTTTGCCATCTCAGAAAGGCTTTATTTCTACTTCGTCCGGGTCTCATGCACACTCAGAGACACCATCATGTGTTTCCATTTGGTATCCTCGTGACTTTTTGTAGTCTTTTCCCTTAAGAGTAGACTCTGTACATTGCCAGTTAATCTTTTAACTATAATTTTAAAATGTTGTTGCTGTTGTGTCATCGATGCAAGAAGACCAATAAAAGTACAGTACAGGGAAATTCACAACATATTATAGTGGAACAGCCTGAGTCACATTTAGGTGATGGCGAGGACCCAGTAGCAGTATATTCATGCACCCGAAGACATGCAAGCCGAGTAGGATAATATATGGATCATACAGTGAATTTTCTAAGCCCACTGAGGACTTTATGTCTTTTCAAAAATGTCCTGTATACCCTCCAGTTTGCAAAATATCTGTCTTGTCTACTGGCTTCATGGCTAATGTAAACTTTAGAAACTATATTATAGGATTTGTTTTTCCTGTAGAACACATTTCGGTTTTTTTCCTTTTTATAAATATTTACACTTCATTGTGTTTAGTTAATGGTTTCTCTACATCTTGTCAATTTCTTTGTTTCCTCTCTTTTAAAGTAAATGAGTTTAGTTCTTGTTTTCTGAAAACAATCTAATTGAGATTCTCACTCACTTTTCTCTTGGGCTGCTTACCTAGGGGAATATTCTGGTGTGTATGATTTTTGAATATTTTAATATTACTGCTTTTTAAGCTAGGTGTTCTTGGCTGCTGTTCTCATCTAATGCTTTCTCATCATTTTTTTCTGCTCAACTATTTTTTTGCCTTTCATATATTTTCAGCTTTCACGCTTATCTAAGTGCTTGAGAGTTTATAGCAAACATATTTACTATATAAACTTTTTTCAACCAGTCTACACTCTTATTTCTTCTGTCTCTATAACTTTATTAAAAAGTTAACATTCCCAGCCATTGTATCTACAAAGGAAGAAAAAGTTAGCATTAGTGTTTAAAGCAAATATCTTGCCAAAGATTGTTTTGGAGTTAGAATTTGGAAACTTTTTTGGGATCTTTGTTTTGTTTGGTTTGGTTTCAGTTTGTGGATAATACATAGGTAGATGATTAAGTAATCTATTTCTGATATTTAATTCATTCTGGTGTAAGTACCTTGATTTTTGAGAAAATTAGAATATAGACAAAATATGAGTTCAGGTGCACAGAATATGTAGCATTCCTAGGTTGGCTGTATTTGTTTTAAGTAATTTTAAAATCATTTGGAAAATTACCTTTTTTAAAATAAAGGGACATGTTAACTCCTTTGTCTTGTGTAGTTTTCTTTAGAAAGATTTCGTTCCTCTTTACTTGGGTTATGATTATTACTTCTTCCATTGTATGTGATTTTCCAACATTATTAGCTCACAATTCCTTGAGATGAGTGACTGGTGGGTTTTATTGTTTTTTTGGGTTTTTTTTGTTTTGCTTTGACTTTTTTTTTGAGTGGTACTCCCTAGTGTGTTGTTTCATTTCTTCAGTTTCTTAGGAGAATCAAATTACTAGCTTTCTTCTCCCTAAAGACCACTCCATTGGATCTTGCATTGGATGCTGTACGTGCCTCTCTCACAGTAGTCATTAAAATGCCAAACACTATCAAAGACAGCCACTCAAGTGATAACTGAACATTATTATTTTATAGGTGGCACTTTGAAGGAAAGTTTGTATTGTTGATTGAAGATTTTCAATCTAATTATAGTCATTTTTATTGTGAGAAAGAATTGATGAAGCATTTTTTAGGTATATCAGCATCCTTATGAATGAAGGAAATCATCTTTATTTCTGTCTTTTGCACATCATTATGCATTAAATCATAACATTGTGATTCCAGATGTTTTTCATATCATGTATAAAACTTTATAGATTAATAATCTGTTTTCATGCTGTTTCTTACGTAAAACATTTCTTGTTCTTTGTTTTTGCTTTACATGGAATGCATGGGCTTTAAGACCATAATTTCTTTGGTAAGGTTTCATCTGCCTTGGGGTTCTGTCTTTCTTTGGCCTTGGTTTTGCCTGTTCTCTGTTAATAAGGTCTGATTTTTAGGCAAAAGCCTCCAAGGTCGGATGTGATTTAGAAACAATTTAGATCCATATTAAAGCTGTTCTTTTTTCCCCTAAATAATGTTGGAATATTAGAATATTTGGCAGAAAAGTCTTGATCCTTTTAAAATATTATCTATGAGAAATAAAATATAGACTAACAGATATTGAAAATTGGCCTCATTCCCTAGCAAGCCAATCCAGATTTAAGAAAGAAATTGGCCAACAAAATCTTGAGCCTTGTTTGTAATGAATAATTATTTATAATTTTATCATCTATTAAAGTAGATCCATCAAATGAAATAGACAAAATAAGATTAATAAAGGACAGATAACATTTCTAAAATAAAACTTGTGACTATAGCTTATATTTTAAACGTGTATATTATTGATGTATTTATTTTCAAAGTCTTAATCTTTTTTCTTTTGATAGGAATGGGTCGGGAAGTTGAGAATCTTATATTAGAAAATACACAACTGTTGGAAACCAAGTAAGTATATGTGAAATTTTAACAACAGAAGATAAAGAATTTTATTCTTGTCCAAGTCAATGACACTTCATCATTTTAACATAATACTAATGGGATCTTCCTGTCCCATCTCGTTCCCCTCCTCTGAGCGCGCGCGCGCGCGCGCGCGCACACACACACACACACACACACACACACACACACACACACACACACACACACATAATGTTGGGACCTACATTGCCCTGATGGATATGTTTCCTTGCCCTGTTTTTTTGTAGAAACAAATTGACATCTCCTTTTCACTCTATAAGTATCCATGCCTTTTTCTTAATCTTCTGGATTTGTCCTGGTTTTACACTTTATTTATTCCCTCCCCTGACATTTGTCTGTTTTCTTATCTCTTCTCCTGGGGTTTCTTTTATTTCCACACAAATATTTTGAGGTATACTCAGCCTTCCTCTTCAGAGCTGTCTTCCATAGCTGTGCATCCTTGGGTGCAATTTGTGGAGTCTTAAGCCCTCAGACCCATTCAGTGGGACCTATCTCCAGTCATGTGGAAAAGCTGACTGGGTTCCTTTATCAGTTTGCTGTGTCAGAGCAACTTTGGAACATCTGTGTATATCCAAGACAGAATACAGTTATAATGAGGTCCTATGCCCACTATGCCCAAAGGAACTGGATCTCCGTTTTTTTTTCTTCAGCTTAGACTGTCTTAACTTTCCAGTTTAGACTGTTTTCTCATTATTTGTTAAAGGTAACATCAAGGAATAATTTTACTTTATTGATTGGGTAATATATTCTCAGGAATTATTAATAACAGTAACCTCATGAATGCTATTTTTAAAATTTAATATTCTCACTTTTTAGTAATTGATGGTCTGTCTTGTTTTATTCATTTGATAAATGAGTAAAACCTTAGACTGTTGCTTTGTGTTCTTTTGGCATATATCTACAAACAACATCAGGTAGAATGTCGTGAAGTATTAAATTATTCATCTTTATTGGTTGTACAGTTACTTTAGTCTACAAAGGAATAGCTGAAAGATGGAAAGAATATTTATTCGTAATGATGCACTTGAAATATGTGTTTCTTAGAAATGCTTTGAACATAGTGAAGAACGATTTGATAGCAAAAGTGGATGAACTGACCTGTGAGAAAGATGTGCTGCAAGGGGAATTGGAGGCTGTGAAGCAAGCCAAACTGAAGCTAGAGGAAAAGAACAAAGAATTGGAGGAAGAGCTTAGGAAGTAAGTTTTAACTGTGTTGTTTTAAACCAAACTCTTTGCCAGTTATGCTACAAAGGGTTACAGGTGTAAACCTGAGACTGAGACCTTCTGTCCACTCAAACCTGGAAGGCCAAGAGCTGCCTGGGAGAGGGCAAAGTGCCCCAGCCCATTGCCTCTGCTGTGAGCAGGCCTCTCCAGTTGCTAGCCTGTTATCTAAATATTGACTCCTGTCACCCAGGCTGGAGTGAAGTGGCAAGGCCATGGCTCACTGCAACCTCTGCCTCCTGAGTTCAAGCGATTCTCTTGCCTCAGCCTTCTGAGTAGCTGGGATTACAGGCACCTGCCACCACACACGGCTCATTTTTGTACTTTTAGTGAAGACAGGGTTTCGCCATGTTGGCCAGGCTGGTCTTGAACTCCTGACCTCAGGAGATCCACCTGCCTTGGCCTCCCAAAGTGCTGGGATTACAGGCATGAGCCACTGCGCCCGGCCTAAATACTGTCATTTTTTATGTCTATAATGATGCAAAAAAAGTTGAAGACTGTTCAAACATCTTTGTTTTGATAATAAGGAAATTTAAAACATTATTTTTTTTTAATCCCACTTTCTTTAATACCTGTTTATTTCTGAAAACAATGCTATGATATGATGACACTCCACCAAATGAAGGTGGCTAAATACCCTGTTTGGGAAAAGAAAAATAATCCTTTAGTGGTAGTTAAAATTGTTGACCTACTCTCTTATTTTTTTTTTTTTTTTGAAAAGATGAGCTCAATTCAAATAACATGTTTTGTTTTGTTTTTTCCCCGCTAGAGCTCGGGCAGAAGCTGAAGATGCAAGGCAAAAAGCAAAAGATGATGATGATGTAGGTTTATAATTCTGGACTTTTTTCTTACCTTACCATGTTTTGGTATTTTGGGAAAATCTTTCTAAGTAAGCTTTGGATATAATACTATACAGATTTTTAAAAGTCAGGAAGCATGTTAATGGTCATGAATAGGATAGCTCATGCTTCTACATGGTATCCAGATGCTGAGCTTTCTGGTTCCTTGCAGTGTGTTCATTTTCCCTCTGTGCCTCTGTGCACCTGTATTTGCATGTTCAAGTTCGAGGACCAACTGGGACATTTTGGGGTTTTTGGTTGTTGTTATTGTTGTTTGGTTTCAAATTTTGATTTAGAAATATGAAAGCTTAACAATAATAATTATTTGATAGTATTAAACAAAAGATGAAGTCTAGAACTTTAGTACTAGCCAATTAGTTCATATTGTTGTGAACATAAGTACAAAAGAATAAACATGAGCTTCTTGCTAATATGCTTAGCATACTTCTAGTCTTTTTTTTTTTTTTTTTTTTTTTGAGGCAGAGTCTCAGTCTGTCACTAAGGCTGGAGTGTGGTGGTGCAATCTCAGCTCACTATAACTTCCACCTTCCAGGTTCAAGCCATTCTTGTGCCTCAGCCTCCCGAGGAGCTGGGACTACAGGTCTAATTTGGCTAATTTTTTGTAATTTTGGTAGAGGTGGGATTTTGCCGTGTTGGCCAGGCTGGTCTCTTAACTCCTGGCTTTAGGTAATCCACCCCAGTCAGCCTCCCACAGTGCTGGGATTACAGGTGTGAGCCACCCAGCCCAGCCTCATAATCATTCTTATAACAGATGTTTGCAGGTCAAAGGTCAGACCAAAGATTATATGATTGTTTTGGACAGAATGATCACTTGGTGCCCTTTCAGTCTCTGTTTTTTAATAACTTATTTAATGATAACACACAAAAACATGTAAGGCCTGCAGGTTATGAATCATAACAAATTAACATTTTGAACCTACCACCCAGTCTGATCATTAGAACATTGCTAGACATTGAACTATTCTGCTTTCCTCCCCTGCAGAGAAAGCTGCTATCCTATATTTATCATTTGCTTAACTTTAAAAAAAAATTTTATCATATCACATATGTATATATGGTTTAATTTTTACTTTTTTGTGTTTCACACTATATTTAGTCTTGGGGACCAGCTTCTTTTCCTCAGTGGCATGTTTTTAAGATTCATCCTTGTTTTAATATAGTGCTGTAGTTATCATTCATGTTTACTACTTTATGATACCCCATTGAATGAACAGTCTACAATTTATGTTCTTATTTTCCTGTTAAGGAATATTTAGTTTGTCTCAGCTTTTTACAATGCTGTTGTTACAGACATTACAGTACAAGTCTCCAGGTGGGCAGGAGCAGTAGCCTTTCCAGAGTACATACCTACTAGTGGGCTTGCTGTGTTATAAACTTAAGATCTTTATCACTTGTTGTTTAACTTTATTGAAAGGAGAGGCCCAGGTTCTATAACAGAACAACAAAGGAGGAGGACTGCTAAGGGCTAAGCTTAGCATCTTTCTTACTGTCCCAAACCTTTCAGCTTTGATCCAAAATGTGGATAATGAAAGCCTATAGGACATTGACTTGAGCCGTGCTCCTTGGAGGTCTTACCCCTATGCTTACTCTATATTCACATATTCTCTCTAAGAGTAATTCTGACTAATACAATTGTCTCCATCTGTTTGCATTTATGTTGGTATTTTAGCGACTCTTATAGTTTAATACCTTGGAAACTAGGCAGTAAGTTTACCCTTAATGCTGGTCTCGGATGAGTATGTGGTTTGGTAATTTGAGATAAATGGAACTAACTTATAACTATTTTCTGAGTGACAATTGTTACAGAGCATGAATTAAAATAATGTTAGAGCAACATTTTTAGGTGAAACTTACAATAGCATATTAAATCTATGTAGATAACAATTTTGGTTTTAGTTTACAATCTGCACTATTCTTTATTTTTATTCTAGTATTATTACTATTTTTTTAAAGGCAGAGTCTCGCTCTGTCACCCAGGCTGGAGGAGTACAGTGACAATCATAGCTCACTACAGCCTTGAACTCCTGGGCTCAAGTGATCCTCCTACCTCAACCTCCCAAGTAGCTGGGACTACAGGTGCATGCCACCCCACCTGGCTATTAATTTAATTTAATTTTTTGTAGAGCCAGAGTCTCACTATGTTGCCTAGGCTGGTCTTGAACTCTTGGCCTCAGGCAATTCTATGCAATTTTTATTTTTTTAACCTCAGCCTCCTGAGTAGCTGCGACCAAAGTTGTGTGCCACCCCATACCTGGCTAATTTTTTATTTTCTGTAGAGATGGGATCTCACACCATATTGCCAAGGCTGGTCTCAAATTCCTGGGCTCAGGTGATACTCCCAAAGTGCTAGGATTATAGGCATGGACCATCGTACCTGGCCCTACTGTTTTTTTTTGTTGTTGTTGTAGTTTTGTTTTTTAAAGACAGGATTGCACTCTCTTGCCCAAGTTGAACTGCAGTGGTATGATCATGACTCACTGCAGCCTTGACCTCCCAGCTCAAGCCATCCTCCTACCTCAGCTTCCCAAGTAGCTGGAACTACAGATATGTGCCACCACTCCTGGCTACAGGGTTTTACTATGTTGCCTAGGCTGGTCTCAAACTAAGCTCGAGCAATCTACCTGCCTCAGACTCCCAAAGTGCCGCTACTACAGGCGTGAGCCAATGTGTCCAACCCCCTACTATTCTATTTTTTAGCCTTGTTTTTTATGTATTTTTAAGAACTACGAGAATAGACCCCCGTTACTCTTTATGGTTTATTTGTAATATGTTCAGATATGTGTGTATATATTCAGAAATTAAATTGCCACCTTTTATCTTTGCAGTCATGAGTGATTATTTAAATCTCTTTGTTGGCTGGGCACAGTGGCTTACACCTGTAGTCCCAACACTTTGGGAAGCTGAGGCAGGAGGACCACTAGAGTCCAGTATTTCAAGACCAGCCTGGGCAACATAACGAGACCTTGTCTCTACAAAAAAATTTAACAATTAGTCGGGCATATTAGCATGTACCTGTAGTCCAAGCTACTTAGGAGGCTGAGGTGGGCAGATTGCTTTAACGCAGAAGTTCGAGGCTGCAGTGAGCTATGATTTCACTACTGTGCTTCAGGGGGGGCAACAGATCAAGACCCTGTCTCAAAAAATATATTTTAAAAAATAATTTTAAAAAATCTCTTTGTTGATTTTGTTTTTATAAGGCCATTTTTCTTAAAATGATCTACTAGATTAGAAATTAAGGAATGCTTAAAAACTGGAAGATTTTGCATCACTCTGAGATGAACACCAAGACATATATAAGCTTCCAGAATGATCTGTCATTTTCTTGTCATTATAGAGTGATATTCCCACAGCCCAGAGGAAACGGTTTACTAGAGTAGAAATGGCCCGTGTTCTCATGGAGAGAAACCAGTATAAAGAGAGATTGATGGAGCTTCAAGAAGCTGTTCGATGGACAGAGATGATTCGGTGTGTATAACAAGCACTCCATTATTTTCCTACTATTATTTTGTAGTTTTGAATATTCCTTCATTTGGAACTAAAGTCCTGCCCTGTGAGATCCAAGTCCCTTTCTCTGTTTACTAGGAGAGACTTTCTAAAGTAACACTCAGAATTAGCAACAGAATGTGATCAAAGGAGGTGCTTTTTGGGCCAGTAAGGGATCTTGGAGGATGTTACGATGACCTCTAAAAGGCAATTATTATTACTTAGGAATGATGGTCATTTTTCATGTATAGAAATCAATACTACTTTCCTGGTAATGTCAGGAAAAGATCACAATTTCATATGCAACACAGGAAAATCAATTATTCTGACTCAGTGTCTTTCTGTAAAATACTCTTGCTTGATTTCTTTCCCTCTTTTCTAACTGTTTGTGCCAAGTACGCCCTTCCATTGGTATCTTTCAGTCAGGTGGCTCTTAAATCTCACCGGATGCTGCCATCTAATGGTCACAGTCTCAGTAATAGTGTTTCTTTAATTTAGAAAGAGCTCCTGAAAAGTTTGTAAATGAGCTGCCCCCATCAGATTTACCAATAATAGTATACATTCACATGTTGTTTTTAAGTTTATGAGCACATTCCTTAATTGCCAACTTTTACTTCTTTAGGATTACATCATTTATTTCAGTTTATGTACCCTTTACCAATGTTATACTAGTATCAAGTGTTTTAACACATCATTTTACAATTTGCTGTAATTGTAATTGCTTATAACTGCCCATAAGGAAGATCAGTATTCTAATCTATATTTATTAGACAAGGAAACTAACCCACTAAGAAATGTGTTCTTAACTGCAATATTTAGTGGATATCGAATAAATAATAAGTAAATATTCAAAAAACTTATTATAACTTTGTTTATTTATTGAGACGGAGTCTTCCTCTGTTGCCCAGACTGGAGTACAGAGGTGCAATCTCGGCTCACTGCAACCTCCACCCCCTGGGTTCAAGCAATTCTCCTCCCTTGGCCTCCCTGGTAGCTGGGTTTCCAGGTGTGCACTACCATGCCCAGCTAATTTTTGTATTTTTTTTAGTAGAGATAGGGTTTCGTCATGTTGGTCAGGCTGGTCTCGAACTTTTGACTTCAAATGATCCGCCTGCCTCGGCTTCCCAAAGTGCTGGGATTACAGGCGTGAGCCACTGTGCCCAGCCGGACTTTACTTTCCATTGCTGTTTTTAACTCTAGCAGCCAAGTGGTAGTCAACAAATTAAAGGAAATGGTAGCTTACTTTTAACTTATTCACTGAATTAAAGAATGCTTTTAATTTAGTTCATAACAAAAAAGTAGTGAAAAGGGAGTTCTGATTATGATGGCAGAATCCCTACCACTTTATAAATCAATTTGGAATATCCTATTTTATGAAAGTTTGTTGAATTACCTGTCAATCCAGTTTATCCTCTTCCATGCTGTGGTCATCTTTCCAGTGATGGAGAAGTTTTAGTCTTGTGAAAAATGACCCCTCAAAATGCCAAAGTTTCAAGCTATTTTGTGAGAGCTGCGAATACAGGTGATAGAGACTTTTATGTAAAGATGGGAATTTACAAGGCAATATTTTAATAAAAGGGAAAGTTAGAGGGTATCTTTTCAATAAAAAATGTTAAATACCATTCAGGCATGTTGGCTATCTGTCTAGCACATATTACAATCCTCTGTCGGTAGACTAAGCTCTTTGAGGGAGGGATGATAATTTTATTTTTCTTGGTAGAATTAGCTTTAGCAGATTGATTGACACATGGTAGGTCAAAGTAACTACTGTATTTATTGAATTTAATTGTTGACTCTCCTCTGTGTATACCATGAACTTCTCGGGTCTCTTGTTCTTCAGAAAGAAAGGTAGAATACCTCACTGATAACATATTTCTTTTCTTTTCTTTTTGAATGTAGGGCATCACGAGAAAATCCAGCCATGCAGGAAAAAAAAAGGTCAAGCATTTGGCAGTTGTAAGTATTGAAAAACAAATAAAGATGTTAGATAGCACATGAGACAAGAAAATTACAGTCAAAATTTATTTCCAAGAATGATTTTATGTCCATTTTCTTTCCTTCATTTCTTTTTTTAAACTAGGGTAATGAGCAAGTAGCTAAACTGAACTTTTTTTTTTTTTTTTTTAATATATAGTGTGCCAACTCGGTAAGGCTGTTCTCAAGGACAAAAAATATGATATTGTGAGCTGCATCATGTTGATTGTGCATTTGTTGCAATCCTCTGCCAAATTTAAATAATGGGAATTATTTATAGACTTGAAAGTGACCTGGATCCCCGTTAAATAAGTTTCTGATTGGCTGGTTTTGTAATTGTAAGAAACCTTACAAAGTGAAGATGAGAAATTTAGTGCTTGTAGGGTTTGAGTAGTATTGTGTATGTATTGGGCTTGGGTTATGTTTGTGCTAGAAGTACTATGTGTTTACTGTGATTAAAACTTACCCATTTTTGGTGAATCTGCTATTTAATGGAAGTGTCAGTTTAAAAAAAAAATAGACCTGAAAATAGTTATTTAAATTGAGCTTAATCAGAAAATGTATAAGATGTGTGTTAACATGGTAATATGTGTGCTAGTACTTGATTATAATAAGCTCTTTTTAGAACTGGCATACTAAGCTTCTATTCACATCACACAGCCATAACCTTGCTGTTTAACAATCGCTCTTACCTTGCACCAAGTAGGAGCTAGCAAAGAAAACAAGAAAGTATATATTTATTCAGTAGGAGAAGTTTCCTCTACTTAAGAGCTTCTTGCTTTCATTATGGAAATTGCTGGTTAAAGAACAGGCACCCGCCAATCTAAGCAACAGTTTCTCTTCGCTGAATGTCTGAGTTTGGCTGTGAGTTACTGCTAAGGCTGCAGCGTGTGACTACCAAAACTGTTTTTGCCAATTTCTAATTCATTGCCTTGTAAAAGTGCTCTGAAATTTTCTTCAGCATCAAAGTTTGTGGAAAATCAAGGATTGTTTCTCACAGTACATGTGACATGCAGACATACTTTCTTCTTTTAGTTTCAGCCGACTTTTCAGCTCCTCAAGTAACACGACTAAGAAGCCTGAACCACCTGTTAATCTGAAGTACAATGCACCCACATCTCATGTTACTCCCTCTGTCAAGAAAAGAAGCAGCACCTTATCTCAGCTTCCTGGGGATAAGTCCAAAGCCTTTGATTTCCTTAGTGAAGAGTAAGTCTCTTCAAATTAATCGTTATACTCTAAATTAAGTTAATGGTTCAGAATATTCTTAGCCTTTTATCAGCCATAAGGATTCAGGTAAATCTATAAAAAATCATTTCTGGGCTGGGCGCAGTAGCTCATGCCTGTAATCCCAGCACTTTGGGAGGCCAAGGTGGGCGGATCATGAGGTCAGGAGTTGGAGACAAGCTTAGCCAATACGGTGAAACCCTGTCTCTACTGAAAATACAAAAATTAGCCGGGCATGGTGGCATGTGGCTGTAATCCCAGCTACTCGGGAGGCTGAGGCAGAAGAATCGCTTGAACCCAGGAGATGGGGTTGCAGCGAGCTGAGATCATGCCACTGCTCTAGCCTGGACAACAGAGTGAAACTCCGTCTCAAAAAAATAAAAAATAAATAAGTAAAATCATTTCTGTAACTTGGCTATCTTTAAGTAAATTACTTATAGTCAACAGTTTTTATGAAAATTGCATTTCAGTTTTTATAAAAGAGAAGGATTTTTTAAAAATGCCTCATTTTTGCTGGTATGATAACATTGATAAATACCTATTAATAGAAATATTAATGGTTTTCAGAGATAAATGAGCCTTTATCCTAAATGTTTGAACATTTCTGTTGGTGTCAAAGGACCTGGTTTTCCGTCCTGACTTGACTACCCATTAGGTACAAACGCTTGGGCAAATGAACCTTTCAGAGCCCCCAGTTTCTCTGTCTGTAAAATTAATCTGATAACCTATCTCAAAGGTGATTGGATCCAATTATACAGTTATCTGTAAAGTATCTGACATATAGGTAGATAAGTTATGTTAACTGTGGTATATATACATAGCAGCTCATCTTACGAAAATTTAAATGGCCAGAAGAATGGCAAATTATTTTCCAAATCATTTTAATAATATTTTACCTTGTAACTCCAAAGTTTACCAAATCAGTTTGCATTTTTATCTTCTGAAACAAGTTAATGGGATCTAAAATCTAACCTATATCAATCTTCCTAAGCAGATATTGATTTATTCAATTTTTAAATCACTTCCAGCACGTTTTCTGGCATTAGGATATTCTCAGTAAATATTTGTTGAATGAACAACAGCAACAAAAAAGCCAAAAATACTTCAGAATTTTCCCCTTTCACATGGTCAGCATCTGAAACCTGATAGAAATTTTGGTGGCTGGGGCCGGGCGCGGTGGCTCACGCCTGTAATCCCAGCACTCTGGGAGGCCGAGGCGCGCAGATCACGAGGTCAGGAGATTGAGACCATCCTGGCTAACACGGTGAAACCCCGTCTCTACTAAAAATACAAAAAAATTAGCTGGGCGTGGTGGCGGGCGCCTGTAGTCCCAGCTACTCGGGAGGCTGAGGCAGGAGAATGGTGTGAACCTGGGAGGCGGAGCTTGCAGTGAGCCGAGATCGTGCCACTGCACTCCAGCCTAGGTGATAGAGGGAGACTCCGTCTCAAAAAAATAAATAAAATAAATAAATTTGGTGGCTGATGATCCAATTTAATGTAACAAAGCTGCTTGCTAACCTGTTAAAGCTTAGGCACTGAATTCACTACACAAACTTAAAAAGACCAGCTTTAGAATAACACTTTTTTTTTTTTTTTGAGATGGAGTTTTGTTCTTGTCCCCCAGGCTGGAGTGCAGTGGCGCCATCTTGGCTCACTACAACCTCCACCACCCAGGTTCAAATGATTTTCCTGCCTCAGCCTCCCGAGTAGCTGGAATTATAGGTCCGTAGCACCATGCCTGGCTAATTTTTGTATTTTTAGCAGAGACAGGATTTTATCATGTTGGCCAGGCTGCTCTTGAATTCCTGACGTCAGGCTATCTGCCCTCCTTGGCCTCCCAAAGTGCTGGGATTATAGGCATGAGCCACCGCGCCCAGCCTATTACAACACTTTTTAAGGAGCTGTTATAGTTGGAATAAACTAATTTGAAATCATGTAAATTTTTGTTGTTTTTGCTGTTTTAGTGACAGAGGAGAGATAAAACTGGGGATAAACGTAATTAAATGTATTCACATAATTAAAAAGGAAAATCTTTTTTCCTTTTAGAACTGAAGCTAGTTTAGCCTCACGCAGAGAACAAAAGAGAGAGCAGTATCGTCAGGTAAAAGCACATGTTCAGAAGGAAGATGGTAGAGTGCAGGCTTTTGGCTGGAGTCTGCCTCAGAAGTACAAACAGGTAATATGCACATGTGGTAAGAGCATCCAGCAGGAAAGAAGAGGGTGAGTTGAGTGTGCCTGGGCATGAAGGATTCACCATCCGCATCCCAGCCCTGCTCATCTCAGCCATATGGACTGGGCACACATTTAAGCATGGAGGGTGGTGGTTTTCAGGCTGTTTTCAGGAGCTGTAGAACTCAAATGAAATGCTCTGAGTGTGTGAGGAGGGGAGGAGTCAGTAAAGGGTGGCTAAGTGCACGGAGTTTGAGGTACCCGCTCTGCTGTCACCAGAGCAATTCTGGTTTAATATTTGAAGATTTCATTTTTTGAAAAGCCAGTATCATTATTGAAAAAAATCATTGGCATGGAACTTTTCAAACTGTTCATTTAAAATTAAGTTCAGGTCTTCAGGAACTTTATCTGTCTACTCCATAATTCCTACCCCAAAAGAATCACATGTTCATGTACAAACACATATGCATGTGCATGTGTGCGCATATGTGTGAATTAGAGCCTCTTTTTGAGCTCCCATTGTATCGTGTTTATTGAATTGCTCAAATAAGAATGGCAAAATTGGCTGATGCCTGTCATTGGCTCATGGTGCCTGTTGCTGGCTCGTGCCTATAATCCTAACACTTTGGGAGGCCAAGGTGGAGAATGGCTTGAGCTCAGGGAGTTTGAGACCAGCCTAGGCAACACAGCATGACCTCATCTCTACAAAAAATTTAAAAAATTAGCTGGGTGTGGTAGCCTGTGCCTGTAGTCCCAGCTACCTGCGAGACTGAGCTGGGAGGGGACCGTGTAAACCCAGCAGCTTGAGGCTGCAGTGAGCTGTGATCGAGCCACGGTACTCTAGCCTGGGCAGTAGAGCAACCCTGTCTCAAAAAAAAAAAAAAAGAAAAAACCTGAACTTGATTTCAAGGAGTAAATAACAGCAGTGCTTGCTCATATCTCAGTGGATCTGTAAGAATTTCACTTTTGATGAGGCTTACTAATGTGCCTTTTTCGATCCTCCTTCCACCATTATTAGGTAACCAATGGTCAAGGTGAAAATAAGATGAAAAATTTACCTGTGCCTGTCTATCTCAGACCTCTAGATGAAAAAGATACATCAATGAAGGTAAGTTCATTGTGAATTTAGAGGAGATATTTTCTCAACTCTGGGTAGTTTTTTTCCTAAAACCAAAAAAGCATAAGTATTACTTCTATGGTGAGGTTATTGTTCATTTTATAATTTTAGGTTATATTAAAGACCTGTATTTACAACCATTAGTTATTTTAAGAAAAAAGGAAAATTCTAAACATTTCTAGACTTAATATTGTTTTCTTTTTCACCTGAGAAGCTGTGGTGTGCTGTTGGAGTCAATTTATCTGGTGGGAAGACCAGAGATGGTGGTTCTGTTGTTGGAGCAAGTGTATTTTACAAGGATGTTGCTGGTTTGGATACAGAAGGCAGTAAACAGCGAAGTGCCTCTCAGAGTAGTTTAGATAAGTTAGATCAGGAACTTAAGGTAAGTGTGTAACATTTGACCTGGTTTATGAGACTATGAGTTTAACTCCTTCATCCAAAATTCACCTCTGGGTCCAGCTTCTAACTGGGATTACTATGCCCTGACTTACTGTCCCTCAGCACCCTTTTAAAATAAATTTTATCGAGGTATAATTTACATGCAATAAAGTGTGCACTTGAAATGGGTATAGGGCAGAGTTTTGACACGTGTACACCTATGTAATCACCACAGTGATCAAGATAATAGAACATTTTATCATTGTTCTGCTTTACCTATTAGTTTTGTTGTTGCTGTTTATAGACAGAGTCTCGCTCTATCACATAAGCTGGAGTGCAGTGGCATGATCATGGCTCACTGCAGTGTTAACCTCCTGGACTCAAGTGATCCATCCACCTCAGCCACCCAAGTAACTGGGACTACACACCCACACCACCACACCTGGCTAATTCTTTTATTTTTTTTGTAGAGATGAGGGTTTCACTGTGTTGACCAGGCTAGTCTCAAACTCCTGGTCTCAAGCAATCGTCCCACCTCAGCCTCCCAAAGTGCTGGGATTACAGACGTGAGCCACTGTGCCAGCCTAACTGCTAGTTTTTCATCTACTAAGTAATATTGATAGGTGGTTGTATTAGTCTGTATTCACACTGCTGATAAACACATACCCAAGACTGGGAAGGAAAAAGAGGTTTAATTGGGATTACATAGGTAACCTCTGGGGAGGCCTCAGAATCATGGCAGGAGATGAAAGGCACTTCTTACATGGCAGCAGCAAGAGAAAATGAGGAAGAAGCAAAAGTGAAAACCCCTAATAAACCCATCAGATCTCGTGAGACTTATTCACTATCACGAAAATAGCACAGGAAAGACTGGCCCCGTGATTCAGTTACTCCCAACAAGTGGGAATTCGGGGAGATACGATTCAAGTTGAGATTTGGGTAGGGACGCAGCCACACCACATCAGTGGTTGTATTTTTATCCTTCCAAATAATCTGGAAATAAATTTGAAATAGTATTGCCTTTTAGTGTAACAGCACCACCTTATGAATATTTGCACATACTTATTGTTTGAAACATTTTTCGTCCTTTGTCTATACAGGAACAGCAGAAGGAGTTAAAAAATCAAGAAGAATTATCCAGTCTAGTCTGGATCTGTACCAGCACTCATTCGGCTACAAAAGTTCTTATTATTGATGCTGTTCAGCCTGGCAACATCCTAGACAGTTTCACTGTTTGCAACTCTCATGTTCTGTGCATTGCAAGTGTGCCAGGTAAGAGTGAGTCATGCGTTTCTCTGCCCTCTCCTCCATCCACACCACCTACCTGCTGGGCATTGATGTGGCAGCTGAAGATGCAGTTCTGTACCTTGCTGTCATGAAGCTTATGTTCTAGTTGGGGAGGATTAAAAAACAAACTGGAAACCATTGAATAAAGAAGGTATTTTCAGGTAGTGAAAAATACTGTGAAGAAAATAAAACAATGGGAATATGAGAAGATAACTGGGAGCCAGAGGACTGTTTGGATTAATTAATAAGGAAAGGTCTTCTGAAGTTTTGGATTAAACATTATGTGATGTTAAAACATTAGTTTAGGCCGGGCGCGGTGGCTCAAGCCTGTAATCCCAGCACTTTGGGAGGCCGAGACAGGCGGATCACGAGGTCAGGAGATCGAGACCATCCTGGCTAACACGGTGAAACCCCGTCTCTACTAAAAATACAAAAAACTAGCCGGGTGAGGTGGCAGCACCTGTAGTCCCAGCTACTCGGGAGGCTGAGGCAGGAGAATGGCATGAACCCGGGAGGCGGAGCTTGCAGTGAGCTGAGATCTGGCCACTGCACTCCAGCCTGGGTGACAGAGCAAGACTCCGTCTCAAAAAATAAAAATAAAAATAAAAAAAATAAAAATAAAAATAAAACATTAGTTTAAAAATTAAAGAGGTGTATGTGATATATCCATATGTTAGAATATTATTCAGTCGTAAAAAGGAATGAAGTTCTTTTCTATATTTTATATTTTATTGTGGAACACTTAATATGAGATACTTTTTTTTTTTTGAGACAGAGTCTTACTTTCTTACCCAGGCTGGAGTGCAATGGCACAATCTCGGCTCACTGCAACCTCCACCTCCTGGGTTCAAGTGATTCTCCTGCCTCATCCTCCCGAGTAGCTGGAATTACAGGCGCCTGCCACCACGCCCGGCTAATTTTTTGCATTTTCACTAGAGATGGCGTTTTGCCATGTTGGTCAGGCTAGTCTTTTTATTTTATTTTAATTTTTTTTTGAGATGGAGTCTCACTCTGTTACCCATGCTGGACTGCAGTGGCACCATCTCAGCTCACTTCAACCTCCTGGGTTCGAGCAGTTCTTCTGCCTTAGCCTCCCAAGTAGCTGGGACTACAGGCACGAGCCACTACACCCAGCTAATTTTTGTATTTTTGGTAGAGACGGGGTGTCACCATATTGGCCAGGCTGGTCTCGAACCCCTAGACCTCGTGATCCACCCGCCTCGGCCTCCCAAAGTACTGAGATTACAGGTGTGACCCACATGCCTGGCAGGTCAGTCTTGAACTTCTGACTTCAAGTGATCCATCCACTTCGGCCTCCCAAAGTGCTAGGATTACAGGCATGAGCCACTGAACCCAGCCTGAGATCTACCCTCTTAACAAATTTTTGTTTTTGTTTTTTGAGACAGGGTCCCACTCTGTTGCCCAGGCCAGATTGCAGTGGTGCATTCACAACTCAGTTGCAGCCATGACTCCCGGGCTCAAGTGATCCTCCCAACTCAGCCTCCTGAGTAGCTGGGACCACAGGCGCACACCAGCACACCTGGCTAAGTTTTTTGTACTTTTTGTAGACAGGGTTTCACCATGTTGCCCAGGCTGGTCTGGAACTCCTGGGCTCAAGTGATCTGCCTGCCTTGGCCTCCCAAAGTACTGGGATGCCCAGCCGTCTTAACAGATGTTTAAGAGTACAATGCATTATCCTCTAGGTAGAAGTTCTGACACATGCTCTAACATGGATGAACCTTGGAAACACTATGCCAAAGGAAATAAGCCAGACACAAAAGGACAAATATATGATTCCACTTATGTGAGATACCTAGAAGAGGTAAATTCATAAAAACATAGAGTTTCTGTGTGAAGTGATGGAAAAGCTTTAGAAATAGGCCGGTCATGGAGGTTCACCTCATAATCCCAGCACTTTCAGAGGCCAAGGTGGGATGATCACTTGAGGCCAGAAGTTCGAGACCAGTCTGGGCAATATAGTAAGACCTCATTTCTACAAAAAATCAAAAAATGAGGTGGGAGGATAACTTGAGCCTGGGAGGTCGAGGCTGAAGTGAGCTGAGATTGCACCACTATACTCCCCACTGGGCAACGGGAGTAAGACCCTGTGTTTAAAAAAAAAAAGGCCTGGCATTGTGGCTTATGCCTGTAATCCCAATACTTTGAGAAGCTGAGGTTGGCGGATCACCTGAGGTCAGGAGTTCGAGACCAGCCTGGCCAACATGGTTAAAACCCCATCTCTACTAAATATACAAAAATTAGCCAGGTACAGTGGCAGGCACCTGTAATCACAGCTACTTGGGAGGCTGAGGCAGGAGAATCGCTTGATCCTGGGAGGCGGAGGTTGCAGTGAGCCGAGACTGTACCATTGCACACCAGCCTGGGCAACAAGAGCAAAACTCTGTCTCCAAAAAAACACAGTGATGATGGCTACACAGTGTTGTAAATATTAATGCCAATATTGTAAATATTAATGCCACTGAATTGTATACTTTTAAATGGTTAAAGTGGCAAATTTTGTTTATATATTTTTTACTGCAATAAAAGTTTTTAGTGTGATATAAATAAAACAATTTTCTAAATTAAAAAATGAGATTTATTTTTACATTGTAAATATTTTTTATATTATAAATGCTTAGTTTTTAATGTTTTACTAATATCTAAGTCACCCTATATACTTGGGGTATTTAATTTTTAACAGTAATGGATAGAAGCTTATACTTTAAGTAACAGTAGTAGTAGTCTTGATGATTTAAAAGAAAATTTGTTTTGACTGACCTTGTCAGATATAATAGATTGTTTTTAACCTGTGGCTGCTGAGGAGCTCACTAAGAACAGAAGTTGGCTAGGCATGGTGGCTTGTGCTCGTAATCCCAGGACTTGGCTGAGGTTGGTGGATCCCTTGAGGCCAAGAGTTCAAGACCAGCCTGACCAACATACTGAAACCTTGTCTCTTCCAAAAATACAAAAATTAGCCGGGCGTGGTGGCTTACACCGGTAGTCCCAGCTACTCAGGAGGCTGAGGCAGGAGAATCACTTAAGTCCAGGAGGCGGAGGTTGCGGTGAGCTGAAATCATGCCACTATACTCCAGCCTGGGTGACAGAGTAAGACTCTGTCTCAAAAAAGAAAAAAGAAAAAGAACAAAAGTTTCTTTTCTGACATTTTTATGTTTATTTGCATTTGTGTTAATAGAAGTATTATCTTAATTTTTTAAAGTTGCCTTCCCATATTGTGAAGATTTGTTAATGTAAATTTAATGTTACCTGTATTCAACTAGCTGTACATCTCATCTGCATACTCTCATTTCAAACCTGTAATTGTTTTAGTGAAAAAAATGTTATTTATAGAAGTTTACTTTGCTGTTACAAGAAGATTTATTTTTCAGGTGCACGAGAAACAGATTACCCTGCAGGAGAAGATCTTTCAGAATCTGGTCAGGTAGACAAAGCATCTTTATGTGGAAGCATGACAAGCAACAGCTCAGCAGAGACAGACAGCCTATTAGGAGGCATCACGGTGGTTGGTTGTTCTGCAGAAGGTGTGACAGGAGCTGCAACTTCACCTAGTACCAATGGTGCTTCTCCAGTGATGGATAAACCACCAGGTATATCCATTCTTTTTACCTGCCATCTGTATAGAGTCTAAGGCTACCCTCAGATGCCTCATTATGGACTTAATTTAGATCTTAAGTAACAAGGTTGAAAGAACTTGAAAGAAGATGCTGTAGGCTGGGCGCGGTCGCTCATGCCTGTAATCCCAGCACTTTGGGAGGCCAAGGCAGGCAGATCACAAGGTCAGGAGATCAAGACCATCCTGGCTAACACAGTGAAACCCCGTCTCACTAAAAATGACAAAAAATTAGCCAGGCATAGTAGCAGGTGCCTGTAGTCCCAGCTACTCGGGAGGCTGAGGAAGGAGAATGGCGTGAACCCGGGAGGTGGAGCTTGCAGTGAGCCGAGATTGCGCCACTGTACTCCAGCCTGGGTGACAGAGCGAGACTCCGTCTAAAAAAAAAAAAAAGATGCTGTAATGACTGTTAAATGGAATCAAGAATTCTTAATTTAATGATACAGTGTGAAGGAGTGGGTAGATGGAATGGAATTCTATAACAGGGGTTTGTGTGGGGAAATAATTGGAAGAGAAAAGCCCAGACTCGGAATAGTGTTTTATTTACTTTGTAGAAATGGAAGCAGAAAATAGTGAGGTTGATGAAAATGTTCCAACAGCAGAAGAAGCAACTGAAGCTACAGAAGGGAATGCGGGATCAGCTGAAGACACAGTGGACATCTCCCAAACTGGCGTCTACACAGAGCATGTCTTTACAGATCCTTTGGGAGTTCAAATCCCAGAAGACCTCTCCCCAGTGTATCAGTCGAGGTATAATAATGGGTCATCAACTTAGGAGACTGGGTGAAGTGCACAGATAAAAGGAACCAAAATAATCTCAAGCAGTCAAAAGATTTCCACTAATTAGTGTCACTGTGGTGGACTAAAAGATACCTATTCTTGTGATATCTTCATGTATTCCCTCTCCATCATTCTCCCTGGATATTCCCCCCCATTTCTTCCATACACCTTCCAACTTAAAAAAAAAATCGTATCTATAAAAATATAATCATGCATCACTCAACAATGGGGATATGTTCTGAGAAATGCATCAGGTGATTTCATCATTGTGTGAACATCATAGGGTGCATTTACACAAATCTAGATGGTATGGCCTATCACACACCTCGGCGATATGGTGTAGCCCATTGCTCCTAGGCTAGAAACCTGTGCAGCATGTTACTGTACTGAATACTGTAGATAATTGGAACATAATGATAAGTATTTGTGTATGTAAACATGGACAAGGTACTGTAAAAATATAGTAGTATAATCTTGTGGAACCACCACCATATATGCTGTCCATCTGATTTTCCAAAATGGTTTTACCAGGTGTATGACTATATATTAGTCAGAATCTTCCTGTTCATTTTCTCCTCTGGTCTGTTTTTTTTCTTTTCTTTTCTTTTGTGCTTACTGTCTTCCGTTCTATTAGTAATTCTTTGTCATTTTAATCCCATCCCTACTCTAATTTTTAGTCCAGTTATCAGCAAAATAGTCCATTGTTTAAATTTGCCATTGTTCAAGTTTCCCACATGGGTGTGAATGACCTTTTTGAATTTAGTTTTTGTGCAAATATTTTATTAAAAACAATTCAGATGGTTCCAGTGGTTCATGCCTATAATCCCAGCATTTTGGGAGGCCAGAGCAGGAGGATTGCTTGAGTCCAGGAATTCAAGACTATCCTAAGCAACATAGTGAGATCCTCATCTCTACAAAAAACTTAATGATTAGCTGGGCGTGGTAGCGCGCACCTGTGGTCCCAGCTACTCAGGAGCCTGAGGCGGAGGATTGCTTGAGCCCTGGGAGCTGGGGGCTACAGAGAGCCATGATCTCACCACTGCACTGCCGCCTGGGAAACAGAGCAAGACTGTGTCTCAGAAAACAAACAAACATAACAATTTGTTTTAGGCTCTTCCTTTAAAGGGTTGGTTAATCTAGGCCCATTTAGTGAATTATTTCATTTTCTTTCCTGCCTTTTCTAGATCCCCTCTAGATGAGAGTCTCTGTAAACTAGATCCTTTTTAAACTTTAATATTCTTCCTCTTAGTGTATAAAGTAAGCAAGATTAATTAATAACCCATTTAAGCCTATTGGTCCATTATTGGAATACTAAGATTGTGGGAGTTATTCATATCCTACTGCTCAAAGTCATCGCTGAGGCCTGATTTTTTACCAAAAAAATTTGCAATCTCCGGCATAAATGGGTTAACATTTAATTCTTTTTTTTTTCTTTTTCTTTTTTTTTTGAGATGGCATCTCGGCCGGGCGCGGTGGCTCAAGCCTGTAATCCCAGCACTTTGGGAGGCCGAGGCGGGCGGATCACGAGGTCAGGAGATCGAGACCATCCTGGCTAACACTGAAACCCCGTCTCTATTAAAAAATACGAAAAAAAACTAGCCGGGCGAGGTGGCGGGCGCCTGTAGTCCCAGCTACTCGGAGGCTGAGGCAGGAGAATGGCGGTAAACCCGGGAGGCGGAGCTTGCAGTGAGCTGAGATCCGGCCACTGCACTCCAGCCCAGGCAACAGAGCGAGACTCCGTCTCAAAAAAAAAAAAAAGAGAGATGGCATCTCACCCTGTCACCCAAGCTGGAGTGCAGTGGTGCAATCTTAGCTCACTTGCAACCCCGCCTTCCGAGTTCAAGCAATTCTCCTGCCTCAGCCTCCCAAGCAGCTGAGATTACAGGCATGTGCTGCCACGCCCAGCTAATTTTTGTATTTTTAGTAGAGATGGGGTTTCACCATGTTGGCCAGGCTGGTCTTGAACTCTTGGCCTCAAGAAAAACGCCCACCTTGCCCTCCCAAAGTGCTGGGATTACAGGCGTGAACCACCGCACCTGGCCTGAATTATTAATTTAAGAATAAGTCATGTTTGAATTTGATAGCCTGGTTATATATTTTACTAAATATGCCCTGACAATTCAAAAGAAAGGTTTTGTGATAGAACATTAAACATATTTCAGATTTAATTTATTTTAGGTAACTCTTTATATATCTCCCTCCTTTTTGCATGTGTGTATCCCTCCCGTCTCTCTCACCTGAGAAGAAACTATGACAAAACCCAAAATAAGAGATAGCCATAATAATAGTCTGAATATTAACTGCTGTATTTCATTACAATGTCTTATTATCTTATCTGCTCCTTGGGCTTCCTAGTTTGTTAATGTTATTTCTGATACAATTGTTGAAATATGTGATGTAAGCTTTTGACTTTGGCTTCTCTGGAATTCTGGTGGTTTTTTTTTTTTTTTTTTTTTTTTAACTAGAAGTTTCAGCCAGGTATGATAGTGTATGTGCGTCTAGTCCCTGTTACTCAGGAGGCTGAGGTGGAAAGATCACTTGAGCCTGGGAGGTCAAGGCTGCAGTGAGCCCTGTTTGTGCCAGTGCACTCCAGCCTGGGTGACAGAGTGATACCCTATTTCTAAAAAATAAATAATAAACAAATGAACAAACTTAAATGTAGAAGTATTTATCCCTGAAAACTATAGTTAAGTATACTCAGATTTCTTTCCTTTTGCCCTACCTTTCCAGCAATGACTCAGATGCATATAAAGATCAAATATCAGTACTGCCAAATGAACAAGACCTGGTGAGAGAAGAAGCCCAGAAAATGAGTAGTCTTTTACCAACTATGTGGCTTGGAGCTCAAAATGGCTGGTAGGTGCCAACACTTTTAACATTAGAATATGTTTATTGTTTTACTTTTGCTTTTGAAATTGGAAGATAAGTAAAATATGGTAAACACAAATACAAAAAGTGTGGATTAATGCAAAGAATTTTATATATATACACAATTTGATGTTATGTTGCAACTACCACATAAACTGGACTTGCACTGGTTCTGAATGGTAAGCCATATGTTTCTTTGTCACAGAATGTTCCCTTTCTATAATATTCTTGGAAGAAGAGGTACGTAAAATTTTAAAATCAAGCTGATACAGAAATAGAAAATCCTGAACAGCACAAAGACAGAGAATATTTAATTTATGTAGGCTAGAATGTGGGCAGGAAAACTGGGATTAAACCAACATTTTGGCTGCAGGAAGGCCCAATCCCAACTTTTAATACATTTTTCACTAAGATAGGCAAAACAAATCACGATCTGAAAAGTCAGATGATGATAACTAATATTATATGGTTTGTTCATTTTTCAGTCATGTGGAGAGTTTTACAAGATTGTGCATTTCCCAAGGTTAAGCAGGATTACTGTTGAGCATCTCTAATCCAAAATTTGAAACTTTTTGACCACTGATAGGACGCTGGCAGGTAATGCTCATTGGAGCATTTTGGATTTTTGAATTAGGAATACTCAACTGTTATGTATAATGTAAACATTCTAAAATCTGAAAAAATCAGAAATCCGAACACCTCTGGTCCCAAGCCAAATAAGGGTTACTCAACCTGTAGTACGTCTTTTTCATATGAGTCCAATACTATAAAGTGAGGAGTTGCCAAACTTAGCATAACTGTCTTCCAGTAGAGCATTATGGGCACTGAAATTTGAATTTCATATAAATCTCCCCTGTCACAAAATACCCCTGATTTCCCCCACACACACACCTTTAAAAATATAAAAACTATTCTTAACTTGCAGGCTGGATTAAAACAGGTGGCAGACTGGATCTGGCCTGTAGGCAATAGTTTGCGACTCCCTATGTGGGCCACTCTGTCATCCAAAAGTTGTAGGTCAGTGTAGTAGAGAGGTAAGGTAATTCAAAAAAAAGAGTTTTGCCCAGGGACTAAGTGTGTGAAACTGACTGCGTTGTACTAGTTCCTGCTTTTCAGTCTTCATATGTTTCTCTTTGCTCAGCAGCCTATTTCTCTACCTTGGGCCTACCCTCACTCTCATTTTTCTTTTCTGACCATTGCACAAAAGCAGCAGCACCTTTTCCTAAAATTTATGTTACTCTTCTTTCCTTCTGAATGAACTTCGCAATCATTATTAGATATATGCAATGTCTTGATGTTTTCTATGCCTTACCAGTGTTGACTTTGTTCTTGCAGTTTGTATGTCCATTCATCTGTAGCCCAGTGGAGGAAATGTCTCCATTCCATTAAACTTAAAGATTCGATTCTCAGTATTGTGTAAGTTTTATTTTGGAAATTCTTCTTGTTAAAACTATGCATTTTGGTATAAACTAGATTTTAAGACTTTGAAAGCTAATACATGTTTCACAACTAAATTAGTATCCAGATTTGTTTGTTTTTTTTCACCCTTTTTATGGAATCAGAGAAGTTAAGTGAGAATGAAACCGTATAATAGAAAACCAAGTAGAAAGGTAAACTTGCTTGATTGAGTCCTCACCATACTGGGAGTTCTTTAGTACTACAGGAAATAACCAATACCCATTAATTTATGTTTATTTTAGAATATTCTTTATGGCTTGTGATTATGTTGATTGGGGCATTGATTTACTAGTTCTTTTCTGTGTGTTCCCTATCAAAAATCAGACAGTTTATCTCTGAGCCCACAGAGCTGACTCTGTTGGTTCCACTCAAGGTGCATGTCTCTGGTCTTTGGAGTTTGTGTTGATTGTCTGTGATGAGAGGAGAAGCTTGGCCAGAAAGTGAAACAACTGAGATACCACTCATGCTGTTTATTTAGTTCAGCTGACATTTTTCACAGCCGGACATGCACAATGAAGAAAGCGGTGTGTTCATTGATGTTCTGGTGTCAGCTCCTTAACTCATCACAGATTGGTCCTTTGTGAGGCCCTGAACTAGTTCAGTACCATGTGGTCCCTTCTGTGTTCCTGAATGGAGAGTTCTGAACTCCCCTTTCCTGTTTGCAGACACGTGAAGGGAATCGTGTTAGTAGCCCTGGCTGATGGCACCCTTGCAATCTTTCACAGAGGAGTGGGTGAGTGGTGATGTGTATATAACATGGACGCTAATTTGTTGCTTTGCAAAGCATTTTTAAGTAGATTGGCTTATGTTTTAAAGAAATGATAGTCAGTAGGATAAAGAATAAATAACAATACACAACATCAGTAAATATATTAGTGCCTGCATGGAGGTATACATTAACAGATGCCTTAGGGAAAATATGTTTACCACAATGGGCATTTTATGGTACTTTTAAATAATGTGATAGGGAGGCATTTGTTTTTCATTCATATGCTTATGCAATTCAGAGAAACTTGGTGTTATTTTAATGTCCTATGTTTTAAAAATAATTTGTGTCCACTTAACATTTGGACTTTGTTTTAAAGAATTTTAATTGGGTAAGGTTTAATCGTTTTCATGTCACCTTATTTATATTTTCCCCCTTTAAAACCATTGTTTCATCTATAGAGGGGTGGTGGTATCAGAAACCCTACCTTGAATGAATTAAGTTGAGGGAATTTAGTATGTGTTCCTCCATAACTCCTTGGTACTTGTGTCAACCAAAAATGACACATCATTTTCTACCCACTTGATTGGTATATCTGGGAAGCATTATGAAATATAGATACCCTGAATTTGGATTTTAGAAAAACTTTTCCCAAAATCTCCTATCTTTCTGGGCTTGGGGAAATGTGGAGTAGATGACAGGTGCTTTTGTAATTGATTGGTACCTGAAAATTGCTGATTAGTGACTCCATATCATCAAAGAGCAAGAGGGCTGCGTTCTACCTTTTTCAACCCTTTATCTATATTTGATCTTTACGTTAAATTATGAAGAAAGTTCCATGGTCATCCTCATTTTATAGATGAGGAAACTGAAACACAGCATTTTGGTCACTTTTTCATGGCCACTCAGCTAATAAGTGGGAAAGCCTACAAAAAAAGTGAAACAATGAATGTTTTGGTAAATTGAATTCAAAATAATATTGACAGAATAAGACAAGTAAAATACATGTAGTAAGTGTCAATGTAAAGTCCTGCATTTGAGTTCAGAAGAGCAAGATGGGGAGACATGTCTAAAGAGTGAGAATTACCTAAAGGTTGACTTTAGGTAATATGAGTTTAATGCCGTTAAGCCTCAAGGAAAAAAGGGTATTCAGGACAAGGCTGGTGATAATCCTGCTCTACTAGGCTAGATAAAGACAGCATATTCAATGGACATCAACAAAACAGAGTTAGGACGAAGGGTCTGTAAAACTGTGGTAGGTACAGAGCACGTGCCAAAGATACTTGGGTTGTTGTTGTTGTTTTTTTTTTTTTTTTTTTTTGAGACAGAGTCTCGCTCTGTCGCCCGGGCTGGAGTGCAATGGCCGGATCTCAGCTCACTGCAACCTCTGCCTCCCGGGTTTACGCCATTCTCCTGCCTCAGCCTCCTAAGTGACTGGGACTACAGGCGCCCGCCACCACGTGCGGCTGATTTTTTGTATTTTTTAGTAGAGACAGGGTTTCACCGTGTTAGCCAGGATGGTCTCAATCTCCTGACCTTGTGATCTGCCCGTCTCGGCCTCCCAAAGTGCTGGGATTACAGGCTTGAGCCACCACGCCCGGCCAGATACTTGGTTTTGAAAAGAGAAGACATAGGGCTGTAATGAAGAAGTTTGAACTGGATTTATTCTTTTGTTTCCACTCTGCAAAACTGCAGACGAATGGGTGATTACATACAAAAAGACAGACTTTAGCTAGTGTGGGTAGTATTTTTCAGTTAAAACTGTCTGAAAAAGCTGTCTGAAAAAGCTAACAACGCAAAGCAAGGTTCTGGTGACTGGTTCTTCTTCATATTTCTATTATCACTGAAAATGTAGTATGCATAATTCCTAAAGTGTTAGCGATGAATTGCCCTCAACTTCTACCCAAGAAAATACATCAAAATGTACATGAGTGAGAGACATAATTCCCAAAATAACCTTAAGTCCATTCTAATTTTAAATATATTATGATAAACAGATAACTTGTAACTGATTTATCATCACATCCCTGCTTTTGTGAGCGTGTTTTAAAGGGGGTCTGAGTACTGGGTGGCAGTTTGAAGCAGATGATCTTTGAGGGTCTCTTCCAACTTTGCAGCTTATGGAATAAAAGAACCCAAGCTGCAAATAAAAGGTATACTTAGTACGTGGGACTTTGGGTGCTTCCTCAATAACTTTAATTATACAACAAATACAATGTTTCTTGTGTTGAAATTGAGTAACAGTTGGTATGCATTTACTATATAACCTTTTATTTCTTTTAAAGATGGGCAGTGGGATTTGTCAAACTATCACCTCTTAGACCTTGGACGGCCTCATCATTCCATCCGTTGCATGACTGTGGTACATGACAAAGTCTGGTGTGGCTATAGGAACAAAATCTATGTGGTGCAGCCAAAGGCCATGAAAATAGAGGCAAGTTATTAGCCTATGTTTTCTATATTTATTGAATTTGTATTGTCCGAAGACTATTAGACTATAATTATTTTCAGCTTTTTAGAAATTGTTTCTGGATCTGTGTGTTTTAGGGCACTTGAGTAGTGTATTTGAATATCTTAAGCTTTCTGTGTTACTTAACTCTCTTGCCACTTTTGACTGTGAGGGTAGGAAGTGGCTTTTTTAAAAAGGAAAGAGGATTTATACATGAATGTTTAAATGTGTGTCTGTGTATGTATCCAGAGATATGTATGTGTTTTTGTTTGAATACATGGTTTTTGATATGTTTAGTTATATGAGGATTGTTTGAGAAGAGGATTCCTGTCTGTCCTCCCCATGTGTAATCCAGGCACATCCATATATGTGTCCCAGGTGAAATAACATTGCACTGGGAATTTGTTGTAAAAATGAAAACCTCCTAACCTCCTAGCATTGATTTCTTTTTTAGTTTTTTTTTTTCTGAGACAGAGTCTTGCTCTGTCACCCAGGCTGGAGTGCGGTGGCACGTTCTCGGCTCACTGCAATCTCCACCTCCCAGGTTCAAGCAATTCTCTTGCCTCAGCCTCCAAAGTAGCTGGGATTACAGGCGCCTGCCACCACACCCGGCTAATTTTTTAAATATTTTTAGTAGAGATGGGGTTTCACCATGTTGGCCAGGCTAGTCTCGAACTCCCAACCTCGTGATCGGCCTGCCTCGGCCTCCCGAAGTGCTGGGATTACGGGCATGAGTCACCGCATCTGGCCTAGCATTGTTTTCTTACAGTTGTTTTTTTTTTTTTTTTTTTTTTTTTGCCACATACATAAATGCATTCTAATTGTTTAGGAAAAAAAAAAACAACATACAGGAAATTTTAAGGTGAAAGCTCTCCTTTACCCTCCCCCAAATCACATTTCTTTCCCTGGAAGTCTCAAAGTTAACCATTTGGTGTTTGTTTTTTTAATATCAATTCTGTCTGTCTATCTATATTTATCTATCTATATATCTGTTTATATATATCTAGTTAGCTAGCTATCTGGCCATCCATCCATCCATCCATCCATCCACACACAAGTTGAGCATCCCTTTTTTTTTTTTTTTTTTTGGAGATGGAGTCTTGCTCTGTCGCCTGGGCTGGAGTGCAGTGGCCGGATCTCAGCTCACTGCAAGCTCCGCCTCCTGGGTTTACGCCATTCTCCTGCCTCAGCCTCCAGAGTAGCTGGGACTACAGGCGCCCGCCACCTTGCCCAGCTAGTTTTTTTGTATTTTTTAGTAGAGACGGGGTTTCACCATATTAGCCAGGATGGTCTCGATCACCTGACCTCGTGATCCACCCGTCTCGGCCTTACAAAGTGCTGGGATTACAGGCTTGAGCCACCGCACCCGGCCAGAGTATCCCTTATTCAAAATGCTTGAGACCAAAAGTGTTTCACATTTTGGATTATTTTCAGATTTTGGAATATTTGCATATACATAAATAATGAAATATCTTGGGCATGGAACATAAAATTTATTTATGTTTAAATATATGTCTATTTAAATATGTGTTTATTTATGTCTAAACATAAAATTTATTTATGTTTCCTGTATACTTTATAACAGTGAAAAATATGATATACCATTAGTGCAGTAGAAAAAATACTGTGTTCAGGGTGACTTATGGTATCATATCAGCACTTAAACACTTCAGGTTTTAAAGCATTTCAGATTTCAGATTTTTGGATTGGGAATGCTCAGCCTATTCCTCACACACATATACAGCAGTGTGGGTTCCTTGTAGTTTAATTATATTTTGGTATTTTTGTTTGTTTGTTTTGAAACAAGGTCTCACTCTGTCACCCAGGATAGAGTGCAGGGGCGCAATCATAACTTGCTGCAGCCTCAAACTCCTGGGCTCTAGCAAGCCTCCTGCCTCAGCCTCCCAAGTAGCTGAGATCACAGGCACACGCCATTACACCTGGCTAATTTTTCTTTAATTTTTTTGTAGAGACGGGGTCTTGCTATATTGCCCAGACTGACCTCCAACTCCTGGGCTCAAGCAGTCCTCCCACCTCAGCCTCCCATGTAGCTGGGAATACAGGCGTGCACCACTATGCCCAGCTAATTTTTGTATTTATAGTAGAGTTGGGGTGTCACCATGTTGCCCAGGCTGATCTCAAACTCCTGGACTCAAAAGATCCTCCCATCTCGGCCTCCCAAAGTGCTGGGATTACAGGTGTGAGCCATCAGCACCCAGCCTGATTAATTATAATTGTGATCTTACTTCAACACAGGGGCTCTGCAACAACACAAAATCTGGAGATAAAATCTTTCTGTTAGGCCTGGTGCGGTGGCTCACGCTTGTAATCCCAGCACTTTGGAAGGCTGAGGTGGGCAGATCAGTTGAGGTCAGGAGTTTGAGACCAGCCTGGCCAACATGGTGAAAGCCTGCTCTACTAAAAATATAAAAATCAGCCCAGCATGGTGGTGTGTGCCTGTAATCCCACTACTCAGGAGGCTGAGGAAGGAGAATTGCCTGAACCCAGGAATGGGAGGTTGCAGTGAGCCAAGATTGCGCCATTGCACTCCAGCCTGGGTGACAAGAGCAAAGACTGTCTCAAAAATAAAAAAATTTAAAAAATCTTTCTGTTGAACACTGTTACATAGTGTGGATGTGCTAGTATTGTTGTGTGATGTCCTATATAGTGCTCAAGTCCAATATCCTGTTCTTAGTTCTTTATTTTGTTTTGCATTCTAGGACGAAAACAATTGTGTATATGAGTAATCATGTTTAATATATAGTATTTGGGCTTCTCTTTCAATAGTCTGCTAACTTGTGCAAATTAGCACAGTTTTAAATATGAACTCCTATGTAGCAAAAGTAACTTTGTAATTGGACAATCTCTCCTAGAAATCTTTTGACGCACATCCCAGGAAGGAGAGCCAAGTACGACAGCTTGCGTGGGTGGGGGATGGCGTGTGGGTCTCCATTCGCTTGGATTCTACGCTTCGTCTCTATCATGCACACACTTATCAACATCTACAGGATGTGGACATTGAGCCTTATGTAAGCAAAATGTTAGGTAAGCTTCCAACATGTTTTATCTTTACCAATCAAAGAGGGTGTTTTATTTTATCTCTCTCTCTCTCTCTCTCTGTCTCTCTATTGAAATGGGGTCTTGCGTTGTTGCCCAGGATGGAGTGCAGTGGCTGTACACAGGTGCAGTCATAGCACACTATAGCCTTGGACTCTTGGGCTCAAACAATCCTCTCACCTCAGCCTCCGTAGTAGCTGGGACTGTAGGTAGGCACATGCCACCTCACCCAGTCCTTGTTTTTATTTTTAAATAGTCTAAAATGCTGGGTAGAACCAATGAATTAAGTTACCTCAGGAATAGTGAACTTTTATCACTGAAAGTGTCAGACAGATGTTTCAGTCTGCCTTGTTTTTTTGTTTTTTGTTTTTTTCTTTTCTTTTTTTCAAGACAGGATCTCACTCTATCACCTAGGCTGGAGTGCAGTGGCACCATCACGGCTCACTGCAGCCTTGGCTTCCTGGGCTCAAGTGATCCTCCCACCTCAGCCTCCCCAGTAGCTGGACAGGCCTGCACCATCATGCCTGGCTACTTTAAACTCCAGTTGTTGCCCAGGCTGGCCTTAAACTCCAGGGCTCAAGTGATTGGCCCACCTCAGCCTCCCAAAGTGCTGGCGTTACAGGCATGAGCCAGTGCACCTGGCCCCTTATTGTTCTTGACGGAAAGTTGGGATCATTTTGGACTCCTCCTCTCTTATTTCCCACATCTAATCTGTCACTGGGAACGCTCAAGTCTGCCTCTAAAACTGTATTAGATCAGTTATTTCTTGTCTCTACCACTATCCTTTTACCCCCAGGCCTCCTAACTGGGCTCCCTGTTGCCACTCCAGTCTGTTCTCTGCCTAGGAACCAAGGTGCAGATATTACCTTGACATACGTCCACTGTTGCCTTGAGATGAAGTGACATGACCAGGAGACCTTACATGTTCTCAAACACTCCTTGCTCACACCGACCCACAGCTCAACAAGCTCCTTCCCATTTCAGGGTCCTCACATGTCCTGCTGTATCATCTACCTGGGAAGTTCTTCTTGGTCCCTTTTTACTTACATAGCTTTCAGGTCATAGCCTACCTGTCATATTCAGGAAAGACCTTCATTTAGATCCTGTCATACTTTGTCTTCATGGGCTTGTCATTATTGTGATTGCACCAGTGTTATGTGATTCTTGTTTATAATCTCTCCCCTACAGACCCTAAGCCCCATGAAGATCAGGGGCCATCATTATCTTGTTCCCTGCTCTATCTTGAGCACCGGACCCAGTGCTATAATGATTATTAGGAATGTCATAAAGGATTCCTTTCATGAAAAATGATTGAACTGGACCAGCGATTTTCAACCATTTAGAGTTACTGCCCTCAGAAAACCTTATTTCTAGCTATGTACCTTCTCCCTAAAAGGTATACACATGTGCAAACACCAGCTAATTTCAGGGACATACTTTGACTGGAGGTTAAAGGTCCTAGGTTAGGCTGAATGGTAATTAAGCCTCCTTCTAACTCTGTAGTTCAGCGATCATGCTCTCAGTTCTTATAAGTAGAACTTATGAGTACTAATGTTGTCTTTCTTAAATGTATTACCTGTTCAATAAATTTGCCTTTCAAGTCACTGAAAATAAGATCATAAGATCAACTGTAAGAATTAACTTGAAATACAAAAATGCATTTATTCTCCCTAAATTATTTGTGTATAATACTTAAAATTTTTTAACTGCTTTAGAGCCTAAATATATAAATGAGGGGAAAAGTGTAGATTTTGTTTACAAATATTTTTATGCAAATAAACTTAAGGGAAACCAGAACTTTTTCAGCTTATAAGATCAAAGGACACTTGATTTCTCTGGGTTTGTTTGTTTTTAGAGACAAAGTCTTGCTCTGTTGCACAGGCTGGAGTGCAGTGGTGGGATCACAGTTCACAGAGCCTCAAACGCCTGGGCTTCAGTGACCCTCCCACCTCAGCCTCCCACATAGCTGGGACTACAGGCATGTGCCACCATGCCTGGCTAGTTTTTGTACTTTTTTTAGAGATTAGGTCTCAGTATGTTGCTCAGGTTGGTCTCAAACTCCTGGGATCAAGCAGTCATCCCACCTTGACCTCTAAAATGCTAGGATTTACAGACGTGATCCACCGTGCCCTGCCAGTTTCACTGTTTTCTGTTGGGGTTTTTTGTTCTATGTGTCGGTTTGGTTTTACAGTTCCCTGAGGAAATCCTGTGTCATAGTTCCTGATGTACCCTATTTCCTATGTACTTTTCTTCTAACTAATAATGTTACATTACCCACTTTTATGCTTTTCTTTTTCCATTAACCCTGAATTGTCAGACAATAAGCCCCAATAAGAGCTTACTTTGATATGAGCCTTCAGGAAACATCCATCTGGCTCTAGTCACATTTCCTCTGTGTTGTATCAATCCTGCTACTACTTCTTCCTTTTTTTTTTTTTTTTTTTTTTGTAATCCTGCTACTTCTAAGGAACTTGGAATGTAACACGCTGTCTGCTTTAGTTTCTCAATAAAGTGTTCTCTCCTTTCTTTACAGGTACTGGAAAACTGGGCTTCTCTTTTGTGAGAATCACAGCTCTTATGGTGTCTTGTAATCGTTTGTGGGTGGGGACAGGAAATGGTGTCATTATCTCCATCCCATTGACAGAAAGTAAGTATATTTTTAGATAACTGCCATGGGTCAAATAGGAGAATTATAGGAAATAGTTATGTCTGGAATTCAAATCTGTGTTAGCTCAGAAAATCAGCGATGGCAAAGATCTAGCTATTGTTACTTCACTCAATGAAACTTACAAATTCTAGGAAAATACGTTTTCATGTATCAAGACTAGTAGTCATAATTAAAGGTTTTTCCTTGTGAAAACGTTTTCACAGCTCGGGAATCACGGTCCTATTTCATCTTTGAAATAAAAGTTAAAGTCCGTTTCTCTTAAGCCTTGTTATACCATTGTCCAAAAATACTACCTAGCATCCATCCTAGTTTTTCATATCTCCTTAGCAGGTAGTTTGTCTTATTCGAAGTTTAAAAAAAGTTGTGGAAGAAGTTTCTCGGGAGTTCAGCAAGCCTTTCCATCTATCTTCTATTTTAAAAGAATGTGATTTATTGTTTTTATGAGTAAAATATACTTTGTGTGTTTCTCATACAATGTTCCATTACATTAATCATCCATTAAGTAAATGTTTTTGTGTTGCAAAATTCATGGCAGGGAATGGTTTAAAAGCAAATACTGTAAGTCTATAAAATACATTAATAAATATACACTTCAGAGTCACCCTTTTTTCAGGCCAGAGGAGGGAGAAAGACTAGAAGTATTTCAGAAGTCTTTAAAAGAACCCAAGGTTTCAATCCCAACTGTCTTTTCTGCAGTTACTTATAAATCATATTTAGACCTCTCCTTATATCCTAAGAGATTCCAGGATCCCCTGGAGTTCATTTCAGTTCTTTGTAAGAGTTTCATTTTAGCATAGTTACTGGAACAGGGTTTCTTTTTAAAAACAGAGAGAGAGAGAAATAAAGGAGAAATTTTAGCATTTAGGAAATGCTGCACATTGAGTTCTTAGTGTTTTGATTCAGATTCACTAAAATTGCTTTATTATTAAAAAAAAAAAAAAACCAAAACTACCATAAATCAGATTTTCCTTTTTGAGCAGAGATTCTATAGAAGGCTTGGGAAGAACTTTATGTATTACTTGGTATTATGCCAAGTGGGATCTTGTTATTTTCGTTAGAGGCTTTGAGTGCCAGTTTTGCCAGATAGAAGACGCTGAGAGTGGTGGCTCACAGTAATTCTCTCCTCCCTGTCGTGCACCTCTCCATGTCCCCTTTCCTCCTTTCTCACTTTAGCTGTAATCCTCCACCAGGGACGTTTACTGGGGCTGAGGGGTAAGTGCAGATCCTGAACCAAGCTCTTCTTCCTGGCTTCTAATAGCCACTGTAAGGCTGTTACCACTCCTCTAGAATACCCTCTTGAATGTTCCTAAATGTCATCCACTTGCAGTCACTGCATTGCAGCAGGTGTCTTTTTTTTTTTTTTTTTTTTAATGTTTGTTACATGGCCACCAAACTGCTCAGCAGCTTAGTCTATTTATCATCTTTTGTTGCAGCTGAACTTTCTTTCAGACTTTGTTTTCCTTCCAGTATAAACATGAAACATCTCTTAAAGCTGTCATTAATTTACATCGTTTACTCTTGTTACCGATCATATTTCTTTCATTTACTTACTCGCCCATGGAATGGGGATGTTTTGTGAGTCTGGTCTTTTACAGTAACGCAGCACACCATCAGTCTGATATCAATAAAAGCTGCTCTATTGTAGTGGCTGGATTCTTGTAAGCACAGCTTTTTACCACCCCCCTCAAGGGAAATATTCTTACTGCGAGGAAGAAAAATCAGAAGATAAACTATAAAGAAAGACTTTATTTGAAAATATACCCATTTACTTTAAACTGTATAATGTTTAGTTTTCTAACATGGGCATTAAAAACAAAACAAGAAACAACTAAGATTCAAATTTGTTTTCTTGTTTTTAACTAAAATTACCTTTTAAATGAATAGATGTGTTTAAAAAATAAGCTTACTTATTGCTAGACTGGCAAAATCCCCTACTCCATTTACTGAGGTACTTAAAAATAACTAGCATGCTGTATCCCTTTTTTTCCCAGCTTTGTCTTGAATTGGCATTGCCATCCTTTTTTTATCTCAACTGGCTGTAGCTTTTAGATAATATCATAAGGATTAACCAGTAACCTCTTACATCCATTACTATTTTCTAGGGGAAAATATTTGGTATTTGGTTTTTCTGTTGCAGCAAATAAAACCTCAGGTGTACCGGGAAATCGTCCTGGAAGTGTAATCCGTGTATATGGTGATGAAAACAGCGATAAAGTGACTCCAGGGACATTTATACCCTATTGTTCAATGGCACATGCTCAGCTTTGCTTCCATGGGCACCGGGATGCTGTGAAATTCTTTGTGGCAGTCCCAGGTATGTTAGATTATTCTGTTGAGATGTTCCATGTAATTGTCTCTCTTCTGTCATCTCTTGGTTCCACTACCTAATAGTCTAGGGCTAAGTACTCGAATTGCAGGTAATTTCAATATATACGAAGGAAGTTCTGCAATGGAGGTGTGAGTAAGGTGGTATAGGGATACTTGAATGAAGTTATTCTGGAATATCTCTCCCACCCCCAAAGACAAATTTGTTGATTTTTCTTTAGGAGACTTGCTTACTTTTGAAAAGCAGTAGTAGTATTTTATCATCGTGGATTGCCAAAAATGGTCGTGACCTAATAAGAGAAATCACTAGAAAGAAGCTTCTATCATCAAGGCTGCATGGAGGAACAGAGAATGCACCCTGGTACCTTTAGCAGCTTAACAGTAAAAAGCAGTGGACTAGGAGGCCTGGGGGTCTGGGCCTTGTGTCTCTGCCACTAACCTCGAGCAAGTCACTTAACCTCAGAGACTCATTTCCTCACTCCTAGGTGGATGTGATTAATATCTGCTCTGCCTACTTCATTTGTTATGAAAATTAATGAAAATGCTACTGGGAGCTACAAAGCACTACCCAGACAAAAGGTGGTAGTGATGATGTCCAGTGAAAAATGAAAAATTATCCATTGACAGTACTAAAGTGATGTTACTGACCATCTGTAAGCAGGACCCATGTTTTGAATTCTTTTTTTTTTTCTCATAAGAGGCAAGTTTAGGAGCTAGGCAAAGTTCAAATCTGACTTTGCCCCACCAACTAACTGTGTGATGTAGAAATAGCAGTGTCTTAGTATATTAGTCAGTGTTCTCCAGAGAAACAGAACCAGTAGGATGCGTGCGGATGTGCGTGTGAAGAGAGAGACATCCTAAGAAATTGGGTCACACAATTGTGGGGACTGGCAGGTCTGAAATCTGCAGGGCAGACTGGCAGGCTGGAGACCCCGGGAAGAGTGGATATTGCAGTCCAAATCTGAAAGCAGTCTGGAGGCAACATTTCTCTTTCTTTGGGATCACTCAGTCTTTTTCTCCTAAGGCTTTCAACTGGTTAGATGAGGCCCACCCACACTGTGGTGCATAATCACCTTTACTCAAAGTCTGTTGTTTTAAATGTTAATCACATCTAAAAAAGACTCATAGTGATATCGAGACTGATGTTTGATCAAATATCTGGGTACCGAGCTAACAAGTCAAATTACTCATCATACTTATTTTCCCAAGGGTCTTCCAAAGAGTAAATGATTATATGTACATGGGGCAAGGGGTGGCATATGGTACCCTAAGCAATTATTCAGTTATTTTTAACAACAGTGATAATGAGCTTTCTGAAACCTCATTTGTACATTTTATATATTTGTATAGTAATTTGCTTCCTAGAAATGGGATTGCTGGTAACAGTGTTTCTCTTGCTTAAAAAAAAAAAAAATGAAATATCAGAGTCCCCTTTAAATCTCCTTTGTATCCCTCTCTAATCCCATTCTCCTCTCCTTTTCCTCTCCATTGGTAACCACTGTCTTGAAGTTGATGCATATCCTCTTGCCCATGTTTTTGTATTTTTATTATGTTTGAATGTATTTATAAACAAAGTATGATTGTTCTGTGGTTTTGGACTTTACATGTTAAACGTTGTGCTTCATATGTATACTTCTACAACTTGCTTCTCATTTTTTGAGATTTATCAATGTTCATACGTAAAAATCTAGTTTATTCATTTAAATGATATTCTTATATCCGCATAAAAGTGCTACATTTTATTCATTCTTCTGTTGATGGACCTCTAGGCTTCTTCCCTTTCTTTTTTCACTATTAAAAACAGTACTGAAGCGGACCTTCTTGTGTGCATGTGCAAGAATTTTCTGTTGGATATAAATCCAAAAGTGGAATTAGCAACATGGTTGTTGTGAGGCCAGTTGGCCCTAAAAATTAAACCATTCTGGTTGGTCTTATCAGTAATACCACTGTGCTCTTGCTTCTGTGGCAGAGCTAACTCATCTACCAACAGAAGTCATTTCTGCAATGCTTGATTTCTTCCAAAGTATAATTGAGTAATGTATGAATGAATCCCTGTGGGGATACGTCAGCCTATCCTATCCACTTTCAACATACATTAATTTTGTTACAGTGTGTCGCATTAATGACTGTCCACCTAGCTCCTGGAGGCACTGTCTGTGTAGTTTGACCAAAGGACAGCAGATTCTGACAAGGAAAAAAATCCCACAATTAAATCTTGCTAAGAGGGATGGCTTAGAGATTGCTCATTTGTTCATAATGTGAATAGTAAAGGTTTCTCTCTTTCTACTATTTCACACTCAAGGATTCTACCTTAGAACTTAAGCTTTAGAACAAACAGCACATTTACTAGTAATTGTGTTTGCATAATCTAAATTAAAAATAACCTGTACTTTCCTTAAATATGAGAGGAAAGCCATAGATTTGAAATAAATTTAAATGTTAATGATGACAATGCAAACTCATAGGGCTTAAGTTGAAGACTTTTCTCAGTCTCTTACACAAATAAGCACATTCCTTTTCAAGGGAGAGACTTTTTCCACTGTCTTTCAGATCAAAAGATAATAGACTATAATAGTTTGCAGCAGGTAGGCTGCGTGTGGTGGCTCACACCTGTAATTCCACAACTTGGAAGTCAAGGCAAGAGGATCACTTGAGCCCAGGAGTTTGAGACCAGCCTGGGCAAACATAGCAAGACTTCATTAAAAATTTTTAAGAGACCGGGCATGGTGGCTCATGCCTGTAATCCCAGTACTTTGGGAGGCCTAGGTGGGTGGATTACTTGAGGTCAGGAGTTTGAGACCAGCCTGACCAACATGGTGAAACCCCATCTCTACTAAAATACAAAAATTAGCCAGGCGTGGTGGCGGGCACCTGTAATCGCAACTACTCGGGAGACTGAGGCAAGAGAATCGCTTGAACCCCAGAGGCAGAGGTTGCAGTGAGCCGAGATCACGCCATTGCACTCCAACCTGGGCAACAAGAGCGAAACTCTGTCTCAAAAAAATAATAATAAAATAGTTTGGTCCGGTGCAGTGGCTCACGTCTGTAATTCCAACACTTTGGGAGGCCGAGGCAGGCAGATCATGAGGTCTGGAGATCTAGACCATCCTGGCTAACACAGTGAAACTCTGTCTCTACTGAAAATACAAAAAATTAGCCGGGCGTAGTGGCACGCGCTTGTAGTCCCAGCCACTCAGGATCTGAGGCAGGAGAATCGCTTGAACCCGGGAGGCAGAGGTTGCAGTGAGCCAAGATCATTCCACTGCACTCCAGCCTGAGCAACAAAGCGAGACTCCGTCTCAAAAGAAAAAGGAAGTAGTTTGAAGCAGGCAGCTAAGACCCACCTTGCCGTGCATATATCTCATACTGGTTTTGGGGTCTATTCCTGCTTTGTTACAAAATTGCTTTACTTAGATTTTCAAATTGGTTTTTTGTTTGTTTGTTTGTTTATTTTTTAGAGACAAGGTCTTGCTCTGTCGCCCAGGCTGGAGTACAGTGGCACATCACAGCTCACTGCAACATTGAACTCCTGGGCTCAAGTGATCTTTCTGCCTTAACCTCCCAAGAAGCCAGGACTACAGGCGCACACCACCACACCCAGCTAACTCTTTTTGTAGAGATGAGGCCTTACTGTATTTGCCAGGCTGGTCCCAATCTCCTGGCCTGAAGTGATTCTCCCACTTTGGCCTCTCAAAGGCATGAGCCACCATGCCCAGCCTCAAATTGGGTTCTTAAAATCTTCATATAAATGTTTTCTGATCATGGATAGCCTTCTAGCTTCCCCAGTAGTTGGTTATTAGAATATATTTACCTTTTTGTTTAACTCTAAAAATATTAAAAAAAAAAAAAAAAAAGCCAGCCTCCCTTCTGTGATAAGTAATATTCACTTTTGTTTCTGTGTAAAACAGGTCAAGTCATCAGCCCACAAAGTAGCAGTAGTGGCACGGATCTGACAGGTGACAAAGCAGGGCCATCTGCACAGGAGCCTGGTAGTCAGACACCCTTGAAGTCTATGCTTGTCATCAGTGGAGGAGAGGGCTACATCGACTTCCGAATGGGTACGTCATTGGTTCTGGGAGCTCAGTGTGCACTGTGTGCTATGACTTGGGTTTACTCCCAAAGTAAATAAGAAACCACTCTGATAATAATTCATAAAAGGTTCTCTTCTAGCTCTTTACATAGGAAAGAATTTCGTGTTTCTTGTTTTTTGTTTTTTTCTTTTTGGTATTTCTTCTTTTTTTTTTATTTGAGATGAAGTCTCATGCTTTCACCCAGGCTGGAGTGCAGTGGCATGATCTCAGCTCACTGCAATCTCTGCCTCGAGGTTCAAGTGATTCTCCTGCCTCAGCCTCCCAGGTAGCCGGAATTACAGACGTGCATCACCACACCCGGATAGTTTTTGTATTTTTAGTAGAGATGAGGTTTCACCATGTTGGCCAGGCTAGTCTCAAACTCCTGACATCAAGTAATCCACCCTCCTCGGCCTCCCAGCTGGGATTACAAGCCTGAGCCACCGCACCCGGCCCTTGGTATTTCTTTTCATACCAAAATGTATTGTTTGAAGGGAGCATTAGAAATAGCAGGATGTGTGGCTCCAGTGGCGCAATCGGTTAGCGCGCGGTACTTATAAGAAATAGCAGGATGTGTTGGCCGGGCGCGGTGGCTCAAGCCTGTAATCCCAGCACTTTGGGAGGCCGAGACGGGCGGGTCACAAGGTCAGGAGATCGAGACCATCCTGGCTACGGTGAAACCCCGTCTCTACTAAAAAATACAAAAAAGTAGCCGGGCGAGGTGGCAGGCGCCTGTAGTCCCAGCTACTCTGGAGGCTGAGGCAGGAGAATGGCGTAAACCCGGGGGGCGGAGCTTGCAGTGAGCTGAGATCCGGCCACTGCACTCCAGCCTGGGCGACAGAGCGAGACTCTGTCTCAAAAAAAAGAAATAGCAGGATGTGGTCAATGTGAAGTTTTATGTGAAAAGCATAAGATTTAGGGTCAGAAGGCCTTGGACAAGTCATTCAACCTCCTAGAGCCTCGGTTTTCTAACTGGCAAAATGGAGAAATAAAAATATTTCTTAAAGTGTTGTTTGTGTCAAAACAACTTCATTTGTTCATTTTCTTAAAAACAAACATGTTATTATATTATTATATATTATATTAAACATATAGTGCTCAATTGAGCACCTACTGTGTACCTATCAGTCTTAAACTGGAGATGCAGAAACAAATCAGACAAAGCCTTCATCTAATAGATTATAGAACAGCGCAGAGATGTAGACATGTTAATAAATTAAAATGTTACTGATGCTCTGGTGGTGAGTAGTCAGTTCTTTCCAAGGGGAGGGAGAGAAGGAAGTCAAGAAATGATGCTTGAAGGGACTCAGCGCTGCACAGTCTTAGCCCAGAGGGTCAGATTGGGGAATGGGGTGGGGAGGACCAGGGATTGGCACTCCGAGGTAGGAGAGTAGCTTGGCCAAAGGTTTAGAGATATGAAACCATCTTAATGGAAGAAAAGCTATTTTAAAATGACAAGAGCGTGGAGTAGAAAAAAGTATGAATTTCTTCTCAAAAGGGAGGGAGGGACCGGAGTATAGGAGGCCTTTACATACCAGATTAAGAAGATTGTACTTTATCTTTCAAGCAAAAGAGAACTATAGGAGCAATGTGATTAGAGTTGTGTGAAGGAGGTTCAAGACTAGACGTAGGGAAATGAGTTGGGAACAAGTGAATATCCAAGAAAGGTAGTAACAGTGGGAACCGATAAGAGAAGCATGATGGGAATGTGGGGAAATGGGGAATAGGCCATAGAGCTCAGGACTGTCAACAGGAGAAGCAGGTCTGGAGGGACTGAAAGAGGAGTCCAGTGCTAGTCATGTTGATCTTGAAGAGCGTAGTGGTGATTTAGGTGGGAAATTTCCACTGGGCTTCTGAATATACAGGTCCTCTATCTTAGGAGGGAGAGATTTGGGAGCTGTCTGCGTGGAGTGGTACTAAAAGCCATGAGGGTTGGTGAGTTCACCCAGGGAGTTAAAAGAAAAGGTTCCAGTGGTGAAACCCAGTCTCTAATAAAAATACAAAAATTAGCCGAGCGTGATGCTGTGTACCTGTAATCCCAGCTATTCAGGAGGCTGAGACAGGAGAATCACTTGAACCCAGGAGGTGGAGGTTGCAGTAAGCTGAGATGTGGTGTCACTGTACTCCAGCCTGGGTGACAGAGTGAGACTCCATCTCAAAAAAAGAAAAGAAAGAAAAAGGAAAGGTTCCAGGATAGAACCCTGAATTCATACTCCATTTAAAGATCATTAGAGCTTATGGAGGGATCTGAGAAGGAATGACCAGAGATGTACAAAGAAAACATGGAGAATTGATGCTCATGAAAGAGTAGTGCTTTGTAAATTGTAAGACACTGTACCAATATGTTTATAATTATTTGCTATAATTTTTCTTTTTTGAGACAGAGTCTCACACTGTCACCCAGGCTGGAGTGCAGTGGCAAGATCTTGGCTCACTGCAACCTCCACCTTCTGGGTTCAAGCAATTCTCATGCCTCAACCTCCCAAGTAGCTGGGATTTCAGGCATGTGCCACCATGCCTGGTTAATTTTTGTACTTTTAGTAGAGATAGGGTTTCACCATGTTGGCCAAGCTGGTCTCAAACTCCTGGCCTCAAACAGTCCACCTTGTCTCATTTAAATGACCCTAATTTTTTAGGGTCATTTAAATGACAATGTGACAAATGTGATTAGTATCACTAATATCTGATGCAAAAAGTTTGTTGACACTTTTAAAGGGAGAAGTCTGTTAGTGTTAACTTTAGAAATTGATTCCAGGAATGTCAGCAAGAAGGGAGTCATTTCAAAGTGTTTTGAGTAATTGACTATTGTTGAATTTCCTTTTATGAGAGGAATTGTTAGGGACTCCACTTGGCTGGGATGATTTTTGTAACTTTGTCTTGGAGTGCAGTATGGCAGTTGGAACCATACTGAGGAGTTTGTTAATAAAACCTCTATGTGGTTTTTCCATTTCCACTAAAAATTCCTTCCATTTGTGGATCCTGAAAATAGAACAAAAATTGCTTAACCAGGTTTGGCAGTATCTCTCGTTATTTCCAGCCTGAAAAACAGACTTGTCTTTAGCATAGGCTAATTTTAATAGTGAATATACTGTTTTAAAAAAAATCGAATTTGATCTTTTTTGGGGGTCCATTTCCTTTTCCATTTCCTGTAATATTTTAACAGTGAGAAATTGATTCTAACAGTCCCATATTTTTAATGATTTAAATGTAAAACTTAAGCTGTAGAGACCCTAGCAGACAGGATAATTTTCTTACAAGTAAAATCTTCAAAACAACTCAGAAAAGAAATGCCAACAGCCTTTTGTCTCAGCCAGTTAATTTGTTGTCATTGAAATTTTTTTAAATTTAAGAGCCAAACTTAATTTTTTTACCTTCTAACCACCTGGTTATGTTTCAATTCAGAGATGGGATTTTGTCCTGAGTGTTCTCCTCTCTCTAGTTTGATATTGCTGTGAAAAGGCCATTACAGAACTAGTAAGGGAAAGTTTGGCCTGCAGAGAAAAATGCAGATATTTAGGGTTTTTTCTCTTCTGCTGTTTCTAGTCAACAGTATCAATATTTTCTTTTATCCAGCTGAAATTCACATGGGGCACATTACAAAATTCTGTTAGATCAGTGGAATATATCTTTAGATTGTGTGGTGTACATGTTTTTAGGATTCTGCTGAAGAATCCATCCCACTAGATAACCTTTCACTGGGTTGTGCCAAAATAACCCTGCTTTGTGACAACAGATACAATTGACGCAAGCTTGTATCGAGAAGTATCGTATGCCCTGCACTGGGTCTTGTGGAGAGGAGTGTGGTGTACCCCACACTGGGCCTTGGAAGCCAGTGTCTGATCAGGACACCGTGGATCACATTCACTCAACTGCCATGCGGAAGAGCCCGTATCTTGGCTGCTACTCCAACCTCTTTGTTTCTTCTTTTCCATCATGCACTGTTAATTCATAACCTATCCTAAACTTGAAAATCATTGGAAGAAAAACCCAGTAGCTGATGAATCTGCCATCTGCAGTGCTGCAGGCTGATTATTTTAATTTCCATATGCTTGTATCAATTATCTTCAATTGGAGAATGTTACACCTGTCATTGATAATAAGTGTGAGCTATTTGGGTTTAGTTAGTTTGCTCTGTACCTGTGCTCACGCATTTTATAACACAGTTTTTTTTTCTCATTTCTTAGTTTGAAATAAATGAGAGTAGACTCTTCATTTTGGATGAACACAGAATTGCCTTCTTAGCTTTCCATATCTGGTACCATCAGTATGCAGACATATTGGGATGGCTTTTCAACATAGTATAGTGAACTCGATTTTATAAATACAGTCTGAAAAATGAATTAACCTTTTCTGAAGTCAAGCAGTGGCTTGGGTGAATATGGGTGAGGATTCTGACTCATAGTATTTCTTTTACTGTTCACTCTCCCGTGAAAGTCAGACAAGTTTTGGGCATCTTGTTCATGGACTAATCACGAGCATTACATCTGACTCACATCGTTCCGTATTTTCTGTGCTCAGCCTAACTTGAGTCTTCGTATCATTCACTAGGTGATGAAGGTGGAGAATCAGAACTTCTTGGAGAGGATCTTCCACTTGAACCTTCTGTCACCAAAGCAGAAAGGAGTCACTTGATAGTGTGGCAAGTGATGTATGGCAGTGAGTGAGCCCACAGGAAACAGGTGGAGATGGGGAAGCCGTCTCCTCTGCATGGTTTATTTTCCCTCTATCCTTTTATTTAATGCTCTTTTGTGAGATAAGTTTCACCACATAACGTGTGAGCATTTTTTCCTGTTAACTTTATATTACAAAATCCGTTCTACCATAACAATACAGAGGAGCTAGCTGTTTACTGCACCAGTGTTATAGGGAACTTCAGTGTATTATGAACAAATCAAAGAATGTTTACTTCCTGCAAACTGGTGAATTATAGAAAGCAATCTAGATGTGGTTTACTCTGCCACAGTCTAATATCATTCACTTCATTTGATAGGGTCACTTGTTAGCTGTCACTAATAATGGAATTAATGGGAAACACTTGCTAAATGAAACTGTGCCATTAAATACAATAGCCGAGTTTTCCCCAGTATATTGTAAAATTGACACACACTAATAGAAGATGGATTATCAGGATTTATCTAAATGTTCGAGAGAGTTAAAAGCTAACTGTAAATTACTTTAACTTTCACTTTCAAATCTGACAAATCTTGTTTATATGGTATATAAAACTTTGTTTTCATCAGATTTGGGGGGGTTTTATATTAAAGAAATTAAGACTACACTATTTAAATAAACGTTTCCTGTTTCTGACTTATTAGAGCTCTAAAGTTTATGAGGCCTACTTCTCTGAATATTCTGATGGGTTTTTTTTTTGAGACCAGTCTCATTTTCATACTGACATGTCTGAAAGGTTTATTATTTATAAAGCTTAAAACATACTCTGGGAAGCTTAGAAGATACTTCATCATGGGAGGATTTTTTTAAAGGAAATGTGTTTTGTATTTCTTGTACCAGAGAATGGTGATGTTGATTGAGTTTTTTCCATGTGAAAAATGTACTTGTTTGCCAAATGTTCCTAGACTGCTCTTAACCTGTTAATACAAGTAAAACTGTAGTGAGATGGAGTCTGGCCTAAGTACAGAATGAGAGATTTAATTAGGAAAGTTATTTTCTTTTGTTCTGTATGAAACTGTAGAACAGCTGCATACTTGGTATTTGGTACATGAATAACATGTTAGCTTTTGTGCCCTTTTGAGCTGAAAGGGTTATCTTCAAAACTATGAAGGGGAAGAAGACAAAGCTAACACACCACATAAAGTAAAAGTTGACATTACGTGTTTTCGTTCACAATGTCCAAAATAGGTTGGGCATGGTGGCTCACGCCTGTCATCCCAACACTTTAGGAGGCTAAGGCGGGTGGACTGCTTGAGCCCAGGAGTTCAAGACCAGCCTGGGCAACATGGCAAAACCCTGTCTCTACCAAAAAAAAACAAAAAACAAAACAAAATAAATTAGCTGGGTGTGGTGGCACATGCCTGTAGTCCCAGCTACTTGGGAGGCTAAGGTGGGAGGATCACCTGGGTCCAGGAGGTCGGTTGCAGTGAGCCTTGATAGCACCACTGCACTCCAGCCTGGGTGATAGAGCAAGACCCTGTCTCAAAACAGACAGACAAGCAAAAAATAGATTAAAGTCTGGATTTCACTGATTTTCTTGCTTAATAAGTTTTTTAAAACCACAATGCTGCGATTTTTTCCCTCTCAAGCTTCTTGAAAATGTGTGATTTACCCTTTTTTATCTATTACTCTAAGCAAAGCTAAATTAATTTTTTTTTTTTTTTTTTGAGACGGAGTCTGGCTCTGTTGCCCAGGCTGGAGTGCAGTGGCGTGATCTCAGCTCACTGCAACCTCCACCTCCCGGGTTCAAGTAGTTCTCCTGCCTCAGTCTCCCAAGTAGCTGGGATTACAGGTGTGTGCCACCATGTCTAGCGAATTTTTGTATTTTTAGTAGAGACAGGGTTTCACCACATTGGCCAGGCTGGTCTCAAACTCCTGACTTCAGATGATCCACTCGCCTTGGCCTCCCAAAGTGGTTGGATTACAGGTGTGAACCCCCGCGCCTGGCCAAAGCAAAGCTAAATGTAATTTTATGTACTGTTTTAACAGTATAAACCTATGGGATAAAGGCCCCCTAATTATCAGAAGGACTACTGAAAAGGAAAAGCAAACGTAGATGTCAAATTGTCTAATTATTCTTAAGTACCACTGATTTTTTTTTTTCTGAACTATTATACAAAGATGTCTGTAAAAAGTATACCAGTGGCTTTTATGCATATAACATGATTAGGCTAGATGGTGAAGTATATGGGATTTCATGAGCCAGAGGAGGCATTTGGATCCATTGGGCCACATGTGACTATAAGCACATTGTGTATACAATAAAATTGTAGCCACTCATGTATTAAAACTGTTTGGTAAAAGCTGTATTAAAAGAATAATTTTTTGCTTGAGCTACTTAGTCACTTTTCTTCAGGGCACCAAAACGTAGGCCACTTTTCCATAGCTTGTTTGCTATGTTTTATTTCACCTTAAATCTGAGCCATTTTTGGCAGTATCTTTTTAAAAATCATTATTAAACATTTATTGGAAATGTTGTATAGATTCACAAGAAAGAGACACCAAAGTGTTTGGGGATTTTAATCCCAAGAAGTAAACATCCCAGAGTCAGATCCCATTTGCTGTTGTTCAGCCATGTTTGTATGACTGAATGTAATTTAGGAAATCAGGAGTTAAAGATGAGAAATACAAACATGTAAAATGGTTGTAATTGCTTTTTTTGAACTTACTGGCTTTAACTTAAGTACTATAGCTGTGTAGTTATTTTATCTGAAGATGTCAGATTATCTGTGGCCCTGTTAATTGACTGCAGGGACCAGAGAGAGGACAATGATGCCTGTATAATTTGCTTTAAAGGCTTGTCCTTATGTTTGTAATTTTGGTTAAATATTTTCTACAGATTGCTTCACTTCCCCTTTCCCCCAATAACAAGTTCATATTCTTGTAATATTTACTTTGGTCAACGTGGTAACTTTTGGAAGAAAATGCCAAAATGTAAGCTTCTCACAAGCAGCAAAGGAATGTAACTAACTGCCTGTAGCTACCACATCAAGGGAAAGAAGAGGCTTCCGTACTTTGGGTTGATCTCACCGTACAAAAAAAGAGTGTACCCCTATTGGAAGAAATAAGGGATACTTGAAGGTTTCTCATTTTGTTACACTTGGGTCATGTGCAAGGTTGAACCATATGAAACTGCCAGTGTTCAACCATTGCTGATCTGCAAAAGCGACAATATCATATGCCTCAACCTAATACTTACTCTTAAATGCGGGTTAAAATCTCTGTGAGGCAAAGGGATAATATTCTCTAGGAACTCACTTTTGAGAGTATTTTTCTCTAACTCATGTGGATCTAAATTTTAAAAATAGGAATGAATCTCTTAATTGCAGCTTGTGGAGAGTGTAAAACATTTTGAGCACAACATGCAGCACATAACTTTTCAGATGGTGTTTGCATAGAAAAGGCTAAAATCAATTCTTTCAGTTACTGTATTGTTCATTTATTGTAAAGGTCTTCCTACATTTGAGACTAGACCCTTTAACATAGGCTGCCTTAGTAACAAAATAAAACAGATGTCTCATAAGATTAACTGTCCTAAAGAACATGTGTCTTGCAAATGCCATGGAACTGAATATTTATTTCCTTGTGAGTATTACGACCATTACCAAAGGACTCAACCAGATTTGGGGCTCTTCTTAATTGATCATGTTCAGAAAGGGACTCATTTGGTCCCACTTTGTAACATGGGAAGAGTAGAAGAGAAAATTAAATGTGGAAATCATAAATGCTTTTCTAACAGGGTTATGCTATTCTGTAACACTAAATGTCTGTCTTTTCTCTTAAAAGATTAAGTTTTATTAATTTGTCATACATTTCTCAATATTTGAATATATCTTAACCATTTTATGTTCCAAATTCATTTTTTGTCCAAGACATTCTATCAGAATTTTACTTGCCTCTATAATCTGAAAAATGGGTTCTAGAATGTCCCACTTGCTGTCTCTTAGAGGCTGAGCTTCATTTCTATGAGCAAAAAGCTCATTTAGCAATGTAGTTATTTCAGTATTTATTTCTATTATGGAATCCCTGGGGTTCGGAATGTAACTTTGTACATGAAATATATATAAATATGTATATGAACATGTATGAGGTCTAGTGTGTTTTGTTTTGTTTTGTTTTTACCGTTCCTAGGGATCTGAACTTGGTTTTTATTTGCAAGTCCAATAATCTTCCCCATCACACATGTCATTCCTGAGGGTCAGGACTGTTGCCATGTGGCACCAGCTGAAGGTGAGCAGTGGGGAACACATGCTGGCCGGCTTGGCTCACGTGTTCAGATGAGATTCAAGAATAGACAAGAGGGCTTTGGAGAAATGTGGGATCCCTGAGTAACAGCCCACACATGATACTAAGGCATACTATTTGCCAGATTATTCAAGAATAAGAGGCAGGTTGTAATGTAATTTTAACAACGCAGTGTGCTTATTTGTGATCCACTTGCTTGGGCAAGACTCGGGAAGGAAGAATGATTATAAAACTGATCATGCGGCAGCACAATGTGAATCCAGATTCAGTGCGGTGAGATTTAGTCTCATGCAGTGTTTTGTTTGTGCCTTCAAGAAACGTGGGGTTCTAAAGTGATAGTAGAAGTTGCCCCAGTTGGCATGTTAATAGGGCCGTTCACTAGATGAAGGCAGAGTCATCTGTTCAGTGAGGTTGGATGCCCTAGAATATAATGACTAGCCCAGCTCATTCCTGGTCTTTATAGGACCTTACCCTGCCTGCCCTTTAGTCCCTGGGGAATAGGACAGGAGCACCAGCCTCATCTCTGGAACAGTAGTCTGCAGTGTCACCCTTGTGGAAGAACTATCTTTCAGACTAGTGGAGAGAGACTGCTTCAGCCCTCGGACTCTTCCTTAACCAGCACCTGATCCCTCGGACTCGGTGCAGGCATGAAAGCCTGGAGATCACAAGGGGCCTGGACTTAATCTTCAGCAGCAGCCGATGTATTAGGAAAGGATTTATAGTTAGGGGACTTCTCAGAATGCCTTACATATTATAGGGTAATTGATACAGTTTTGCTTTAAACTCGTTTTCTTTAGAAAGACATAGTGGTATGGTGTGAAAGAAGGCTGTATAAGCCAGGCTGTGACCCTAGCAAATCACTTTAACATAGTATCCCAGAATCCCCCACACAGGGCTGTGGAATCGGACCCTCCTGTGGGGTCTGGACCCACGCATCTGTAAAGTGTCATAGGTAAGTGTGATATGTAGCTGAGGTTGAAGGATGCTACTCTAATGTATTTGGACCTTTGTTTTCTTATGTGTCAAAAGGTAGGGTGGCTTAGTCAGGTAATCTAAAAAAATCCTAGCTCTGACCCTCCCTGGTTCTGTGGCTCTGGCTCTGATTTGCCTGGTTGTTGTCTATACAGGTAAGGACCACTCCTGCTTGCGAGTCCATGGTCACCCAGTTCCTCATGAGGCCCAGAGAGCTGGTGGGTGGGATTGGATTAATTAGAATTTCCAATTTATCAGAATGACACTGTACAAAAGAAGCCAAATAGTTTTAGCTCCTTGCTTGTAACCACAGAACATTCACTCCCACCCACAGACATAAAGGAGTTACGGAGCCAAGCGCAGTGGCTCACACCTGTAATTTCAGCACTTTGGGAGGCTGACACAGGCAGATCACTTGAGGCCAGGAGTTCAAGACCAGCCTGGGCAACATGGGGAGACCCCATCTCTACAAAAAATTTTTTAAAAATTAGCTGAGTATGGTGGTGTGCACCTGCAGTCCTAGCTACTCGGGAGGCTGAAGTGGGAGGATCCCCTGAGCCCAGGGGAGATTGAGCCAGTCTCCAAAAAAATAAAAAAAGTTATAATTTGATTTGAGGCACCAAAGGAGAAGTGGAACAAATAAGCCCTGACTCCGTGGGGACAGCGACTTAACTTAGAAACTGTAGTTCTCAGCTAAGCCAGGAGAGAGAGGCATGGCCAGAATCACCCTGGGAGCTTTTCACAGAATAAACATTTTTTTCTTTTCCTCTCCTCTCAAGAATATCAGACTTGGCCAGGCGTGGTGGCTCAAACCTGTAATCCCAGCACTTTGGGAGGCCGAGATGGGCGGATCACAAGGTCAGGAGATCAGGACCATCCTGGCTAACACGGTGAAACCCCGTCTCTACTAAAAAATACAAAAAATTAGCCAGGCGTGGTGGCGGGCGCCTGTAGTCCCAGCTACTCAGGAGGCTGAGGCAGGAGAATGGCGTGAACCCAGGAGGCGGAGCTTGCAGTGAGCTGAGATGCGGCCACTGCACTCCAGCCTGGGCGACAGAGCGAGACTCCGTCTCAAAAAAGAAAAACACACACACAAAAAAGAATATCAGACTCTATCAGGGAACATGGGGAAAAAATTACCAGGTGATTCTGATCCTTCCATTTGCGAACATCTGCCCAAGAGAAACTCAGGCTGGGTGCGCTGGCTCATGCCTGTCATCCCAGTGCTTTGGGAAAGGAGGTGGGAAGATCACTTGAGTCTAGAAGTTTAAGAACAGCCTGGGCAACATAGCAAGACCCTGTCTCTACAAAAATGAGAAATAAAAAATTAGCCATGCGGGTGGCATGAACCTATAGTCCCAGCTACTTGGGAGGCTGATGTGGGAGGATCACCTGAGCCCAGGAGGTCGAGGCTGCACTGAGCTGTGATTGCACAACTGCACTCCATCCTGGGTGACAGAGTGAGACCCGGTCTCAAAAAACCTCACAACAACCCTGGTGGCTTCACAAACATCTGTTTTCCAGGAGCACAGAGCTTCATTCGTTCTTAGCCAGTTGTAATAAACCTGCACATCACGGCCTGCCAGCATGGCTGACCCCAGTAGTCTTTCCTTCCTGATTCATGTGCAGTTGAAGTATAGGGTATTTTGAACTTAATTGCTACATTAAAAGCTTAAAGGAAACAATTTTATCTCCCATTAGTCTGTATTCATGTGGCAGGGCTATTTCGTGATTTTTTTTTTTCTAGAAAAATTCATAACCATTTAGTTGTTATCATGCCTAGCTTGCATTTGCATAACATCTGATAGTGTTTTCCAAGTGTTTAGCCCATAAATTCACAGTTGATCTTCATAGAAACCCCCTTTTTAGAGTGTTACGGCTTTTTGATGATCCAGAGGCCTAACCACAGGTGTGGCCTTGCCCATTGGTAAAGAGGTCCAGCTGAGACAAGTAAAGGCTCAGGTGCCTCATCGGGCAGTACAATAACAACTGAACACTGGAGGCTACTGCAGGTGTGTTGGGGCAAGTGCTACATCTCAAATCAGGAGACTTGGGTTTGAACCTGAGCCTCCTGTTTCCCAGTTTTGTGACCCTGCACTCATAGTTTCCTTACTGTCAGAAGAGTGACATCCCCAAGGGTTCTTGCCACCTGGCCCTGCTAGGCTCTCAGTAGCAGACTTTTGAGGTTCTAGATGCCAGGTGTCTGAAGATGACTACGACATTCTCAAGGAGACTGGGCTAGTCAAGGAAAGCAGACGCGGAAATGATGACATGGTCAAGTATTGTGGCTGCATATTAGAAGCAGCAGTTGAGCCGGGCGCGGTGGCTCAAGCCTGTAATCCCAGCACTTTGGGAGGCCGAGACGGGCGGATCACGAGGTCAGGAGATCGAGACCATCCTGGCTAACACGGTGAAACCCCGTCTCTACTAAAAAATACAAAAAACTAGCCGGGCGAGGTGGCAGGCGCCTGTAGTCCCAGCTACTCGGGAGGCTGAGGCAGGAGAATGGCGGGAACCCGGGAGGTGGAGCTTGCAGTGAGCTGAGATCCGGCCAGTGCACTCCAGCCTGGGCGACAGAGCGAGACTCCGTCTCAAAAAAAAAAAAAAAAAAGAAGCAGCAGCAGTTGAACAAATGATGTAGGTGTGGTATCTACTTTGTAATGCGATAAAAAGAAAAACTGCCTGCAAGTCCTGTTGAATGCAGAATATTCTTATCTCTGTTCTGTTTACCAGTGTTCCAGGTCATGTCTCTCCTAACAGAACCGTGTTAGGAAGCAGGGGTCACTTAGGCCTATTGGACCTTTTGGGGGAATACTGTTCTCTGTTGCCCCACCCCACCCCATTTTAAGGAAAAGGAGTATTCCATGAAAATTAAACACAAGATAATTAGTATTCTCTTTTACATCTAAGAGTACATTTCATTCCTATGCAGGCACATTGAGGGGCATATTGAAGCATGAAAGAGTGGTGAATTTCACATTGTCAGATGCCATCAAAACATTTATTCAGTATCTGTTGCTCATAATGCTTTATGACAATAATTAAACTCACAGTCACTGCATATAAGTGGGTGGAGCAGATAAAAAGGACCAAATAAGATATTAGCGTCATCAGATGGACAACAGTGTGTAACAGTGGCAAGGATGGTCGTATGCTTTTCTCTATGATTAAAAAGCTTGGCATTGCTCCTCCTAAGCAAGCATGCAAAATTCTGGCTCATATATCACACCAGAGGGTTCTTTGGGAGAAAGGACTGTCACCTTGGGGTTCCTGAAACATGGCTTTCATATGAAGTGGGATTAAGATTTTTTGCAGGACGTCTCAGGTACAGAGATACCCAAAGACAGTGGAATGGTGTTTCAGAAACTTGAATTTCTGCATCAGTTCTATTGTCATAATGGTTTCTCATTCACAGGATTGTTGGAAAGAACCAATGAGATCATGTAAAGAAGTATTACTCAACAGTTAACAGATACTTGTATCCTTCCCCCACAGAGGCCTCGATTTATTTTCCTGCTGTTCTTTCTCATCAAGCTGACTTTCCCCTGCCTTTGGCCAGCCCCAGACCAGTGACAGTGGGTTTGAGTTCCAAATCCAGGAGAGCATTTTCAGCTGTTTGTCTGTTGGTGCGTTTCGGCCTGGTATGCTTCTGAGCAAGCAGGCTTTTACTGTGTAGGCTGTCTACATTTCTGTCTTGGAGAGTTTACCTGAGGCTGTTCATAAGGAACTAGGAGCAGAAATGTGGCATGTGATTCTTACAGACGTCTCAAACATTGATCCTTCCTAAAGGAGCCTAGCTGGAGAAGAGCAGAAACTGGGCAGATGCCTCTAGGCAGGCCTTGGCTGATTTAAAGACCCAGTCCTGGGCTTCACTCGATTGAGGAATTATCAGACCTTCCCATCCATATTAAAGCCATGTTTCTGGGACCACAGGGTGACAGCCGTTTCTTCCCAGAGACCCCTCTGGTGTGTTAAGATGTGAGCTGGAAGTTAGCATCTCAAAAACCAAGTCATAGTAAAGATCTCTGTAGGTTTTGGGGCTAGGCTTAGTGGCTGGCTCATGCCTATAATCCCAGCACTTTGGGAGGCTGACGCAGGAGGATCGCCTGAGCTCAGGAGTTCAAGACCAACCTGGGCAACAAAGTGAGACCCCCCATCTCTACAAAAAGTAAATTTAAAAATGTGCCGGGCATAGTGTCATGCACCTGTAATTTCAGCTACTCAGGAGGCTGAGGTGGGAGGATTGTTTGAGCCCAGGAGGTTGAGGCTGCAGTGAACCAAAATCATGCCACTGTACTCCAACCTGGGTGACAGAGCAAGATCCCATCTCGAAAAAATAAAATAATAAAATAAGTAAAAAGTAAGGCCAGGCATGGTGCCTCACGCCTGTAATCCCAGCACTTTGGGAGGCCAAGGCAGGAAGATTGCTTAAACCCAGGAGTTTGAGACCTGCCTGGGCAACATAGCAAAACCTATTTTAAAAGGAAGAAAAATAACTGTAGATTCTAGTCCCTCCCTACCACTGCTCTATCAAAAGTCATCTCATCTCTCTGGGTCCCCAGTTGTCCTTGGGGACAAGCACAGACTTGACTTGGATGCCTGTAAGGCTATGTTGAAGGTGACATCCTTTGAGGGTGGACCGTCTCTTCCAATGGGTTGTGTGGACTAGCAGCCTTCATGCCCAACCAGATCCCAATATTCACAAACGTGCCCAGATCCCTAATGGAGGGAATCAGGTGGCCTGCACCACTTGGTACAAGCTGCTTTGTTTGACACACCCGTTCATCCCGAGGCATCGGGATGAACCCTTCCATGAATGGGAGGAATTTGTCTTAATTAGGAAGAGAGACACTTGAGTTATCTGGGTCCTGGGCTTACTTTGGGTCTTTTCCTTCTTGAACCTTTTGGAAGTCTCCAAAAGTCTACTTTAGGATGGCATTAGAGCCTTCAGGGAGCTTCTCCCAAGGGCCCCTTTGGCAACTAAGGTGAATGGCTGAGAGGTGAAGATGAATTAGGAGCATCCTTGGCTTTCCACCACCACCCACTCCCAGAGCAGGAAAGGGGTTGGAGAGAGGAAAGCTGCCTTGCTGGGGAGAGACCCAGCTCTGCTCCCTTTTGAACACAGGGTGGCGCCATGTTGGTGTTAACCTTCCTCTCTTCCGCCTCCCAGCACCCAGAGCCTACCAGCCCTTTGGCCCTCCTCTTCATCCTCACTGGGCTGGCGACCCCTGCATGACAGCAAGCCAGACCAAGGAAGGTGCTGCACTAGGGAGGGTCAAGTTGTAGAGCTGAGGGAAGCAGTTCACTTTACTGATAATCAACCTGAGACCGAGAGTGGCAGCAGAGGTTGGACTAGAATCTTGACTTCATTCTGTGCATTTTCCACTGGCTGCTCCAGATTCTCATTGCCCTGGGTTCTTCTCAACCCCTTTCCTTTGCCAGGGGCAGGGAAAACAGCTTCTCTCAGCCCCCACCATGCAGCCTGTAGCCCAGGGACCCAAGGACCTAAAGCCTGGCACCATTGCTGAGGTGAACAGGGTTGATATGGATGAGACAAACATTGACCCAAATGAAAGAAGGGGTTGGGCACAGTGGCTCATGTCTGTAATCCCAGCACTTTGGGACTCTGAGGCAGGCGGATCACCTGAGGTCAGCAGTTCGAGACCAGCCTGGGCCAACATTGTGAAACCCCATCTCTACTAAAAATACAAAAATTGGCATGGTGGTGCACACCTGTAATCCCAGCTATTCTAGGAGGTTGAGGCAGGAGAATCACTTGAACCCGGGAGGCAGAGGTTGCAGTGAGCTGAGATCACGCCACCACACTCCAGCCTGGGTGACAGAGCGAGACTCCATCTCAAAAAAAAAAAAGAAAAAGAAAAAGAAAAAAAAGGATGAAAGAAGGGAATCTTTAAAAGCATCCACGCCACCAATTTCTAGTCTTTGAAGTTTCAGAAGAATTTCTGCGGCTGCTGCTTCTGAACAAGGCTAAAAGAAATGTCACGGAATCAGCTTAGTGAGTTGCTTCAATGGAAACTTCATCCAAGGCCGATAATAAATAGCAGTTACATAACTCAGCAGGTCACAGCGCTAACTAAGCCCTTTGTAGGCCATCAATCCACATTTATTTCCTGGATTTTATAACTGCTGCTGAAAGGGAGAAAAGGAGGGGCTGAGGATTAGGAGGTGAGAATCTGTGTGCCTGGACGAAACCTCCAAGCCTATTCTCTAGCCTCCTCTCCCACACGCCACCTCTGCAGCTAACTCTCGGGGACATGCCGAGTTCCAGCACATCCAGACACTGTGGGCTCCAGTGCCAGGGAAATCAGACCCCTGTCCCAGCTGCCCTGAGTAGCCATGAGCTTTAGGCTGGTCATTTTCTCTCTGTCCTGTTTTTCGTAAAATGACAGTTGGCCTAGATGAGTTCTAGGATGATTTTCTGCCCCATGATTCTAAACATGAGGGCAGAAGAGTGTGTACCATGTTTGTTTCCCTCACTCCCATGCCCCAGTGTTAGCTGCAAGATGCTTTTGGATCCTCTTGATGGAGAAAGGAGAAGAGCATGATCCCAGCCACCTGACACATGGCACAGCGAGCGGGCAGGAGGGTCGAGGCTGCCCTGGCTGGGATGGGGAGCTGGGAGTGCACAGAGTAAAGGGCCCTTGCTGCCTCAGCCTTACTCGGGCAGGACACCCACACGAGTCAGAACCAGCATGGACTACACGGCTTCCGTGGGCACAGGGGAGTGGGCATAGGCCTAGAGGAAGGGGCGCCTAATAGTAGTGCTCGCCATTCTCAAGCTTGGAGTTTGATGCCCAGATTCAGGGCTGTTCCAGGACGTTCACGTTGGTATGAATGCCCCAAACTGCAGCCGGTAGGTCCCAGATGCAGCTTGTCTCTCGCCCCCACGGGGGTCATGGAGACAGCTCCCCCAGCCTTCTCCACCCTTGCCCAGCCTCCTGTGCAGAGCCACAGGCAGATCCTACCAGCTGGGAATGTCCAGTGTGAAGCCAGTTGAGGAAGGGAAGGGCCTGGAGAAGAAATTCAGTGGGGAAGAGGGAGGAAGTCAGAAGGTTTGTGGCATCGGGAGATGACAGGAAAGCCGGAGAGGAGTTGGAGTGGCGGGAGTGGTGAGAGTCCCTGGGCGGAGCCTCTGGTGAGCAGGAGCCTTTGGGTCTGGGGCCCCTTTCCTTCAGGGTCCGGCTCGGAACGTGTGTGATGGGATAATGCCTTAGCAGCCCCAGCCCAGACTGCCCCTCCTGGGGTTTGGAGCCCTGCAAGGGCTGAGTGGCAGAAAGCAAGGGTGGCTGCAGCCACTGAGCATCCCTGGGAAGGGATGGGACTGTGTAGAAGGGGCACCTGGGGACAGGTGGGCAGTCGCAGTGTCTGAGCCCGCTGGGATTAGCAGAGCTCATCTGTAGAAGAGAAGGTAGAGGTCAGATGTCACATGGGAGGAAATTTCCAATAAAGACAAAAATGCTTCCCCGGAGAAGGGAGCTGGAGATTGGGACTCTGCTCATACTCGCTTCGCTGCACGCAGTCACTCTGGTGTCCTTTGGTCCCTCTTCCCCCTCCCTCAGCGCTCTGCCCTTCCCCCGTTCCTGCTGCTTCCTCTGCAGGAACAGCTGCATGTCTGGGCTTGTCAGGGAGTCAGCTGCGTCTCCAGACACAGACGCAAGAGCCCCAGGGCCACCCGCAGCCTGACACCGTCACTGAGGTTTGGAAGGTGGTGATCTCCTCCCTGTTCAACTGAGACCCAGAGAGGGAGAGTGTGTTTTAATCCCCCAGACCCAACAAGTGAGTAGTGCCAGCAAGGGTCCTCAGGGTCCCATCTCTCCAGGCGGCTTCAGGTCAGTTCCCTCCTGCTGTGGTAGCCTCGTCAGCTATTCCACCTGTGTTGGATAAGCCAGCAAGGCGATGCTCAAGGGGGCCAGGTGGTGACTCCAATTTGGGTGCACCCGCCAGTCCCAGGAGTGAAGGCAATGACTTACATGGGAATTATTTTTGTAGAGGAGACACTTGACCCCACGGCTGTGGAGGCTGAAACTACCCAAGTGACCACTGAGCTGAGTGGCAGGGAGGGCTGATGGCTCCTAGACTCAGCTTCACACCACCTCCCAAGGTGTTCTCAGCCATGCCCCTGCCTCTGCACAGGAACGCTCCTAAACAAATCCTCCTGCCTCCCTGGAGCTTGAAGGAGGTGCTTTGCCTCCCATCCTCTCCGCAGTCTCCTCTGCCCTCGGGGACGGGTCACATGGAGCCCTGTTGGAGCCTGAGGGGTGAGAGGGTGAGTGCCCAGAGGGCAACGGTGGCTGGCTCCTTCCAGAGCCTGCTTTTTCCTTTTTTTCTTTTTTTCTTGAGACAGGGTCTCCCCTCTGTCACCCAGGCTGGAATGCAGCAACACAATCCTAGTTCACTGCAGCCTCAACCTCCCAGGCTCAAGCTATCCACCCACATCAGCCCCCCAGGTAGCTGGGACTACAGGCACGCACCAGCACACCCAGCTAGTTTTTTTTATTTTTTGCAGAATCAGTGTTTCGCCATGTTGCCCAGGGTGGTCTCGAACTCCTGAGTTCAAGCGATCCTCCTATCTCAGCTTCCCAAAGTGCTGGGATTACAGGTGTGAGCTACCATGCCCAGGTTTTCCTTGTTGATAAATGAGCATGGGACTGTTCTAGAGAAACTCTGCCATGAGCTGGGTGAGGCAGGAGCATCAAGATCATTTCAGAAAGTTCTCTCATGAAAGCCAAAATATGTGCCTACTCCACCTCTGTCCACTAGCTACCATGTCCCAGGCCAAAAAGTCCTTAGGAGAGGAAGATCCCTTGCAACTGTGGAGCGTGTGCTGGGCCCAGTCCTGGATTCCTCTTCCATTCCCTCCTTTAGTCCTAACCCAGGGCAGCTGTGGGGCACAGATTTCCTCATTTGACAGGACACCTCAACCAGCAGTTCTCAACCTCACCAGTACTGACATGTGAGGCTGGGTGATTCTTTGCGGTGTGGCCTGCCCTGTGCATTACAGGATACGTAGCAGCATCCTTGGCCTCTGCCCACTGAACGCCAGTAGCATACATACCTAGTGTCTCCAGACATGTTCCTAGGAGGCAAAATCATCCCTACTTGAGAACCATTGTTGTAGACAATAGGTGCCAACTCTAGGATGGGCCCTTGTTTGAACCTGGATCATCTGATTCTAAAGCCTGTCCACTTGCTTTTCTTTTCTTTTTTCTTTTTGAGACAGAGTCTCACTCTGTTGCCCAGGCTGGTGTTCAGTGGCACGCGATCTCGGCTCACTGCAACCTCTGCCTCCCGGGTTCAAGTGATTCTCCTGCCTCAGCCTCCCAAACAGTTGGGATTACAGGCTCATGCCACCATGCTTGGCTAATTTTTGTATTTTTAGTAGAGGAGGATTTCACCATGTTGGCCAGACTGGTCTCGAACTCCTGACCTCAGGTGATCCACCCGCCTAGGCCTCCTAAGGTGCTGGGATTATAGGCGTGAGCCACCACGCCCAGCCCACTTGCTTTTCTTCCTATTGCCTTTTTGGGAGTAAAATCCCAAATCTGATGACAGCTATGACCCTCATCCTGGAACAAGGCTCCCACCTTCAATTTCAAGGAGTTTGTGGGTGCCGGGTGCTCATTCATGGATAGAATAGTAAGGACACCTGCCCACAGGGAAGCAGACCCAGATGGGAAGAGGCTGAATCAGCCTGCCCTCCTTCCTCTGACCCCTGTGTGATCACCCTGGGACTGGGGTGCGGTGTGTGTGGGGACAGGGAGGCGAGGGCAGGATTGCCAAAGGCAGAGACGTCTGCCCTTTTTGGACAGCTGCCATGTGAGCACGCCTCTGTGTGCCCTGAGGCGGGCAGCTGTGCCAGCCCACGTGCTGAGCCTCACTTATCACCTTGCAGATGGGTGGCCCTGACTCAGCCGCCTGGATACCAGCTGTGGTTGTCCCATTCCAGAACATACTTCGTGTGACTGGGTGACTACCACACTTACCCAAGCATACATACCTGCCCCTGAGAGCAGAGGAAGGGGCGCACAGGACTCAAGTTCTGGGTTCTAGAATGCCATGATGGTGGAGGAGGGGAGTGGAAGAGCTTCAAGATTTCAGGAACTTCCAAGTCCCTGGCTGTGTAGCATGTTGTAAAGACACCTGGGCCTCAGTTTCCCTGCTTATAAAATGGGAGCATTGGACTGGATGATTTCGAATAATCCACACCCATTGTGCATTTCTTACATGATAGGGTCTTCAGTCCATTCCATCATTTAATACTTATTTATTTATTTATTTATTTTTTGAGATGGAGTCTGGCTCTGTCGCTCAGGCTGGAGTGCAGTGGCACGATCTCAGCTCGCTGCAACCTCTGCCTCCTGGGTTCAAGCGATTCTCCTGCCTCAGTCTCTGGAGTAGCTGGGACTACAGGCATGGCTAATTTTTGTATTTTTAGTAGAGACAGGGTTTCACTATGTTGGCCAGGCTGGTCTGGAACTCTTGACCTCAGGCGATCCTCCCATCCGGGCCTCCCAAAGTGCTGGGATTACAGGTGTGAGCCACCACACCCAGCCTATCATTTAATTAATGCAATGCCCTGTGAGAGAGGGGCTGTGATTGTTAGCCCCACATTACAGCTGAGGAAGCTGAGACTCAGAGAGTTTAAGTAACTTGCCCGGGGTCACGAAGCCAGTAAGTGGAGGAGGGGTGGGTCCCCTGCCCATGTCTGAGCCAGCAGCATCGTTGAGGATGGCAGTGACGCAGGTGAGAGGCCACGAGTGTCCAGGAGAGGGATGCAAGGGTGACCTGCGGAGGGAGGAGGGGCAGGATCAGGCACCCCGCCCAGTGTGGGGAGCGGCTGAAGATGACTCGGAGGTTTGGAGGGTGGCGGTGCTATTAATAGAAATAGGGAAGTCAGGAGGAGGAGCCAGTTTAGGGCTAGAAGATGATGAATTCATTCTTAGGCATGTGGACACGGATTTGCTGACAGTAGGACCTTTAGGCCCAGATCCAGCCACAGTTCAACTAGGAAAAATCAGCACCTATGAAGTACCTCTAAACGCCAGCAACAGCCTTACCAAGATCAAATCCCCAAACCAGTCGCACGGCAGGGCTTCCCAAGTCACTGTCTGTGGGCTGAGGCTGCAGTGATGAGTCTGCAGCAGCCATGCCCACGGCTCAGGTTCAAGTCCTGCACTGACCACTGGGGGTCACCGCTGGTGCGCAGACCTCGTGCAGCCACCCAGGGTGTGCCTGCGGCAAGGCCGACCTAGGGGAAGGGACACAGTGGGTTTCAGGGAGCCAGGCTCCCCCTGCCTCTGACAGGGAGGCAGAGATCTCTTCCTCCTCTTATAGGGGTGGGAGGGAGAGAGGCTGACAACTGCTTCTTCCAGGCTGTCATCTGGCAACAGTTTTCAGGGCAGCCTGATCAACCTGGAGTCAAGTTCTGGTGACGTAGCGCCAGGGGAAGGGTGAGGGAGCAGAGCCCCCTTCCCTGAGTTGAGAATGCAGCTCTAGGGGCCCGCCTGGGGGACACCGTGTCCAGGGCAACTGTGGCCTGCGACCTGGGGCAGGGGAGCCTGGGAGCTGAGTCCCAGCTGTTCCAAACCTCATGTCTCCCCTGACATCTGCGTCAGCAGCTCTGCCCTTTGACTTTTAATTCCCAGGAGAGGAGGGTGGAGGCAACCTTGGCCATCAGGACTAATTATTTGTGATTCGATTCAACCAGCAGTTTATTGGGGTTTGGCCTGGCTTCCTGCCCTCCTCTCAGCCTCCCACACCCCAGCTTTATGGCCCTGTTCTCCTTCGGAAGCGGAGAACAGAGAGCAGGAGTGGCTCTGCAGCAGACACCCTGGTTCCTCTTGGTCTCCTGATCTCAGGGTGTCCTGTGGGAGGTTAAGCTTATAAAATGGTTTGAGTCCCCAGAGAGAGGTGTCCCCACGCTCATACCCAGCCCAGGCCCTGGGCCCTCCTAGGCCAGCCTCCTGTTCTGCCTGGGCTTGTCAGGACCTGTCCCCAGGTGGGCTGGGCTGGGCCAGGAGAGGGGTGCCAGCCTCCCAGCTGTCCAGGCTCAGAAGGGATGGGCGGGGAGCAGGCACCGTGGAGCCTGCGAGCCTCCCCAGGCCCCAGGGTCCATGTCAGTGTCTACTGTCCCTCTATATTCGGCCATAGCGTTATTGCCATGTCCTCTCAGGGGAGAGGCAGCCAGCTCAACCCATGATGTCTCCTCCAAGGGCCTGGACTATTTTGGAACCGGCCTTGGGGGCACTGGGGGAGGCCGAGGTGGGATTTAAGGGAACATTTCCTGCTGGCTCCCGGTCAGGGATGAGCAGAGGGTGTGTGGCATGGGGAACTGGCCCCTAGGCGCTTCTCAGAATTCCCAGTACAGTTACGTGAATGTTCCTTCTGCTCAGGTTTCCTGGGGATGCCTAGGCTAGGGCCTCAGGGGCCGAGTCTGGGCAATAACCCAGCCCCTCCTCCAGCCTGGGAGAAGCTTCCAGCTGTTCAGATTCATCCCTCAATTAAAAAACATTGCCCCCCTGTGCCAGGTTTCACCGAGAGCCATGTACAAGCTAGCTCAGTGGGTCCCAGCCTTTCGGATTTCTCAGATCACTAACATTTCAAAAAAATAAAAAAGTTTAGGATCTGACATAGTCCCCAGTTTTGTTTGTTTTTGAGACAGAGCCTGTCACCCAGGCTGGAGTGCAGTGGCGCCATCTCAGCTCACTGCAACCCCCACCTCTTAGCCTCTCGAGTTGCTGGAATTACAGGCGTCCACCACCACACCCAGCTAATTTCTGTATTTTTAGTAGAGATGGGGTTTCACCATGTTGACCAGGCTGGTCTCAGACTCCTGGCCTTAAGCGATCTGTCCACCTCGGCCTCCCAAAGTGCTGGGATTACAGGCATGAGCCACCGCGCCAGCTAGTCACCAGTTTTTTTTTTTTTTATTTTGCTGAGTTTGGGGTCATTAAAAGGAAATGTCAAAGGAAAGGTCCTTTTGGGCTCACAGACACACACAGAGACACACACGATTGAAAATACAAAGCTCAGATAAAAGGACAGTCTTTTGGATTGAGTAAACCCAGCTTTACTAAAACTTTATTGTCCTTGTTTTTCTCATTTTGCTGCGGGCAGGTGAGAACATGGCAATGGCTGGCACTGGTCACCTGCTGATGGACTTGTGCTCCAGGAACTGTTGGTCCTGCCACTCCTCCGCTTGGGCCCAGTGCCAAGGGCAGCCAGCTCTGCTCCGGGGGACCCCCTCCCCAGCACGTATCTCCCAATCTTTCATGCACCCGTCACTGCCACTTTTGCTTCTGTCTTCCTCTCCTCCGTGCCCCTCCCCCAAGATTTGCAGGAGGGGAAGGTGGGGAGCAGGCTTCATACAGCTCCCAGACTAAAGATGGCACCGCTAGCCGACGCTGCAGCCCATAGTCCACCCATGGGGAAGTCACACGTCGCCTGTTCCCTGGAGGGGGTCTCTGCTGTGGAAGGTGCTGGTCTGGGCAGGGTCAGGAATGCCAGAGTGGCCGCCGTTTGCTGGCCATGGGATCTGAGACGAGTCCCAGAACCTCCTTCCTTGAGCTTCGGCTTCTTATTCTATAAAATGGGTATATTAACTCCTCATCACAGGGCTGGTGCAAGGATGGTGTGAGTGACAGAATGTTTGTGAAAGTCCTGGCTGAGCTATAAAGCTTAGATAGGGGTAGTTATTATTACGATGGGAAACTAGTAAATGGCTGAAGAAAGAGCAGCCCAAAAGCTGACCTCAGCTTCTGCATACGAAAACAGTGCTCACACCCACCCCCAGGTCTGTGATCTGGGGCCCCTCCAGCCCCGCAGAGGAGCAACGCCAGCCTGACCTTGTGAGTCAGCAATGCTGGGGCTGGACCACGGCGTTCTGGAAGTAGGAACCAGGCCTAGTCTGTGTTGGAGACAGGGTCTGCTGTGTTTTCGGAGAGAGGGTCTGCTGGGTGATATAAAGGCTTCTGTTGAATTGTAGTGGCCCCACTATGTGGTTATTGAGGCCAACGGTCCCCCGAATTGTAGAGAAGTGTGTGGAGGGCCTCCCCAAGACGGAGCCTCTTTTGGATGGATTGAGGTTTGAGGATTCAAGGTGTTCGGAGGATCGGATTTTAAGGGCTGTCCCTGCCCCCACTGTGTCACTGTGGGACAGCGTGGGAAACACGCCCATCCCTGTTCCTAGTCCAGTTCACCATTCACTCTAGCTGTGTGGCTGCCTCTCCCAGCCTCAGTTTCCTCATCTGTCAAATAGGGACAAGAGGCCTTACCTTCCAGAGCTGTTGTTAGCTTATTGGGACCCCATGCAACAGCCCCTGGAGGGCTCTCAGTCCAAGGGAGCCCCCTGCAGACCCTCCAGGAGGTTCTCCCCACAAAGGGAATCCAGGGGTCCTAAGGAACATGAGCCTGGGCTGCCTCCCTACCCAGAATGGATCCCCCAGCCAGCCGGCCTCCGGCGCCCTTCCCCCTCTCCCCAGCTGCTCAGCAGTCTGGTCATGAAGTCATTGCCACCTTCCCCAGCCCGCACCCCCACCACCCCTGCCCCCATGCTGACATCCCATTTGGCAAAGAGGTTGGAAAAGCCGCTGACTCTTCCAGACCCTGAGTTCATTGACTGGTCAGGGCACACCAGCCACAGGCTGACCATGTGGCCAGAGGGGGGTTTGCAGAGTGAGGGAGGGGCCCCTCCAGGCCTTCCTATCCTGCCTCAAGCCTCCCCCTGACCACTAAGACATTCTTCCGATGTCTGCCCACACCCCCACTATACATACCTGACCTACACGCGTGAGGCCCACCCCCTACACACTTGCTGCAGACACTCCTTACACCCCCACATAAACACACGCCAAGCACACACTCCCCTGCGTAGCCACCTACCCACTGAGGCACACCCAGCACACCAGACTCCCACACGTCTGTGTATGTGCCACTCCCTTATATGCTGAAGCTCAAGGAAGGAGGTTCTGGGACTCGTCTCAGATCCCATGGCCAGGAAGCGGCAGTCACTCTGGCACCACCAGCGACCCACGGCCACAGCTACTCCTGGTCCACCTGGCCCAGCCTCTTGGGCTTCATCAGACAGATGCACCCAGATGAGCCAGGCTCCGGTGGGAGAGTCTCTGGCCTAGTGGGTGTCTCTAGACCAGAAGCACAGGCGACCAGAGTTGAAACGCCTCATCTCGGCTGACCCCTTCACTGCTCATTTGTGGAAACTGAGGCCCAGAGAGGGCAAGGAGTGGTCAAGGGCTGGTCACGTCACACAGGCAAACTCTTCCCAAGTGCCCCCAAGTGCCTGAGAGCATGGCAGAAAGGCGGGCAGCCCAGGCTCCCTCTGCCCTCAATGTGCTCCTCAAACGTCCTGACTCAGTGAGTCCTCTTCCATGAGTTCTTCCAGGATGACTCCCAAGACCGGGTGAGATTTTCACCCTCTGCCCTGGGTGCAAGGTCATTTAAGCTAGGCAGGGGGTACGCATGCTGTTGGGCCTACGTCTTCACAGGCCCAGGATGTTAGTGTCTCACACAGCCTTGGACTCGCTCAGCAAATACCCAGCGCAGGCTGCAGTCCTACAATGCATCATCAGCCCAGCCCTCCCACTCCCTGCCTCAGTCTCCTTCCCCAGGCCTCAGACATCAAGGACCTCAGCAACTGCCTCCATCATGGGGCCCCAGGCTCCAGGGAAGGACTTTTTCTCTTGGACTGTCAACTCCACAGGATAAGGATTTTTGCCTGGAAAGGTGCCTGGCACCTAGCAGGTGCCTTTAAAAAGAGGTGTTGAGGCTGGGCACAGTGGCTCACGCCTGTAATCCCAGCACTTTAGGAGGCCAAGGCGGGCGGATCACAAGGTCAGGAGTTCGAGACCAGCCTGGCCAGTATGGTGCAACCCCATCTCTACTAAAAATACAAAAATTAGCTAGGTGTGGTGGCAGGCACCTGTAGTCCCAGCTACTCAGGAGACTGAGGCAGGGGAATTGCTTGAACTCAGGAGGCAGAGGTTTCTGTGAGCTGAGATCATACCACTGCACTCCAGCCTGGGCGACAGAGCAAGACTCCGACTCAAAAAAAAAAAAAAAAGTTTTGAATGGTCCAGGCGCTCTGTGGCTCGTGCCTGTAATCCCAACATTTTGGGAGGCCAAGGCAGGAGGATCACTTGAGGCCAGAAGTTCGAGACCAGCTTGGGGAATATAGCAAGACCTTCTCTACAAAAAAGTTTACAATTACCTGGGCATGGTGGCGCATACCTGTAGTCAGCTACTCAGAGACTGAGGCAGGAGGCTCACTTGAGCCTGGGAGTTTGAGGCTGCAGTGAGCTTTGATCCCACCACTGCACTCCAGCCTGGGTTGACAGAGCAAGACCCTGTCTCAAAAATAAATACATAACATAAAAATGTGTTGAATGAATGGGCCAATCTTCCAACCCCAGCCTCCTTTCACGAGGCTTCTCCAGACCAGAATCAGGAGTTCTGGGAGCCAACGGGGAAAACCAGGCAGGAGCCAGGGTCCGCCGGGGATGGCTGTGGGACCCCAATGCTGCCACCTTTCCCGCTGGCCTTCAGCTGCCATTGAGCAACGACGGCCTGGCTGATGGGGGATGCGGTCTGCAGCCTGGGATTCTGGGACCACCTGTGCAGGCGCTGCCACAACCAGGGTTGGCTGGTCCCCACTGGCTTGGGAGAGGGCACCCCTTTGGGCAGACCCGGGCTGGGGAGCCCTATATTGTAAATAAGGCAGTCACTCAGAATAGACCAGGACATTGGTAACTCGGGAAGCCATCAAACACGAGTAGCTCCTGCTCCCCCTCTCCCCCAGACCCACACTCCACCGCCCGCCACTCACACGTGGCGGGGCCGCTGCAGGAGCGCAGGGAGGCTCCGGGTCAACATCCTGCTTCCTGCAGGGCCTCCCGCGGGGCGGGCCGGGGAGGGCGCACAGAGGGGTGTTTGTTCGCAGCGGGCGGCGGGGAGGAGATAGATGCTAATCGCTGCGGATCGCCGGCCCCAGCTTAAGGTCAGGAGGTAACGCGACCCGCGGTTATAAATAACCGCTCCGGGCGGCGGCCGAGGGCAGCGCGCTGGACCCGCGCCCCTTGCCGGCCGCTGGGCCGGCTTAATTACCGCCTTCCCCTGCCCGACCGCCGGCACCTGAACCCCGACAGCAGAGCGCGGCGACCTCTGGGGCTGGCGCGCAAGGTCAGACTAGGTCCAGGGCTGCCCTGCCCTCTGCGGGGGGTGGGGAGAGGCTGGGGACCCTGGAGCACCGGCAGCCCCATCTCCCGGCCCCGCTCCCACCCCCGACCAGGGGCAAGAAGGTGGAGGGAGGCCGCCGGTCACAACCCGGGGACCCAGGCGGCCTGCGCCCCTGCACTTTCGCCTCCGCACCCAGCCTGGGGGTGCCCCATGGCAAGGGAGGCCCGGAGTAACCCAGCCAGTGAGGGCCAGGCTGCAGCTAACACTGGTCCTGCTTCTGGGGCCGACACAGGCCTGGTCTGTGATGGTGGGACTTACCAGAGCTTCGTGGAAAGAAAATCCCTGAGTCTGGGGCTTCAGGAGTCTCAGGCTGGGGAGGGACTCTGGTAGCACCCACTAGGGGACACGTGGTTGTGCCCCTGGGAGGCCAGCCACCTGCTCTCCACCTGCCCTTGGACAGAAAAGGGAGGTGGATTTAACCTGCTCCAGGAGACATGACTTTTATTTTAAAGACTTTTTAAAATTGAAGTTAAGCACACACACAGAACATTGCACAAATCAAAGTGTACAACTCAAAGAATTTGCACATACTTTGCATACCCATGCAACCAGCACCCAAATTGAAAAACAGCACCTCACCGGCACCCAAGACCCCTTCCGCCTACTATCCCCGAGCCCAGCCTCTCTCCTTACTCAGCCCACAGGCACTCTGGCCTGCTTCTGAACTGTGTGTGGATGGAGCACCGTAGTGCTCTGTGAACTGTGTGAGGATACAGTGGGTGCTGTTTTGTGTCTGGTTTCTTTTGTTCAGTATTATGTTGGTGAGGTTTGTCCGTACTCTCACAGGCAGTCAAGGGCTGTTCGTCCCCATTGCTGGTAGCTTGCCATTGTGTGACTCTGTTAAAATGTATTCACCCATGTTACTGCTGATGGACATTTGGGGAGGTTCCAGTTCCTGGCTATCGTAAATAGTGCCACTATGAACATTCTAGTTCCTGTGTTTTGTGAACATATGAATGCATTTCTGTTGGGTGAATACCTAGGGCAGGGATGGCAGGACCCGGGTGTGTGTCTGGTCAGCTTTGGAAGATACAGGAAGTGTTACTTTTTAATCAACATTTCAGTAAGAATGATTTTCCAAGGTAAGTTTTTGTTTCCCACTCTATTAAAAAAAAAAAAAAAAAAAGTAAACAGTGTCTCATACCTATAATCCCAGCACTTTGGGAGGCCGAGGTGGGTGAATCACTTGAAGCCAGAAGTTCAAGACCAGCCTGGCCAACATGGTGAAACCCTGTCTCTACAAAAATACAAAAATTGGCCGGATGTGGTGGGCACCTGTAATCGCGGGTACTTGGGAGGCTGAGGCATGAGAATCACTTGAACCCGGGAGGTAGAGATTGCAGTAAGGCAAGATCACACCATTGCACTCGAGCCTGGGGGATAGAGTGAGACTCTGTTTCAAAAAAGAAAGAGAAAGAAAAGAGAAAGAAAGAAAAGCAAGCAAGCAAGAAAGAAAGAAAGAAGGAAAGAGAGGAAGGAAGGAAAGAAGGGAGGGAGGGAGGAAGGGAGGGAGGGAGGGAGGGGAGGGAGGGAGGGAGGGAGGGAGGGAGGGGAGGGAGGGAGGGAGGGAGGGAGGGAGGAAGGAAGGAAGGAAGGAAGGAAGGAAGGAAGGAAAGAAAAATTAGGTGTGCTGATGCACACCTGTGGTCTCAGCTACTTTCAGGCTGAGGCGGGAGGATCACTTGAACCTGGGAGGTTGAGGCTGAAGTCAGCCATAATTGCACCACTGCCCTCCAGTCTGGGTGACAAAGTGAGCCCCCATCTCAAAAAAGACAAAAGATGGACATTATTTATTTATGGAAAATACAGTGATGTATACAACAAAAATCACCTACAGTTACTATTGAGAATGAGCCATTCAACCATTCAACAGATGAGAGCCTAACAGCCTCTTCCCTGGCAGGTCCTGGACAAGAGAGAGACCCAGTTCTTCTAGAGCCTGGGGACAAGTGGCGTCAGCAGTGGTGTCCTTGAGGGAAGGACCAGGGAGCCTCAGCACACCCCATGATCCTCATCAGCCACCCTTTACCCACCACAGCTGCTCCCCACCCACAAACATCCAAGCTGAGACCAGAGAACTTCCCATGCAACCAGGACTCAGGGCAGAGGCTAAGGCCTCCATCCAGGCAGGCTGCACGCAGGAACTCAAAATGGGCCGTCTGGATGGCAGTAACACAATGAATCGCAATCAAGCAAGAAGAGGGCTGAGAGGGAGGAGCAGGTGCTGTGGGCACGAGGGGCTGGCAGCAGGTACGCTGCTGAGTCCGACAGGAGCTTCAGCAGGAAGAGCCCAGGAGGGAGCAGGAGCGTGGAGACAGGGCAGGGGCAGATGGCTCTGGACTCTGGACCTAATCCTGAGGGCCAGTGAAGGGGGTTAAGCCTGGGAGTGAGCAGATCAGACGTGCTTTTTTAGCAAGATCATTCTGGATCTCCGTGGAAACTGCCTTGTGGTAATGAGAGCAAACCCTGGAGACCACTGGGGTCCCTGAGCTGATAAGCACTGAGGCAGTGGGCCGGAGAGAGGAGGGGTACTACAGAGATGTTTAAGAGGTGTCCTGGGTTGGGAGCGGTGGCTCATGCCTGTAATCCCAGCACTCAGGGAGGCTGAGGCAGGTGGATCATTTGAGGCCAGGCGTTCGAGACCAGCCTGGCCAATATGGCAAAACCTCATCTCTACTAAAATACAAAAATTAGTTGAGTGTGGTGGTGGGCACCTGTAATCCTAGCTACTTGGGAGGCTGAGGCATGAGAATTGCTTGAACCAGGTTGCAGTGAGCTGAGATCACACCATTGCACTCCAGCCTGGCAACAGAACAACACTCTGTCTCAAAAAATAAAAATAAAAGAGGTGTCCTGGAAAGACCTGGGGCATAGCAGGCTCTGGAGAATGGGGGACGAGGAGGCATCAGGAAGGTGTGATGAATGGATTGGGGAAGACTTGGTGGAATTACAGATTTGGGAGAAAGGAGTCATTTGCTTCCTGAGGTTTTGGTGAATTTCCTTCCTATGTTTTTTTTTTTGTTTTTGTTTTTTTTTCCTTTTCTTTCTTTCTTTTTTTTTTTTTTTTTTTTTTTGAGACAGAGTCTCACTCCGTCACCAAGGCTGAAGTGCAATGCTGTGATCTCGGCTCACTGCAGCCTCTGCCTCCCGGGTTCAAGTGATTCTCCCACCTCAGCCTCCCAAGTAGCTGGGATTGCAGGTGTGCATCACCACGCTTAGCTAATTTTTTGTATTTTAAGTATGGACAGGGTTTCATCATGTTGGCCAGACTGGTCTCAAACTCCTGGCCTCAAGTGATCCACCCACCTTGGCCTCCAAAAGTGCTGAGATTACAGGCATGAGCTACCGCGCCCGGTGTCATTCCCATCTTTTGTGTGATAGGTTCCACTTTGGTCTAAGAACTTCTGAGAGCCAAATTGGGCCTGAGGAGGACAGCCAGGCCCAACCAACTTCCCTGAGCCAGCCCTAGGGAACCACAGAAGGTGAGGCATGGCCATGCATTCATTCAACAGGTATCCATGGAGCCCACACCTGTTGGAGCTTGTTCCAGGTGCCAGGATGCTTTGGTGGACAAAACAAATGTCTGGTCCTCAGGGAGCTTCTACTCCAGTGGGGAAGTGTTAATACTTATATAAGCCTGGCCGACATGGCAAAGCCCCATCTCTACTAAAAATACAAAAATTAGCCGGGTGTGGTGGCAAACACCTGTAATCCCAGCTACTCAGGAGGCTGAGGCACAAGAATCGCTTGAACCTGGGAGGTGGAAGTTGCAGTGAGCTGAGATCGTGCCACTGCCCTCCAGCCTGGGCAACCGAGGGAGACCTTGTCTAAAAAAAATAAAATAAAATATATATACATATATTTTCTTATATATAAAGTATATATATATATTTTCTTATATATATAAAGTATATATATTTTTTCTTATATATATATATAGAGTATATATATATACTCTCTCTATATATATAAAGTGGTATAAGTCTTAAGAAAAAGTAAGCTGGGGAAGGGAACAGTGGCGGTGGTGGGAGGGCCTGTTTCAGACTGGATGGGCAGGGCGGCCTCTCTGAGGAGGAGACTTCGGTGCTGACCTGCAGGAAGTGAAGCAGCAAGGCACCTGCTGGGCCAAGCAGGCCGGTTGGAGGGCGCAGCAAGTGCAGAGGCCCTGCGGCAGCTGTGAGCCTGCTTGGGCTGCTGGAGGAGCGGCAGGGAGGCTGCGGTGGGAGGACTGGAGGGGGAACTGCAGACCAGAGGGCAGCCTCAGCGCCTGAGAGGGGCCTTTCACTCTGGGAAAGGGAGAGGGTTTCTGAAGCGATGGCCTCATCTCGGTTTTGTTTGAGAAGGGTCATTCTGGCTGCCCTGAGAACAGACTGTAGAGGACAGAAGTGGGAGGAGGCTCTTCCAGAGGCATAGGTCAGAGAGAGGGGTGGCCTGGACCAGGGTGGGGGCATCATCGAGGGAAGAGAGGGAGCCCACGGCACGGCTGGTGGACACAGCATGGACTGGTGGACTAGATGTGGCGTGTGAGAGACAGGCAGGTGGCAAGAAGGACCCCTGCTGTCAGCTGCCCCTTCACCAGGCTGTGGGGCCAGGACACAGCCTGGGACACCAGCCTCTTCCTACCTCCCCTCCCCTCTGGACCCTCCCCTCCTCCTCCCTCTCCTTCTCTCCTGTCCTGTCCCCTGGCCTCTCCTCCCTCGCTCCCTTCTCCTCCCTGCTCCTCCTTTCCTATCCATTCCTCCTGTTTCGGGAGTCCAGTGACCTGGTGCTGTCACCTCCCAAAGGTCAGAGAGGCTGTCCTCTGGATATGGCCTTGTGCCTTTTTCACTCAGCAGTTCTGATGACTGTGGCCAGGAGCCAGAGGCTGGGAGCTGAGGAAAAAGTAGATGTGGCCCCCAAGTTCTGCCCTGGGGAGCAGCTCAGACGGAGAGAAAGCCCAGTCCTCATCCTGGGGCCTCTCCACGCCCTAAGGCCTGGGTGCTTGTGGTGCACTCCCATGCAGAGCAAGGTGGGGGGTCCTTGGGAAGCTGACCAAAAGCCGCATGTAGCATCTGCTCCACCTGCCGGGACTTGGGGCCAGGTTTTTTCAAAGCTGCCTCCCTCCCCGTGTGGTTATGGGCTGGCTCCTTGGTCCAGGTCCTGTGTTGGATTCAGCCTAAGCCAACGGGTGTAAATCCGTTGCCTAGAGACCACCTGGTGGGCTGGGCTGGGAGCACATTCTCATGTCATCCCTCCAGCCCACCCTCTCCCCTGAACTCCAGACTTAAACACGGCCACAAACTCAGCATCTCTATTTGGATGGATGATGGGAGTCTCAATGTGTCCAACATGTGAGCTCCTCCAGTCTTCCCCCAGTGTGACTAATCACAACTGCCTCCTTCCAGATGATCAGGCAAAACCTTAGCACCATCCCTCTCTCTCTCACCCAGCATCCAATCTGTCAGAAAATGTTGTTGGCTCTGCCTTCAGAAACTGAGCCCCTCACCCAACCTCCATTGCTACCATCCAATCTAAGCCAACATCATCACTCACTGGATTCTTAAAATAGCATCGGCCCTTGCCCCTTCATGCTATCCCCAGTTTGGTAGCCAGAGTGGTTTTATTAAAAAGTGAGTTGATGGTGTCACTTGTCTGCTTCCCCTGCAGTCTAAGGAAATGCTGAGGTTCTGTCGGGCAGCCCCTCTATCATCTGCTCCTGCCCCACCTCTCCAACACCATCTCTTTCCACAGCCCATTTGGCTCTAGCCTCACTGCCCTGTGTTCCTTGACTATGCAATGCACATGCCGGCCCCAGGGCCTTTGCACCTGCTGCACTGCTGGCTATTTTTCTGGTGGGAAGCAGGTGGCCTGGGCAGGCCTCTGGGGGACCTAGTATGTTGTGGGAGGGAAGGCTGTGGGGTGGCAGGGGAGGGAGCAAGGGGTATCTCCTCTTCCTGAAGTCCCCTCCTTAAAGCTCCCATGGTTTGCCCCTCGACTTCTTTACATCTTAATTCATGTGTCATCTTCTCAGAGAAGCCTTCACTAACCACCATGTTAAAAAGTAAAGATCAGGCTGGGCGCAGTGGCTCACGCCTGTAATCCCAGCATTTTCAGAGGCCGAGGTGGGCGGATCACCTGATGTCAGGAGTTCGAGACCAGCCTGGCCAACGTGGCAAAATCCTGTCTCTACTAAAAATACAAAATGCAAAAAAATTAGCCGGGCGTGGGGGCAGGTGCCTGTAATCCCAGTTACTCAGGAGGCTGAGATAGGAGAATCACTTGAACCCCGGAGGCTGAGATTGCAGAGAGCTGAGATTGCACCCAGCTGAGATCGCACCATTGGACTCCAGCCTGGGCGACAAGAGCAAAACTCTGTCTCAAAACAATAACAACAAAAAGATCACACCTAGTACCTTAGTTTCTAATACCATTCTTCAATGAAAGGATCTGGGGCTCCTGGGAGAGATGGCTGATTCCAGGACTGGGACAGAAAATACACAAGATGAACCTGGAGCATCGTGTCGTGCCAGAGAGTAAGGCAGGGTTCAAAAAGAAAAGAACCGCACTGGTGCTGCGGAAGGGGTAACAAAGGGATGAAGGAGCCGACTGAAAGAGCTCCCAGTAGCCAAACTCTGGGACAACTGGGCAGCAAAATAAAGTAGTATTATAACCCAAGTGGGTTCTAATAAATAAATATCCGTGAGTCCATTATGAATACGCGATTGGAATCATTAATAAATGGGGAAGAAGATACACAGAAAAAACCCAAGCAGAAGAATTTCAAGTAATTTATGTCGATTTTTTTTTTTTTTTTTTTTTTTTTTTTTGAGACGGAGTCTCACTCTGTTGCCCAGGCTGGAGCGCATTGGTGTGATCTCAGCTCACTGCAACCTCCACCTCCCGGGTTCAAGCGATTCTTCTGCCTCAGTCTCCCAAGTAGCTGGGACTACAGGCGTGCGCCACCACACCCAGCTAATTTTTGTATTTTTAGTAGAGACAAGGTTTCACCATGTTGGCCAGAAGAGTCTCCATCTCTTGACCTCAGGTGATCTGCTCGCCTCGGCCTCCCAAAGTGCTGGGATTACAGGCATAAGCCTTCACGCCAGGCCAATTTATGTTGCTATTTCACCCTAAATGAGTTGGGGCTGAAAGCGTACATCCCAGGCCTTACGTGTGGCTGCACACAGTGACTTCCTTCCAAAGAGTACAGTGTGGAAAGGGAGAAGGGGGGGCATTCTGCGGTGCGGAAATCCGACGGATACCTGTGATCAAGTCAGCATCTTCATAACTCCAGTTCATAGGACCTCTGATAGGATACATGAGGAAAATGGCACCTCGGCTATGTGATCAGACGCCCAAAAACCCGTAACCCCTGTCTAAACATGAGAAAAATGCAACACGAATTCCAATATAGCAGCATCCTCCAAGACACCAAACTAGGACTTCTCAAAACTGTCAGGGTCATCAAAAATAAAGTCCGAGAAATGGTCAGAGCCAAGAGGAGCCTCAGGAGGCAAGGCAATGACATAGAATGTGAGATCCTGGATGGGATCCTGGAACAGAAAAAGGACATTAGGTAAACCCAGAAAATCTAAATAAACTATAGACTTTGTTAAATAGTGTATCAAGGCCTGGTGCAGTGGCTCATGTCTATAATCCCAGCACTCTGGGAGGCCAAGGCAAGAGGATTGCTTGAGCCCAGGAATTCTAGACTAGGCTGGGCAACATGCAAAACCCTATCTCTACAAAAAAGACAAAAATTAGCCAGGTGTGGTGGTGCATACCTGTGGTCCCAGCTACTCTGGAGGCTGAGGAAGGAGGATGGCTTGAGCCCAGGAGGTCGAGGCTGCAGTGAGCCATTACCGCACCACCACACTCCAGTCTGGGTGACAGAGCAAGACTCTGTCTCTTAATAATAATAATAATGTATCAATATTGGTTCATTCATTGCAACAAATGTACCATGCTAATGTAAGTTGTCACTGATGGGAGAAACTGGGTGCAGCAAGAAGGAGGGTTTGGGGGTAACGCTCTATATTGTCTTCTTAATTTTTCTATAAAACTGGAACTGGGCCGGGCGCGGTGGCTCAAGCCTGTAATCCCAGCACTTTGGGAGGCCGAGACGGGCGGATCACGAGGTCAGGAGATCGAGACCATCCTGGCTAACATGGTGAAACCCCGTCTCTACTAAAAAAACACAAAAGCTAGCCGGGCGAGGTGGCGGCGCCTGTAGTCCCAGCTACTCGGGAGGCTGAGGCAGGAGAATGGCGTAAACCCGGGAGGCGGAGCTTGCAGTGAGCTGAGATCCGGCCACTGCACTCCAGCCTGGGCCACAGAGCGAGACTCCGTCTCAAAAAAAAAAAAAAAAAAAAAAAAAAACTGGAACTGATCTTAAAAAATTGGATCTATTAAAAATTACAATCCCCAACCCACAATTCCCAAACCCACCAGCCTTTTCCCATTGTACTTAACACCATTTACATGATTTAACTTACTTTTTTTTTTTTTTTTTGAGACAAGTTCTCACTGTGTCACCCAGGCTGGAGTGCAGTGGCTCGATCTCAGCTCACGGCAGCCTTGAGCTCTCAGGATCAAGTGACTGTCTCACCTCAGCCCCCCAAGTAGCTGGGACTACAAGCATGAGCCGCCACACCCGGCCAGTTTTTGTATTTTTAGTAGAAATGGCATTTCATCATGTTGCCCAGGCTGGTCTCCAACTTCTGGACTCAAGCAATCTGCCCATCTCAGCCTCTCGAAGTGCTGGGATTACAGGTCTGAGCCACTGAGCCCGGGCAGTTGGCTATATATTGAACTTGTATATTTTGTTTATTGCCTGTTAACTCTCTAGAATATAAGCTTCTTAAAGGGTTTTGTCTCTTCACTACTATATTCCCAGGACCTAAAACAGTCTGACCAACAGCAGGTACTCAGTAAATATTTGTTGAATGGTAAATTTCTAAAGATAGTCACTGTTGGTTTTTCCATTTTTTTCCCTCTGCCTAAATATTACTGTTCTCAAATAAACACGATTATAATGTTTTGCTTATCTGCTCTTTTCACTTAATAGCACCTGATTATTTTTCCTTGTTATTGTTTTACCTCATTTTCTAGGCCATGCTGATGTTTGCGGGCCTAACAAATGGTTGTGATTCAAGAGGCGAAGGCTCTGGGCGCCTCTTGCTCCCTGCCGGCTCCACCACGCTGCCATGTGGGCAGGGGGATGGAGTCATGCCAAGGCCTGGCCAAGGCCACTCCCGCCCTCTGACATCAGATTGTGGGCACTAGATCCCGCTTGGTGGTGAACCGGGTGCGTCAGAACCCAGGGATTAAATAGCTTTGGAAATCCATCAGCTTGTCCTTGACCAAAACAGAGGGCCAGGGCACGTGCCCAGACCTCCTGCCAGCTCAGGGATAGTGGAAAACACCGCCCATGTGCACATTCGAGGCAGCTGCAGAGAGGCTCCCACAGTGGGTCACAGCCCAGACCCAAGACTGATGGTCCTGGCCCAAAGTGCTCTGGAGATCCGAGCTCCCAAGACAGGGGGTAGGTTAGGGGCTGCGGGCTGTCGGAGCCTCTCTTCAGGCGCCCAGCTAGGGGCTGGGGAGTCTGCTCTGCCAGCTGTTTCCCTGGTGGGAAGCAGGTGGCCTGCATAGGCCTTTGGGGGACCCCATATGTTGGGGTAGGAAACGCCGTGGTGTGGCGGGGGAGGGAGCAAGGGGTGTCCTTCCTCTGCACCCAGGGGCCATCTGCTTTCAAATCCAGCCACTTGTCCTCCTTCCTGGTAGCAATATGGAGCCACCCAGACTCTGCTAGACATATGAGTGCTAAAGATAAAAATACTCAAAGGACATACGCCTTCTGTGAACTGCTTTACTCAACGTGCTTGGGAGTCCTTCAGCTTCCCTCTAAAACACAGTGTCACTCCCACCCCCACTGGCCCCACCTCCACAAAGAGGCAGGGAACCTGTTGTGGCCTTAGACACGCTGTGCTTGTGAGGGCGTAGTGTGTGGATGCAGGTGTGTGCTGTGAGCATGCGCCTGCACCTGTCTTCCACACGCACACCCCAGTGCGTGTACGCCAGTGTCGATGTGTAGTGTGCTGCGTGCATGTCTGTGCATGCTCCGGCTCATGTGTGTGGATGTGCGTGCCTCCATCTGTGTTTCCGTGTGTTTTGTATGGGTTTGCCTGGGCAGGTGGGTCTGCGTGGGCACACACCTGGGGGTGTGCATGGGTGTGTGCTTTGCAGTATGGGAGAGTACCCATGAGGAGATGTATGTTCTTCCCTGTGTGCTTGTGTGTGTTTCATGTGAGCACATGCTTGTATGTGAGCTTTGTGTGTGTGTACCTTTGGGTATGTGCCTCGGTAGGTGCACGTATGTGCATGCGCCCAGGCGTCAAACTCTGAGAAAAGAGATGAATGTTAGTCCCACACCTGCTCAGTTGACGGGCTTCCCCCCACCCACCCACCTGCATTCTACTGGCAGGAGTGATTTTTAAACAAATCTCTCACAGTTGAGGTGGCCTCCACTTTTCTCACACCTTCTTATACAGTCATGCACCACATAACGTTTCAGTCAACTACAGACTGCAGCTAAAGCAGTGGGCCCATATGATGATGATGATGATGATGATGATGATGATGATGATGATGATGATGATTGAAACAGAAGCTTGCTCTTGTCGCCCAGGCCGGAGTGCCTGGCACAATTTCGGCTCACTGCAACTTCTGCCTTCCAGGTTCAAGCGATTCTTCTGCCTCAGCCTCCTGAGTAGCTGGGATTACAGGCATCCGCAACCATGCCCAGCTATTTTTTTGTATTTTTAGTAGAGATGGGGTTTCACCATGTTATCCAGGCTGGTCTTGAACTCCTGAACTCAAGTGATCCACCTGCCTCAGCCTCCCAAAGTGCTGGCATTACAGTCATGAGCCACTGTGCCCCACCTCATAAGATTATAATACTGTGTTTTTACTCTACCTTTTCTATGTATGGATATGTTTAGATACACAAATACTATTTTGTGCCACAATTGCCTATAGTATTCAGTAGAGTAGCAAGCTCTCCGAGGGTGTAGCCTAGGCGCAATAGCCTGGGTATGTGGTAGGCCATAATACCATCTGGGTTTGCGTAAGTGCACTCTGTGATGTTCATACAATGACAAAATTGCCTGAGGATGCATTTCTCAGGACGTATCCCCCTTGTTGAGTGATGCAGGACAGTGCTTACTCATCCTTATCTTTTTTTTTCTTTCCTTTTTTTTTTTTTTTGAGATGGAGTCTTGCTCCAGTCTCCCAGGCTAGAGTGCTGTGGCACAATCTCGGCTCACTGCAACCTCTGCCTCCCGGGTTCAAGTGATTCTCCTGCCTCAGCCTCCCGAGTAGCTGGGATTACAGGTGCCTACCACCACATCCAGCTAATTTTTGTATTTTTAGTAGAGACGGGGTTTCACCATCTTGGCCATGCTGGTCTTGAACTTCTGACCTCGTGATCCACCCACCTCGGCCTCTCAAAGTGCTGGGATTACAGGTGTGAGCCACTGTGCCAGGCCTTATCCTCCTCTTAAGTTTTCCCAAACTCTATCTGCAATGGTCCTGCACTCTCCGTGCCTTTTCCCGCCTTCACTGGCTCAGTGTTTTGGAGCCCTCTAGCCCTGTGAGATGCTCTGGAAGAAAAGGGCTCCTGAGTCCGTGGGTTTCTAGTAACAGTTGCACTCATTACACCTTCATGGAGAGTCATCATGTACCCAAGCATAGGTAAAGTCCTGAGAAGTCCCAAAGTAAAGAAACCTGCTTAAGTTAGTTCATCACGGGTTCCTGCAATTCTTGGCTATTAGAACCTGATTTGAAGGTATAACGCCTTGTTGGAATCCGTGCTCCTCGGCGTGCACCTGGAGAAGTCTGGTGTGCTGTGGGAGATGGCTCCCTGTATTCAAGCGGCCTCTTTGCTGCTTCTCCAGCAACTGTGTGGATGTTTCCAAGCATCTGGTTGATGAGTGCCATGCACACAGGCTGGGCCCATCTCAGGGGTGGGGGGTACCTCGTGGCTTGGGAAACACATCCTGGCCCTCTGTATCTGGGGCCCACAGGGAGCCTGGCCTCACCCGGAGAAGCCAAGTCAAGGGGCACGTCTCCAGAACTGGCTGAGGTGAGGCCTCAGACCCAGCCCCGCAGCCTCGGAGCTGGCCAGGTCCATTGGCTCCTCCTCGCACTGGCCCTGGCCTGGCTGTCAGGGCAGAGGATGCCACCGGTCTCAAGACCCAGAGTGGCCGCAGGAACAAGGGAGAATCTGCCATTTGAGCCAATGTTCTAGGGACTAGAAGCCAGGGTTCTGACTCCAGGGCCCTTGCTCTGCCCTCAGCAAGGGCCCGCCTGGGGCCTCCCAGGCTGGGTACCCATGCCTCCCTCAGCCCTAAGACTTCCAGTGGCCTCTTGATGGTCAGAGGCCCTCAGAACACTGTGGTCAGACATCCTGAAGCCCCAGCCAGGGGTCAGGGCTGAGGGGTAGAAATCTTGCAGCTAGTCCCACTCTTGATCTGACCACTGCTTCCAGAGAATTATAGGATCAGGAAGGCCCCTGCTCCCCCGTTCCTCATATCATGAAAAGCAGATACTTAAAATTATGCAAGAAATACATGAACGGTGTCTCTTCAGATGATTCAGACAATACAGAAGTGGGGTAAAAACACTGAAGTCTGTTTTGCTTCTCCCCACCCCATGGATTTTAAAAAACTCAAGTTGAACCACATTCTGTATTTTTCTATTTTGCTATGACTTTATTTCTTAAAGAAATTTAACAATCTGATACATGTTAATACATCTTGATCTACCCTGTTTTTTAAAAAATTATCTACACAATATTCCAGAGTGGCTAATCTCTCTCTCTTTCTTTCTCTCTCTCTCTCCTCTCTCTCTCTCTCTCTCTCCAAGATCTTCCCTTTGCCACCCAGGCTGGAATACAGTGGTGCGATCACAGCTCACTACAGCCTCGATTCAGTACACAGGAATCGGAGTCGAAGAAAAAACAAGGAGGAGGCTGAGGTTCCAAGAGGTCACCCAGACAGCTGCGACCAGAACGGCCCCCGCGTCTCCGGGCGCCCCAGGCCGGCCCTTGTTCGCTCAGCCCCTGCCTCCCCTCTGGGGCATGCGCTCCGCGGGGCCATCCCGGACCCTCCCGAGCTCCGGGCGGGCCCAGCCCCCACCTCCTGCGGCCCCCGCAGCTGCAGAGCTGCCCGCGCCTCGGAGGAACCAAAAAAAGCCGGCGCGTGGTGCACGCGCGAGCGACGCTGGGCCCTGGCGCTGCCGTTTTTAGTGTGCCTGTAGCCCAGAATATAGACTTCATCACCCCCAGGAAACGCGGCCATAATATTTTTGGTTGCATAAGCAAACGAAATTAGAAATCTGGAACGCGTTCAAGACCTTTAGATGCGAGCTCTCAGCAGCGCGGGGGACCAGAGGAGAGACAGATGGGGATTAGGCGAGTTGAGCATCAGGACAATAATTTCCTCTTTTAATTTGGGTTCCATCGACAAGTAAAACAGCATTAGCCGCCCGGTTACGTAACCGGCGCCAAAGCCGGCTCTGATAAGCGGCCGCAGCGAGCCAGCCGGGCCCTGCTGCCCCTGCACCCCCTGCCCCCCTGCCCGAACCGCGGAGAGGGGGCGGGCTGGGGCGGGCTGGGGCGGGCCTGCCGGCCTCACCATGTCAGCCGCCGCGGGGCTGCTAAGCCGGACTATTGTTAGCTCGGCTCGTCACAGAGGTTCTCAGAGAGCTCCAGTGAATTGGCCCAGGCCACACAGCCCGCAATCTGCAGGCAGGAGGATTTGCACTCTTTGCTTGTTTGAAAGAGCTTGCTTGAAAGAGGCTCTCTAGGACGCAGGAATGGAGTGTCCCCCAGCCCTGCAATTCCGTGGAGTGCTCAACACAGCCGGAGGATGCCCTTTGCAAGACTGTGTAAAATAATTAAAACTGGAAGTTATCAAAATATTTGACAATGTGGAGAATGGTCACATGAACTTTGCAGCATCCATACCATCTCAAATTATAGAGCATCTTTTTAAAAAGGCTGGGCACGGTGGCTCACGCCTGTAATCCCAGCACTTCGGGAGGCCGAGGCAGGCAGATCACCTGAGCTCAGGAGTTGGAGACCAGCCTGGCCAATATGGCGAAACCCCGTCTCTACTAAAAATACAAAAATTAGCCGGGCATGGTGGCGGACGCCTGTAATCGCAGCTATTCTGGAGGCTGAGGCAGAAGAATCGCTTGAACCTGGGAGGCAGAAGTTGCAGTGAGCTGCGATTGTGCCACTGCACTCCAGCCTGGGGGACAGAGTGAGACTCTATCTCAAAAAAAGAGGGCTGGGTATGTGGTGGAAAGATGTCCTAGACACATAATTACATGAAAAAGACAAAGTTGCAGAAATATGGACAGTATGATTTTATGTGTTAAAAGAGAAAACGAACCACATTATCCCAGGCAAAGCTTTCTCCTTCTGAGAAAGCTTCAAGTTGCCGGACAGTAGGTATATAAAAGGCTGCTGGGGCAATCCCTGAACTATGGAGGCAGCCACCTTCGGAGGGAGGCAGGGCGTAAAGGAAGGTCGTGGGGGAATTTCACGTTTTACTCTGCATACTTCTGTAGTATTTGAGTTTCTCACACCAGAATGTACTGTGTGTGCTTGTCATTAAGACACTAACTCCCAAAGACATGACGGGGGGAGGACAGCTTTGCAGAATGGAGCTGGCCTGTGCTTCCAGCTGCCTTTTCAGAAAGCAAGTAGGAATTATGGAGATGCCTAAAGTTAGAGTAGAAGGTGGGAGGTGGGGAGGATGTTAGAGAATATCTGGCCCAGCACTTCGTTATCTGGGTAGGGAAACTGAAACCTAGGACAGGAGAGGGACTTGTCTAAGCATCTCACACCAGCTGGCAGCAGGCACATGGAGGCAGAAGCTATAGGTTACTAGCCTGTGTTCTTCTACCACCAGGCCACTCTGCCTACCCTCAAATGTGCTGGCGTCACAGTGGTGCAGGAGAAAGAGGCAGGAAGAAAAGAACTAAGTACTAGCTGGGCACAGTGGATCACATCTGTAGTCGCAGCAATTTGGTAGGCCAAGGTAGGAGAATTGCTTGAGCCCAGGAGTTCCAGACCAGCCTAGGCAATATAATGAGACCTCGTCTTGAGCCCGGGAGGTGGAGGTTGCAGTGAGCCAAGAAGGCGCCACCGCACTCCAGCCTGGGCAATAGAGTGAAACTGTCTCAAAAAAAAAAAAAAAAAAAGAAAAAGAAAAGAAAAGAAAAGAAAAGAACTAGGTATTCATGGGGCAGGATAGGGATACATGGAAAGCAATTTGGCATCCATCTCTTCAACCATCCATGCAACAAACGTGTGTTGAGGGTTCTGATGGTTTTAAAGCATGTCTGCAAATTTTTTCAACACTCTTCCCATTGAAAGGCAGGGCTTCTGTCCCCTCTCCTTGAATCTGGGCTGACCTAAGCCACTCATTTGTAACACATAGAATGTGATGGAAGCGATACTGCCTGACTTTCAAGGTTAGATTAGATAAGCCTATGCATCTTCCTTCTGGTTTTCTTGGGACGCTGGTTCCAGGGGAAGTCTGACTACCCTGAGACTGCTGTACTCGAGAGGCCACATGTAACACCCCAGTGGAAAGCCTGGCAAAATCCCAGTCAATCGCCAGCATCCAGTGCAGCCATGGTAGAACCCAAGCCCATTTGCATGCACCCCCTTGAGACTTTGGGTAACTCCAGCCCATGGCAGGACTCAAGTGAGAACTGCCTGGCTGAGACCTTCCCAAATTCTAGACCCACAAAAGCATGAGCAAAATTAAATAGCACTTTTAAGCCACTAAATTATGGGGTGATTTGTTACCGAGCAATAGTATCTGCAAAGGGGGTTACTCGCACTGTGCACAGAGGGAGTAGAACAATGAATAAGCCTGCAAAAGCCAGACACATAAGCAGATAATTATGAAATAATGTGGTAACTACAACGATGGAGTCAGGCATGGGTCAGATGGGAGCAGAGCTGAAGAGTCTGTAATCTAGGCTGGGTGCGGTCTGAAAAGTTTTCTTGGAGCAGGTGACATTGAACTGGCTTTGAAAGGTGAGTAAGTGTTGGCCAAACAAAGGGGTGAACTGAGGAAAGAAAGGCATCCAGGCAGAAGGAGTAAGCCCTGGAGGTGACACAGAATGATACTGGTCAGGGGACTGTTTATGACATACAAGACAGAGCAAGCAGGAGATGAGGCTAAGCGGGTCACAGGGCCCCCAGACTGTGGGAGGCTTCAGGACAGGCCAACAGGTTGGACAGAAAGCAGTTGGGAGGCTTGAAGGTGTGGCCAGGAAATGGAGCCTCCTGGGAGCAGCATTGAGAGGATAGATAGGAGGGAGAGAGAAAGGGGGATAGAGCAGTGAGGAGAGAGAAACTCAGGAAAAAGAGCTTGGGGATCCCCAGGCTAATGGGGCAGAAAATTTGGAAGGGATGATATCTGAGAAGAACATAGGAAATAAATAGTCAGGCCTGGGTGCCCATCTGGGGGTATCATGGGTAACTCTTGGGCTCCCCTTTCGGGTGACCAGGCTGGCAGTGGCACCATCAGCTTAGAGAGCCCTGGAGGAAATGTGGGTATGAAAAAAGGAGGGTCTGGTTTGGCCTTTTACAACATCATGGCAGGCCCAGGTGGAAATATCCAGTAACCCATGATGTGTAGGAATCCATAGCTTGTGAGGGAGCCTGGGGAGGAAGTATTGAGATAGTAGACACTCCTTAAACTGTGTTGAATGAATGAATGAGTGAACGGATGGATGGATGGATGGATGGATGGATGGATGGATGGATGGATGGATACACACACATGTGGTTGTTGAGTTCGTTAGGATAGATAAGGTGGGCCAGGGTTGTGGAGCAGGCCCTGGGGATGGCTCTATTGCTGAAATTGAGAGGTATTGGTAGGGGCCAAGTGTGATGACCAAGGTCTTAATGATCCATGGTCCAAGTTCCTGGAACGTGTCCCAACATGTAGGCCACAAGAAAGCGCAAAGGAAAATACAGACTTTCAGGAGTCAGATAGGTTCAGTTCCAAGAAACATTAATTTAGGGGCTACTGTGTGCCTGGCACTGTGCTTCACGTATATTATTCAATTTAGTCCTTAGGTCACCCATTCATTGATCCAACAAGTACTTTTTGAGTACCTACTATGTGCCAGGCACTGGACCAGATGCTGGGTATACACTGGTAGATAAAGCAAACGCCATCCCTTCCCTCGAGGAGCTTAGGATCTAGTGGAAGTTATTATTCCCCTTTTACAAAAGCACAGAGAGATTAAGTAACCTGCCCAAGGTCACACAGCTAGGGGAGATTATACTGTCTGACTCCATGTCCAGGATGCTTCAGGGCACCTGAGTATGGCAGGTGGCGGAGGAAACTAGGGCAGGGGCAGAGGGAGACCTGATTGCAAGAGCTCAGGTCTGTAGGGAGTCTGAGAGCCATTCGGTGAACTTGGGCTGGGCCAGACCCCCATTTCGGGGAAGCTGGGCTCAATCATAGGAGTTAAGGAGGGCAGTAGGATCCCTATTATCAAGACACACATCTTGGGGCTGGGTGCGGTGGCTCATACCTGTAATCCTACCACTTTGGGAGGGCGAGGCTGGTGGATCACCTGAGGTCAGGAGTTCGAGACCAGCCTGGGCAACATGTTGAAACCCTGTCTCCACTAAAAATACAAAAATTAGCCAGGAGTGGTGGCACACACCTGTAATCCCAGCTACTCGGAAGGCTGAGACAGGAGAATTCTGTGAACCCAGGAGGTGGAGGTTGCAGTGAGATCATGCCACTGCACTTCAGTCTGGGCAACAGAGCCAGACTCTGTCTCAAAAAAAAAAAAAAAAGAGAGAGAGAGAGACACATCTTGGGGTTGGGGCTGAGATTTGGGGGCATAAACGAGGCCCCAGGTACAACTTGAGTGCCTCCTCTTAATGCTGGTGATTGTGACCCCTGAGCATCTGCCACACACAGAGCTAAATGCTTTCCAGGTGCAGCTCATTTGATTCCCACAGCAACCCATTACTAGCCCATGCTACATGTGAGATGTTGAGACTCCAGGGCAGTTGGTAACCTGCCTGAGACCATACAGCCAGGAAGTGGCAGAGCCACAGGACTGGGCCCCATCGGCTCCAGAGTCCAGGGTTCAGCCACTACCCACAGTGCCTCGCATCAGAGTCAGTATAAGAATTAGGCTTCACCTGCACACATGGGTGGGGGGAGCAGAGTCCAGCTTTGAGGAGCTGGGGATGGCACGGGCCTGTGGTTAAACTGGATACGAGCCGTGCCTCCTTCCCAGGCCACATCCTGGGGCCCAGCTGTCTCCCTCCCTAGGCTTCAGGGTCCCCCTCCTCCCAACTCTTAGTTATAAGACTTGGACTCTTTTCTCTCCAGCTCCTAGAATAGGAAGGACACAGGTGCTCAGCATGTCTTACCCTCAATCACTTTGCAGATGAGGAAACTGAGGCATAGAGAGACAGTATTAGTGACCTAAAGTCACTGTGCAAATTAGCGACACAGCTGGGATGAGATTACAGGTCTCTTGGGTTTCAGTCTAACATCCCCCATCCCTTCTAGGCTAAGAGCAGGCTCTGAGCTCACCATCATCCTCAAAGCACACACAGGGTCCTTTCCCCGTGTTTCCTATCTTTCTTTGAAAGTACTGATCTGAGTTCCCATTCCTAAAGCACCTGTCCATTCACACCCAACCACAAACAGGAAGATGGACAATGAATGGTGCCAGGTAGCTCAAATCAGTGAGTCTCAGGCCAAGGAGGTAACACACGAGGGGGTGATGGGGACTGTGGCAAGCTGGCAAGTGTGTGCCATCTAAGGGAGCACTGGCAACAGCCATGTGGTCCAGAAGCTTGGCCAGAGAAGCCAGAAATCTTAGTAATCAGTTCACACGGTTTTCGCCACTAACATTAGCAAACAGTTGACTTGGTATGGAAGATACAGGTGTGGAAGTATGGCTCGCATAGGACAGCTTCCCTCTATCCGTCAGAGACTCTCTGCCTGGCAGGCCCTGATCTGGGAAGACTGAGGAGGTTGTCCCTGAAATCCAAGGAATCTCAGAGGCTCAGGAAACGCTCATCATGTCTACTGGCTTCTTTTGGTAAAGCCAGTGGCCCTTAGGCTGGGCAGCACATAAGAATCACCTGTGGAGCCATGGCACTCCTCACGCCAGGCTGCACCCAGGCCAATGAAATCAGATGCTGGGGGTGGGAGCTGGGCACCAGCCTTTTTTGAAAAGCTCGTCAGGTGATCCGAAAGTGCACCAGTGGCATCAGCATCACTGGTAGCTTGTTAGAAATGCAGACTCTCTAGGCCGGGCGCGGTGGCTCAAGCCTGTAATCCCAGCACTTTGGGAGGCCGAGACGGGCGGATCACGAGGTCAGGAGATCGAGACCATCCTGGCTAACACGGTGAAACCCCGTCTCTACTAAAAAATACAAAAAAACTAGCCGGGCGAGGTGGCGGGCGCCTGTAGTCCCAGCTACTCGGGAGGCTGAGGCAGGAGAATGGCGTAAACCCGGGAGGCGGAGCTTGCAGTGAGCTGAGATCTGGCCACTGCACTCCAGTCCGGGCAACAGAGCGAGACTCCGCCTCAAAAAAAAAAAAAAAAAAAAAATGCAGACTCTCAGACCCCACCTTAGACCTGCTGAATCAGCATCTCTGGTGGGGGGCCGCCAGCTGCAGTTTAACGAGCCCACCAGGTGATTCTGACTCAATACAATTTGAGGCGCACCATCTCAGACCCAGGCGCTGTGAGGTGAAGCTGGTGCCTACAGGAACATGGCACATCTGAAAATCACCAGCTTTACAAGAGATAGTTTAAAGATACTTTTAGAAAAGAAAACCTTACTTTGGGCCGAGCGCGGTGGCTCACGCCTGTAATCCCAGCACTTTGGGAGGCCAAGGCAGGGCGGATCATGAGGTCAGGAGATCAAAACCATCCTGGCTAACACAGTGAAACCCCGTCTCTACTAAGGACACAAAAAAATTACCCGGGCGAGGTGGCGGGCGCCTGTAGTCCCAGCTACCGGGAGGCTGAGGCAGGAGAATGGCGTGAACCCGGGAGGTGGAGCTTGCAGTGAGCCGAGATCACACCACTGCACTCCAGCCTGGGCAACAGAGTGAGACTCCGTCTCAAAAAAAAAAAAAAAAAGAAAAAAGAAAAAAGAAAACCTTACTTTGATTAATTACCAAGGGCCAGGGCTCTTCTGTCTTAATTCAGTTGGAAACGTTTCTCCCTCCAACTTCAGAATTGTGAAACATCCTCTCCTTTTCAATCTGGAGACAGAAGCCCTCCTCACTCCTCCAATTCCACCGCACAAGGCTGGTACATAGCAGATGCTCATTAAACATTAGTTTCTTTCCTTCCCATTTCCCCTTGGAATTTCTAGAGCAGAGGCTTATACACATCCTCTTGCTGTTTTGATTTATATTAAAGTTAACTCCAGTGCCCAAGTGCCTGGTGTGGGGGTGGCCAGGTGGCCAGCTGGCCAGGGATTAGGAAATACTGAATTGTCTTTATTTTAAAACCGTGGCCAATGCCAGGGGATATAAAGGGAAGTGAATGAAGTGGGAAGCAAATCATATTGATGATTTTCTTACTTCTCTACAAAATGACTTATCCTATTTCCTTAATTATATGACACACAATTGATTTACAAAGACAGGTTTTTTTTGGTGGAAAGAAAATGCACACACATTTGCAGGCACATTGTGCGTATATATCAACTATGAGACACGTTTGTGCTGGGCGCAGTGGCTCATGCTTGTAATCCCAGCAATTTGGGAGGCCTGGGTCGGAGGATCACTTGAATCCAGGAGTCTGAGACCAGCTGGGCAACATAGTGAGACCCCCGTCTCTCCCCCGCAAAAAAAGGTTTTTTAAATGCCAGACATGGTGGTGCATGCCTATAGTCCCAGCTACTCGGGAGGCTGAGTGGGAGGATCACTTCAACGCAGAGGGTTGAGGCTTCAGTGAGCCATGATGGTGCCATTGAACTCCAGCCTGGGCAACAGAGTGAGACCCTGTCTCAAAACAAACAAATGCACGTTTGTAGTTTAGAAATTTGAAAACTGTGCATCTCAGAGGCAAGGAAAAGGATTTTCCTATGAACGATGATTGGAGGGTAGAATGTGAAAATACAATATAATGACATTCACGGGTTATGAATTATCTTTTGGTCTTTGGGGGTTCTTGTAATAGATATTAACATGAAGTTTGCGTAATGATTGAGAAATAAAATTTACAAAGAGAAATTTCATTAGCCACAAGAGCCACAAAGCCTCCTGGGGGAGAATATCGTAAGATACCTGTGGCCTTTGGGAGATCTGCTATAAAATGGTCCTAATTCTTAGGGCTTGAACTTAGTCCCCGACAACCTCGGGTAAGTCACTTGCTGAGCCTCAGTTTCTTCATTTGCAAAATGGAAATCATGATCACCTCTCCCTGGCCTGGTTCCTGTTTGGTTGGAGAATCAAATGCAGGGATTATTGAAGGGAAGAACAGGTGGAAAGCTTAATCTGCTTAGCCTGGGGAGGGGATGTTTCTGGGACTCCACCTGCCCCAGAATCCCAAACCCACAGCCTTGTAGCAGATGATCTCTGCAAACACAGGGCATAGCTGACGCCCTCTGCTTCCAGAGAGGCCTCTACCTTATTTTCTGGCAAAACCTCAATGCCTTGGGCTGTTGCCAAAATAAATCCACTGGTGCCTGCGGATGGATTCTGGGGAGCATGGCTGGCCAGTCAGCACAGGACACACAGATGCCTAGTGCCATCTGGGCACGGCCAAAGGGCCCGAGATTCCCACCACTGGGGTCTCTCTCTTTGGAGGAAATCATTCCCCAGAAAGGGCCTGATAAAAATGCAAAGGTGTTGTTTTAGTAAGATCAATGCTAAAATTTACAACAGAGATTGCAGCCCACAGATGGACTTCTTTTGGCCTTCACAGGTTTTTTATTTTTTATTCTTTTTAATGTTTGAGTTTCCCACAAAGCTATCACCCTTTTCATTTCTGTGGCCACAGCTTGGGCTCTGGTAGGACTGGACGTGGCAGTTCCAACAGGGGCTGCCTGGGCCCCAGGGCACTGAGAGATCTTCCAGAGCCAGATATCAAGGTGGCTCTGGCTGCCTCAGCCATGGGCATCCTGCTGCAGCCTGTGTGGGGGAATTCAGGAGCAGAGAGTGCTTCCTACCTAGATCATAAAGGAGAGGATATTTTACAACTGTGCAGTGTGGAGAGGATTTCCAGCCCCATAAGGGAGCACAGCCAACTTGTGCATTTATCCACATGCCCAGCAGTGTTTACCGAGTGCCTCCTCCTCTGCGGCCTGTGGGCCAGCCATCACATTTAATTCCCCCAACGGCCTGTGCAGGAGGCATTATGGCTCCACACTGGTGTCCCTCTCCTTGAGACAACCAGCACCCCCATCTCTTCTCCTCTGCTTCCCAGTCTGGCTGGGCCAGGGAGGAGATGTTACCCATTCATTGCCTTCTGGTCCTTCAGTTGTTATGAACTCTGGCTGGGGTCAGAGTCTCCAGGGGCTCCCTAGGCCTGGGCTCTCCACCCAGGTAGCCTCACCCAGCCTGCACAAGTGGGGCCAGGGAACTTATCAACTGGTCTGGGTGTGCCCCTGTAGGGAGGAGAAGGCATGGGCCAGCTGACCTCTGCCCCATCTTCCAGACCCATAGGCTATAGACGACGAGCTTTCCTTAAGAGGCTCTCAACAAATACTCAGGCTTGCTGGGGCTCCTCTGCTTATAAAAATTTCATCTTACAGCAAAGAAAGTTTGGAAAGCACGGCAAATGTATATAAAAGTCACCCAAAATGCCACCAGCTAGGGATGACCATTGTCAGCATTCGGGAGTATGCCTCCTCTTCATCCCAAAGTCAAATATGAACTATGACTAGGTTGTATTTTTCTATGATGGGGACACAGGGGTCACAGTTATTCAGTTGTTTGGCTTTTATTAATTCTCCATCATTGGCTTATTTGGGGACTTTAAAAAAATGCTTCCTAATACATAGCACAGACTTCAGGAAATACTGGTTCAATGAAGGGACAGGCAGGGCCGGTCATGATTGGGACTGGAACCCTGGCTGGCTTTAGCTGTGCCCAGCACAAGCTGAACCCCAACACCATTCACCATCCAACCATTCCTGGCATCCCTGGCATGAGGTCAGCTCTCACCAGCTCTCAATGGAGGTCGCTAGTGTTTGCTGGCCTTTAATAAGGGAGATTCACAGCTGAGCATGGTGCCTGTAACCCCAACACTTTGGGAGAGCAAGGCAGGAGGACCACTTAAGCCTAAGGGTTGGAGACCAGCCTGGGCAACAGAGGGAGACCCTCTCTCTACAAAAAAATTTAGAAATTAGCTGGACCTGGTGGTGGGCGCTTACGGTCCCAGCTGCTTGGGAGGCTGAGGCAGGAGGATTGCTTGAGCCCAGGAGGTTGAGGCTGCAGTGAGCTGTGATGGTGCCACAACACTCCAGCCCAAGTGACTGAGCAAGACCCTGTCTCAAAAAAAATGAATACATAAATGAGAAATAAAGGAGATGCAGGTGGAGAGGGAGGGGCCTGGATCCTGGGGCTGTGGCATCAGGCAGAGTCTCAGCTTCAGAGTCAGCAGGCAAAATAGGGCCCCGGGGCTGAAGGGCAGGGTTCCTTCCCCTTGATCGCTCAGAGAGGTTGTTAAGAAAGAGAGGCTGGGCCGGGCGCAGTGGCTCAAGCCTGTAATCCCAGCACTTTGGGAGGCGGAGACGGGCGGATCACGAGGTCAGGAGATCGAGACCATCCTGGCTAACACGGTGAAACCCCGTCTCTACTAAAAACTACAAAAAACTAGCCGGGCGACGTGGCGGCACCTGTAGTCCCAGCTACCCGGGAGGCTGAGACAGGAGAATGGCGTGAACCCGGGAGGCGGAGCTTGCAGTGAGCTGAGATCCGGCCACAGCACTCCAGCCTGGGTGACAGAGCGAGACTCCGTCTCAAAAAAAAAAAAAAAAAAAAAAAGAAAGAGAGAGCCTGGGCACAGTGGCTCACACCTGTAATCCCAGCACGCTGGGAGGCTGAGGTGAGCAGATCACCTGAGGTCAGGAATTTGAGACCAGCCTGGCCAACATGGTGAAACCCCATCTCTACTAAAAATACAAAAATTATCTGGGTGTGGTGGTGCACGCCTGTAACCCCAACTACCAGGGAGGCCGAAGCAGGAGAATCACTTGAACCCAGGAGGCAGAGGTTGCAGTGAGCAAAGATCGTGCCACTGCACTCCAGCCTGAGCGACAGAGCAAGACTCCATCTCAAAAAAAAAGAAAAGAAAGAAGAAAGAGAGAGAGAGAGAAAGAGAGAGAGAGAGAAAGAGAAAGAAAGAAGAGAAAGAAAGAAGGAAAGAAGAGAAAGAGAGAAAGAAAGAAAGAGAAAGAGAAAGAAAGAAAGAAAAGAAAGAAGGAAGGAAGGAAGGAAGGAAAGAAAGAAAGAAAGAAAGAAAGAAAGAAAGAAAGAAAGAAAGAAAGAAAGAAAGAAAGAAAGAAAGAAAGAAAGAAAGAAAGAAAGAAAGAAAGAAAGAAAGAGAGAGAGACAGTTCTTAAGGAACCAGGTTTCAGAGAAAGTAGAAGTGTGGAGGGTGGACACAGGAAGGCTGTCGGTTGTAAATGGAGGCTCTGCAACATCGCCAGCAAAGGTCACTGAATTTCTCTTCCTGGAAACTTCCAAGAAGGGGGCATCTCCATGGACTGGGTCAGAGGCCACCTATCCCTGGGCGGGGGGAGGAAGCAGTGGCTTCAGGAGCCCTTTCAAGGAGTACAGAGGCCGGAGCAGCCTGCAGGACAGAGGAGGGTGTGACTGGAGGGCCAAGGTGGCTGGAGGACAGCAGAGACTTTGGCCAGGGCACTGGTTTTCCTTACTAGGTTGGGCAGGCTTTCTAAGCCTCTGCAGGCAGCCAATGCCGGGAGGGGCCTGGGCTTGGAGATTCTCACTTGGCTCAATCGCCTCTTAGATCCGGGAGCTTGTGGGAGGCTTCGGACAGAGCTGGCCCACTCTCCAAAGGTACTTTAGGATTCCTCCTGGAAAACCAGCAGGAGGAGGAAGCGAACACTGCCAGGCCGCAGGCCCAGCTTGGATGGCAAGGAGGCTACAGCGTTAGAATCCGGACTCCGCCACGTCTAATCCGAGTGACCGTGGGCAAGCAGAGATTTAACCTCTCTGAGTTTCAGTGTCTTCCTCTGGAAAAGAGGATTTTTTTTAAAAAACCACACACAAAAATTTTCTTCTGTCCCCTTCTCTCACTCAGGGTTGCTGTGAGGATTATAATGCAAGAGAAAATAAGCAGAAGGGGACTGAGCGCGGTGGCTCATGCCTGTAATCCCAGCACTTTGGGAGGCTGAGGCAGGCGGATCATTTGAGGTCAGGAGCTAGAGAACAGTCTGGATAACATGGTGAAACCCCATCTCTACTAAAAATACAAAAATTAGCTGGGCATGGTGGCAGGCACCTGTAGTCCCAGCTACTCAGGAGGCTGAGGCAGGAGAATTGCTTGAACCCTGAAGGTGGTTGCAGTGAGCTAAGATCGCACCTCTGCACTCCAACCTGGGGAACAGAGTGAGACTCTGTCTAAAAAGAAAGAAAGAAAGAGAGAAAGGGAGAAAGGGAGAAAGGGAGAAAGGGAGAAAGAGAGATAGAAAGAAAGAAAGAAAGAAAGAAAGAAAGAAAGAAAGAAAGAAAGAAAGAAAGAAAGAAAGAAAGAAAGAAAGAAAGAAAGAAAGAAAGAAAGAAAGAAAGAAAATAGGCAGAAGGGACTGCCTGGCATAGCTAGGTGCTCAATAAATGTCATTCTTCCCTGAAGGTGTCCTCGGAATTGGTGGCATACCCAAATTGCCTTGGGGATTTGTTTAAACTACTGACTCCTCTCCACCCCAGCCCAGCAGGTCTGCCTTTTTCACAACACCCAGGCCCAGGTGATTCTTAGGCAGCAGGACCCCAAAAGAGCACTAAAGACACCAAAAGGCTGTTTCTGGACTGGGGTCCCGAGCAGGGGTGTGGGTACCCCCGCCCACTGACTCTCACGCCTTAGGCCACAAGCCTGCGGCCCCTCCCTCCCACAAGCACCGTGGGCCCTGTTGTGAGCTGCCAGTTGCTGGGATGCAGTGTGGGTTTTTGTCTGCCTTCCCCACCCCATGCCAACCCGCCCAGCAGGCCCCACTGCCTTGGCAACGCATTGCAAAGTCCACACAAAGGGAAACTGCGCTGGGGAGGCTGGTCCTGCCTGACGCCCGGGGAAGGGTTTCCATGGCAACGCTGACATCACCAGGCTCTGGCGGCTGCAGAGTCAGGCCCTGAATGAAAGCGCCTGGCTGTTCACACCACAACGACATTGGAGGAGGGCGACCCAGGGCTCTGCACCGATGCAGGGGGTGCAGAGAGGGCCTGCCCCTGGGCTCGAAACCCAGTCCTGCCCCTGACTGGCCAGGTGACTTTGAGCAAGATTCAGGGTCTGTCTGAGACTAAGTCTCCTCACCTATAAAAGAGAACGAACGATCTTTACCTTGCGGTGAGGAGGAAATGAAATCATAGCTACTGCGCAGGGATGGGTAAACTGTAAAGGCTGGGGAGTACCCTGAGCCCCATGACTGCCGGGTCCCTGGGTGTGGCATCCAGAAGGAGAGGCTGGGATTTGGGGAGGAGAAGGCACAGTTATCCAAAAACCTCCTCTGCCCCCCACCGGACTGCACCTCCTGTCACTGGGAAGGAGAGGTATTTGGGGAGACGTGGTATTTGGGGAAGAGAGTCATGGGATGGGGAGACATTTGGGGATGGATGGTGGCTTGGATTTTCTGGTCTCACACCCTCAGCTCAAGGATGAGGATTCAGAGGCCCAGGAAGCAGCTGTGACACAGGCCCAAGCTTATATCCCGGCATTAGGATGGAGCTAGGGTGCAGGGGGTACAGGCAAGGGTCCGCTGTGCCCTGCGGGCAGGCCCTCTCGGTGAGCCATCTCTGTTCTCAGTGGCAGTAATGCTGACTCCTCTGCAGGAAATAAACAGTCAGAAGCACAAGGAGGGAGAGAGTGGGGCCTTCTGAGATCAGTGAAGCCGTAGGTTGGAGTCCACCCACGGTGTGCTGGGCAGGAGGAAAGCCAGGCAGCGGGGAGCTCGGAAAGGCCTCGAGGGCTTCCTCTCTGCTGCGGTCCCCAGGAGGCTCTCTGCAGGCCCCGCCCTTTCCCAGCTTTGGCCAGGGGCCCCCACCCCACATGGTGAGGGTCTCCCTAGGCTTAGCCACACGGCTTGGGGCAATTCCAGGAGAAGGCCTCAGGTGTCCACAGAGCTTTCTACCTAGCCAGCTCACCCCCACCACCAGCTTGTCCCCTCCTGTCTGTCTCCTGTCAGGGTCTGGGACCTGCCACAGGCTCTTTATCTCCAAGGGAATTGCTGGGGATTGTCCCCACTCAGTGTCCCAGCCAGGGTCTTCCTGTGCCCTGGTGCCCCATTCCACCAGACTTTGTCCAACTTCCACCCAGACGCCTGTGTCCCGCCCTCCCTGGGCCCAAGGGACCCCTCTGGGCTCTTGGCTCCCTTTGTGGGAAGGTGGACCTCCTGCCACAACAGTGTCATTTATCAATCCAGAGGGAGGCTTCCATGAGGTTGAGACGGCCATTCTGGCCTGAAGTGCCCCTCCTGCGGCAGGAAGCCTGCAGGCCATCATTCTGCTTCCTCTCCCCCGGGAAGTCACCCTGCTTCACCTCTGGGCCAGGGAAGGGGCCTGCTGCTTGGGAGGGGAGGGCAAGTGCTGTCCTCAAAGCTGCGGTCAGGTCACGGGGAAGAGAGGAAGCCATGGGGCCGCCATGCTGGGCAGTAGGGGCTTGCTGGCACTCGCGCCATGCCTGCCTCTGAGTCCCTGGCACCTATGCCCCTCTTGGCCACAGCCTCACTTGTGATCACCCTGCTGAGGCCTCCGGCTCAGCTGGGCTGCGATGTGCCATTGTTTGGCTTCAAACCGGTTCTGAAAGGGTGGCCCCAGTCCAGTGTCCCGGGGTGGCAGAGCCACACATCGGGGTGCCCTGGAGAAGCCAGGCATCTGCAGCAGGATGTCTGGAAGGTGGGGGGAGGAGGAATGTCCCTGCTGAAATAGAGGTCCAAGGACCCCCTCCAGGAGTCCACACTTTGTGCCCACATGAGGAGCACAAGGAGCCTCAGTGGCTTCTCGAAGCTGCCTGGCTCCATGAAAGGCTGGTGGCTGGCCTTGGGCTCTGGGTGGATCAGCCACATCCTTTCCCTTTGCCTCCAAGACGGAGGAATTTGGGTCAAAGGTTGGAACCATCTGAGAGGACCCCTCCCTACTCACCAGGTACTGGGCTTTCCTAGGCTGCATCCTCTGCCCCCTCCCCTCAGGGCTGTGGACCCCAGGTCTTAGGCCTAGGGTCCCTCCCTGAAAGCATTTGGGGAAGAGCCCAGCTGGCTCGGCCACCTGCTGTGGTTGAATAATGAGCATGCTGGCCTAGGCCTTCAGACACCCTGAATAGGGGGTGGGGGACCCAGTTCTTGACTCTGACTTGAGTGTGCTCAACCCAGCACTGATTTACATAACATGGTTTTGCATGAAAAACAAGCCAGCCTGCAGTGTGGGGAGGGCCCCAGCTGTGGCCTGCTGTGGGCAGCTGTCCTTGGCCGGCCTTCCCTGTGGCCCTGGCTCCTGCTTCCCCCTGACCTGTGCAGATTCCTCAGTAAAGAATCTCCCACCCCAGCACAGCACTGAGTGGCCTCGATGGGTGAGCACAGGGGCCAACCACGATGGCGAGGATGCCAGACTCCCTCCTGGGGAAATCCTGGGGTCTCCCGCTCCTCTGAGGCTGAAATCACAGCACATGGGCACAGGAAGCCATGGCTGGGGGCCGGGGCGGGGAGCTGTTGAGCACCTACTCTGCACCAGGCCCTGCTCAAGCCTTTTTCACACACATTGTGTCACTGCACCTTCACAAGACCTGCTGAGGAAGGTAGGGTCATTTGGGGGGTACCAAGAGAGAAAGTGAGTCACTCTATGGGGCTTGGAGTGCCCCGGGTCTGTCTAATGAACACCTCACTTGCATTGCATGCCCTCTCTGCCTGGGAAGCATTGCCCATCCTGGGCACCTGAGGGCTCACACACACTGTCTAGGAGTGGGTGAGCAAGGCTTCTTCCTCCCCAGGGCCTCCAAAAGCTGGAGAGAACTCCCTGTGTCCACCTGGGATTGTGGGCTGGGGGTGGACGTCTGCCAAACCAGCCCCAGATGAAATAAAGAAAGGGTTGGTCGGAAGCCTCACTCTCGAAGCAGCCGTTAATTTCAAGAAAGGTCCTCCAAGTCCTTAACCCCTGATCTATGTAACACTCAGCTCAGAAACATTGTGTCCTGGGGTTCTTTTGCTGGAAACAGAGTCAGGCCTGGTATAAGCTTGGAAATCGCAGCCTGAATCTTGAGCTGGTGTCCATAGGCCTGGTTTCCCTGGGCCTGACCAGCTGTGGAACTGGACAAGGCTCCTAATCTTGCTGACTCTGTTTCCTTGTCTGTAACACAGGGCAAGTAAAACCTGCTCTGCCTATTTTAGATGGTGGTTGTGGGAGCAGATGAGATCCTATATGTCCAGCTCTAATCAGGCAGGCACTGAATAAAGGGAAGGAGTGGGCCCCTATCCCCATCTCACACTTGAGATGGTCAGTTCTCTTTGGAGTTGGCAACTCAAGGACAGTCAACTCTCTTTGAAGAACCAGAGTTTCTTTCCATCCCCACCCCCAGCCTGCTCTGTCTCTTTGGCTCAGCCATATTGAGCCAAGTCTGAGTTAGGCCAGAAAGGCCAGTGACTCATAGTGACCTCACTCCTCTCTGTCTCAGTTGTTCCTCCTGTAAAATGGGCACAGCTGCTCTTGATTAAGAAATCTGCCTCAATGGCTGTGTCACTCTGTTATTAACATCACCACTCCTTGCTCTTACTCATCTGGCTAGGAAGACATGTGAAAGGGGAAGTTTCTGGAATCTTATTAGAATAAAAAATAAGGAAAATAAGTATTGCTTAGCCTGGGCAGCATAGCCAGACCCAGTCTCAAAAAAAAAAAAAAAAAAAAAATTAGCCAGGCGTGGCATGTGTCTGTAGTCCTAGTAATTCTAGTACTTGGGAGGCTGAGGCTGAGGCTGGAGGATCACCTGAGCCTGAGAGATCAAGGTTATAGTGAGCCGTAATCATGCCACTGTACTCCAGCCTGGGCAACAGGGTGAGACCTTGGGGAAAAAAAGGAAGAAAGAAAAGAAAAAGAAAGAAAGAAAAGAGGCAGGCACGGTGGCTCATGCCTGTAATCTCAACACTTTGGGAGGCAGAGGCGGGTGGATCACTTGAGGTCAGGAGTTTGAGACCAGCCTGGCCAACACGGAAAATCCCTGTTTCTACTAAAAATACAAAATTAGCTGGGCGTGGTGGCAGGCACCCATAATCCCAGCTACTCGGGAGGCTGAGGCAGGAGAATCACTTGAACCTGTGAGGCAGAAGTTGTGGTGAGCCAAGATCGTGCCACTGCACTCCAGCCTAGGTGACAGAGTGAGACTCTGTCTCGAAAGAGAAGAGAGGAGAAGAAGGGAAGGGAAGGGAAAGGGAGGGGGAGGGGGAGGGGGAGGGGAAGGGAAGGGAAGGGGAGGGGAGGGGGAGGGGGAGGGGGAGGGGAGGGGGAGGGGAAGGGGAAGGGGAGGGAAGGGACGGGAAGGGAAGAAGCAAAGCAAAGCATGGCTTGCAGCCCAATGCCCAGGGCTAGCTGGGCCTCACACGGCTTTTCTGGCCTAGCTGGTGGCCTGTGCCCTGTCACATTTCCACAAACAACTGAAGACAAGTTACCATTTAACCAGCCCATGGGAATTGGGGCCAAACTCTCTCCAAATGGCAAACCAGCAGGACCTGTTCGTTGGGGTGAAATAACCTCACTGGACCTGGTACACGGCTGCCCTCCCACAACCCTCCTCCTGCCATGCCCAGCCCAGAAGGGTGACCCTGGCAGGTCTCCTATAAACTTTCTGAGCTTGGGGCCTCATCAGTGGATGTGGGGGAAAGGGTGACTGGGAGGAACCAGAGATGGGGCCCAGGGGAGAACACACACACATTCAGAGGGGTGAGCTGAGCCCCCCAAAACTCGGCCAGAGGGGTCCAAGGCCATCCGCAGTGCATTGGAGAGTCAAGCTGCAAAGGGAGAGGGAAGAGCAGTGAGCCATGGAGAGGAGGGGCCTCCATCCACTCAGAGACCGCAGGCTGTGGGCATGGGAGCTAGAGAGAGGCAGGTCCCTCCTCCTCCCTCGACCCATCACAGCCATCCCTGAGGCCAGGTTATCCATGAAAGGTCTCACCCCTCTCAGGCTCCTCTTGAATCAGGGTTGGGTCTCAATTCCCTGGGCCCCCCACATACCTGATACCCCAAAAGTAGAGTCAATACTTATTGAATAACTGCTCAGCTTCTGTCCGCTTCCTCAGAACTCCTGACCCTTGGTCAACTGAGCACCTACATTCCTGAACTACCAGAGCAGGAAGCGGGCGGGGGGGGGGCGGTCTTAGGGATTACCAAGTGTGTTGTGGGGAGGGAAAGTTACATTTTACTTGATCATTTAAAAATATTCTTTTTTTTTTTTTTTTTTTTTTTTTTTTGAGACGGAGTCTCGCTCTGTCACCCAGGCTGGAGTGCTGTGGCCGGATCTCAGCTCACTGCAAGCTCCGCCTCCTGGGTTCCCGCCATTCTCCTGTCTCAGCCTCCCGGGTAGCTGGGACTACAGGCGCCGCCACGTCGCCCGGCTAGTTTTTTGTAGTTTTTAGTAGAGACGGGGTTTCACCGTGTTAGCCAGGATGGTCTCGATCTCCTGACCTCGTGATCCGCCCGACTCGGCCTCCCAAAGTGCTGGGATTACAGGCTTGAGCCACCGCGCCCGGCCCATTTAAAAATATTCTATGCCTGGCCGGGTGCGGTGGTTCACGCCTGTAATCCCAGCACTTTGGGAGGCCGAGGCGGGCAGATCACAAGGTCAAGAGTTTGAGACCAGCCTGACCAACATGGTGAAGCCTCGTCTCTACTAAAAACACAAAAATTAGGCAGGCATGGTGGCACACGCTTGTAGTCCCAGCTACTTGGGTGACTGAGGCAGAAGAATCACTTGAATCTGGGAGGCGGAGGTTGCCGTAAGCCGAGATCACGCCACTGCACTCCAGCCTGGGAGACAGGGCGAGACTCTGTCTCAAAAAAAAAAAAAAATTCTATACCTAAGATGAGATCAGATTATATTTATTTGTCCTTAAAGTTTCAAATTAAAGTTGTAAAAGACTTCAAATATACGGAAAAGTACAGATTAATATCTCAGCCACTAACCCACCACTAAGTTTGAACACATGTTAGTGTTTCACTATATTCTCTTCAGGTCTCTTTCAATCAAAAAATTGAATTTTGGTGATAGAACTGAAGTGCCCATCCTCCTTCCTCCCTCATCACAGGAGACCACTCACGTGAAACCAGGGCACTTCCTATGCATGTTTTCATACTTTTACTATGTACACGGGCCCTTAAGCAACCTACAGTGTCATTTGCAGGTTTAGAAAAGTAGGTGTGAGGCCAGGCACGGTGGCTCGCGCCTGTAATCCCAGCACTTTGGGAGGCAGAGGCCGGTGGATCACCTGAGGTCAGGCGTTTGAGACCAGCCTGGCCAATATGGCGAAACCCTGTCTCTACTAAAAATACAAAAATTAGTCAACATGGTGGTGGGCGCCTGTAATCCCGGCTACTCAGGAGGCTGAGGCAGGAGAATTGCTTGAACCTGAGGGGGCGGAGGCTGCAGTGAGCTGAGACTGCATTCCAGCCTGGGCGACACAGCGAGACTCTGTCTGAAAGAAGGAAGGAAGGAAGGAAGGAAGGAAGGAAGGAAGGAAGGAAGGAGGGAGGGATGGGAGGGAGGGAGGGAGCGGATGGGAGGGAGGGAGGGAGGGAGATGGAAGGAGAGAGAGGAAGGAAGGAAGAGGAGGAGTCGGTACGTGAAGTGAGTTAGGAGAAATTAAAAAATAAAGAAAATAAGGAAGAAAGCAAAGGAAAGAAGAGCAAAGAAAGAAGAAAGAAAGAAAGAAAGAAGAAAGAAAAAGAAAAAAGAAAACGAAGAAGAACAAGAAAGCTCGAAGGAAATGGATAAAGTAGGAGAGAAGAAAGAAAAAAAAGAAAATCAAAAGGAAGGAGGGAGGGAGGGAGGGAGGGAGGAAAGAAAGAAAAGAGAGAAAGAAAGAAAAAGAAACTTAGGTCTGAAAACGTGAGTTGCAGACTGATAGTGCGGGTTTTCACCCTCTGTGCTCCAGGGCCTGGCCACTGAGTGATCTCCAGGCTGGGAGCTGGAGGCAGCAGCTCACAGTGCCTTGAGCAGCTCTACTCTCCTGTGATTTATACATGGGGGTTCGGCATGAGATTGCCTTGGAAAAACAGGTTCCACTGTTTGAATATTATATTCAAATAATACTTTTTTTTTGAGACAGTCTTGCTCTGTTGGCTGAGCTGCAACCTCCACTTTCTGGGTTCAAGCAATTCTCCTGGCTCAGCCTCTTGAGTAGCTGGGATTACAGGTGCTGCCACCATGACTGGCTCATTTTTGTATTTTTAGTAGAGACAGGGTTTCACCATGTTGGCCAAGCTGGTCTCAAACTCCTGGCCTCATGTGATCCATCTGTCTCAGCCTCCCAAAGTGCAGGGATTACAGGCATGAGGAACAGCACCCAGCCCAAGCCCAAGCCCAGCCCCCAAAGTCTTGAAAATATGGATACATAATTCATCTTTCATCACTGGCCTTAGCAAATCCAAAGGTGAAAGCTAATAGGAAGCTCTGAGCCCTTCCCTCCACCCTGGGTGCTTTGGGACTCCAGATAACTAAATTTCAAAAAACCACTTACCCAGAAACATGCCTTCTAATTTAGAAAAAGTTGCCAACAGAAGACTATGCTCCAGAAACCACAAACTATGAAGAATGAGCATACGTGTTGTGAGTTCACTGTTTTAATCAAATAAAACCTGCAACAAAGTTAATCTGACACATAGTTAATGAGATAATCATTGTTGCACTTTGTGGGAATTAGACATTAATGGGAGGCAGTTTTTATAAATGATGGTAATTATATTGTTGCCTTTGCTCAGCCAAAATGTAAGAGCTTTTTCTTCTCGTTTTGTTACGTCCCTTGAATGTGCCATCCATCTACCATCTAGGTGATGAAGTTTCCTGTGGGTTTCTGTGTCATTTCTTCACCGTCATAGCCCCACCCTGCCCCCACCCCAACCACAGGCAGACAACAAACTTTTCTTGAGCACCTATCCTGTGCCACTATGCAAAGCACTTGGCTTGGACTTTATCTCATTTATCTTCACAAGAGTCTCCAGAAACAGGAATAGATGACAAAAGAGAAAACTGAGGTTTAGGCTGGTCACGTTGCCCACGATGACAGACCCAGGCATAAGCCAACCCAGGCAGCCTGACTGCACCTCTAGAGCAGAACCATTGTGCTGGGCAGCCCCCTTGCCTTGACCCCAGCTGCCCTATGTGCCCAGTCCCTGTGCTCCCCTCACCCTCTGGGACGCCACGGGGCCAGGCAGCTGAGGGCAGCTAGGTTGTCAGACTTGCCCAGAGGGACATGGGGTGCAGCAAGTGGAAAGAGAGAATCATAGCAGCACGGGCTTTGCAGCCAAATGGACCAAAGTTCAAATCCCAGCAACTCACGCTCTGGCAGTGTGATCTTGAGTATCACGAACCCCTCTGAGCCTCTGTGTCCTCATGAAATGGGGAGAAGTGTTGGGGTTCTGGTAGTGATCAGCGAGTTGATGTCTGTGCAGGCCTAGCACAGGGGCTGGCACACAGGTGGGGGTGAGCCCCGAGATCCCAGACCCCTTCCCTGAAGGACACAGGAGTGGTGGAAGGGACAGGAGGTTTTCCAGCCCCTGTATCCGGGAGCCTTGGCACAGGGACTCTGATCAGGGGAGGGAAAGCAGTGAGAGAGCATTGCTTCCCAGAGAGCTCTGAAGGGGTGGGAGGACCAAAGGGGAAAGAAAATCACAAGCTCTCTTTGGGACTACCTGTAGGGTGAGCCAGGTTTCATGAGCATGGAAAACCTCCACTTCATTTCCAGTCTCTCCATAAAGCCTGATGTTCCTCCTTTTGTGTTCCTCTGGGTTATAATAGGGTTAAACCCTATATTCCAACCCGCAGCACAGGAAGGGGTCAGCCAGCAGGAGGTAACCCCTGGTGGAAAAGGAACAGAGAAGCTGCAAACACTGTCCAAAACAAACTTCTGTCACCTTACCACGTTGCCCTGGGCCTGCCCTATTTGCCGTCACCAGCAGGGGACAAAGAAAGGTTATGTGCAAAGGTACTTTGTGTTCCTGTGGCAGGCGGCCAGCGGGGAACTCTCATCACCTGGCTATGCTAGGGATTCCAGGGCACGCTCTAAACCACAGAGGAGGGCGGCCTCTGAATGCGGCAGGGTCCACAACAAAACAGGCCTGGGTGAACCTGCTATTTGTCTGCTATGAGACCTGAAGGGGACTCAGTCCTCCGGCCTTGGATCACAGGACTCCCCAAGGCTACAAGGGCCATTGGGGGTGGCAGAGTCCCGGCCAGCTTCCCAGCCATCCTCCAGGATCACTGTCATCCCTGCTGCAGAGAGAACACAGAGATTAACAGTTACAGGCTTGGCTGGGCCGGGCGCTATGGCTCACACCTGTAATCCCAGTACTTTGGGAGGCAGAGGCAGGCAGATCACCTGAGGTCAGGAGTTCGAGACCAGCCTGGCCAACACAGTCACACCCTGTCTCTACTAAAATTACAAAAATTAGCTGAGCATGGTGGTGCGTGCCTGTAATCCAGCTGCTTGGGAGGCTGAGGCAGGAGAATCGCTTGAACTCAGGAGGCAGAGGTTGAAGTGAACAGAGATCGTGCCACTGCACTCCAGCCTGGGCAACACAGCAAGACTCCGTCTTTAAAAAAAATAAAAAGAGTCACAGGCTTTAGAATCAGCTGTACTCAGGGTCAAGTTTCAACTCTGCCTCCTTCCTGCAGTGAGACCCAGGGCAAGCAATCAATTTCCTTTGAGCTTCAGTTTCCTCATCTGTGAAATGGGGCTAATCGTTGGGCCTGTTTTGAAGACGCCTGTGTTCTGACTCGTACACTGAGCGCAGTGGCTGACTCAACTGTCAATGCCAGACATGCATAGCGACAATATAAATGTAATGATAATTTCTTCCAGAAATACCTGTTGAGCACCTGTGACAGGCCAGGCACTATGCAGGGTGCTCTTGGAGATATGAAGGTGAGTAAGGCAAGTCCCACCCCTCCTGGAGGACATGCCCAATAATGATTCTAAACAAACCTGAGAATGCTGAGTGATGGGAGGGGAGGCACGCAGAGGAGGTCAGCACAGGCATTCAGGGAAGCCTTCCTGGAGGAGGCAGCACTTGAGCTGGGCCTGAGCTGGTGGCTAGGACTGTGGATGTGGGGAGGGGAGGAAGGACATGCCTACATGAAGGAAGTAAGGTGAAAGAGGTGTAAGTTTAGGGCACACAGAAGCTCCATGTGGCTGGAGTGCAGTGCCCAGTGAGGACATGGGGGGTGGACAGCGTGCCAGGTGGGACAGAGCGTCACTGTCCCCCAAATACACCGTCTGCCTCTGCCTTGCTGGGTGACCTTGAGCTGGGTACTCTGTGTCTCTGAGTCTCAGATTTCTCATTTGTGAAATTAAAGGTCTGGAGTGATCAATGGTTCACCACCTTTCTCCCAACAACTTCAGTTACTCCCTGCTTTTCTCCCCATTGTCTTGCACACATGCTGTGTCTTTGCATAATGTCACTGAAGGTTTTGACAAAGGCTACGGATGATCAATCACAAGTCATGTGAACAAGCCCCCTGGCTTCAGTGTGGTGCTGGGTGGGAAGATGGGAGACCCCCATCATGAGCCAGGAGGGCTCTGGTGAGGCCTGGGCTGAAGGAGGTGAAGGAGAAAACACCATTAGGAACTGGAGCTCTGGCCTAGAGGTCCTGACAGGGGCTGAGGGGAGTTAAGGGTCAGAAGGCAGAGCCCGGGTGATTGATGGTCAGTTGTAAAGGTGGGGGGTCCAGCCAGACGGGCATCTCTTCCATCCCCAGAGGGAGAATAATGGGTTGGTTTAAACAGCTTGAATTTGAGGAACCTCTAAGACATCATGGTGGAGTGTCCAGTCGGGAATGGATTTTTTTTTTTCTTTTTTGAGATGGAGTCTCATCTCAGGCTAGAGTGCAGTGGTACGATCTCAGCTCACTGCAACCTCCACCTCCCGGGTTCAAGTGATTCTCCTGCCTCAACCTCCTGAGTAGTTGGGACTACAGGCGCGTGCCACCACGCCCGGCTAACTTTTTTGTATTTTGTTTTTGTTTGTTTTAGTAGAGACGGGATTTCACCAGGTTGGCCAGGATGGTCTTGATCTCTTAACCTCATGGTCTGCCTGCCTCAGCCTCTCAAAGTGCTGGGATAATAGGTGTGAGCCACTGTGCCTGGCCCTTTTTTTTTTTTTTTTTGAGACAGAGTCTCACTCTGTTGTTTAGGTTGGAGTGCAGTGACATGATCTTGGCTCGCTGCAGCCTCTGCCTCCCAGGTTCAAGCGATTCTCCTGCCTGAGCCTCCCCAGTAAGCTGGGGTTACAGGTGCCTATCACCTTCCCCAGCTAATTTTTTGTATTTTTAGTAGAGATGGGGTTTCACCATGTTGGCCAGGCTGATCTCGAACTCCTGGCCTCAGGTGATCCTCCTGCCTCAGCCTCCCAAAGTGCTGGAATTACAGGTATGAGCCACCATGCCCCGTTGGACTCTTAACCAGTCTTTCTCATCCCTTGGAGAAATCCTAAGGTGCCTACAGCAGTGGTCCCTTCCCATTTCCACTGGCAGTAGCTCTGAATTCCGGTGTTCATTGCAGGCTGGGCGGGCAGAGGCAGAAGGGTTTGTGACGGGAGCAGGGTTTTCCACCCTGGTCCTGCTGGCCCTTTTCTATTCTATACTGGTCTCTGATGGGGGCCAGGCATTGGTAGGTTGGACTGATGATGGGCCTAATTGACTAGTGTATTCACCAATGGGACACACGTGGGCCTCCTAACCCAGCAATACAAGTGGTCTGGAAGATCACTTGTTCCTGGCTCCCCACGCCCCACTCCAGATCAGAAAAGACCAGGGAGAAAGAGACCTGTTGCTGTTTTTTATCTTTCTAAAACCCTAACAGAAAATAGAACATTTATCTGTGAGAAGGGTTCATGGGCTTAACTAAAATGTCAAGTTTCATTGCTGGAATTATAATGAGGAACATGATAAATGTACATTTATTCAGTAATTACCAATTCAGGATTCTGTTTTGTATGAAACAAAACCAGGACATGCTGCTCAGAAGCTCTGATTAGTTTTGTTTCATACAAAATCAGCTCCTGGCCGGGCACAGTGGCTCACGCCTGTAATCCCAGCACTTTGGGAGGCCGAGGTGGGCAGATCAGGAGGTCAGGAGTTTGAGACCAGCCTGGCCAACATGGGGAAACCCCATCTCTACTAAAAATACAAAACTTAGCTGGGCGTGGTGGCAGGCACCTGTAATCCCAGCTACTTGGGAGGCTGAGGCAGGAGAATCGCTTGAACCTGGGAGGCAGATGTTGCAGTGAGCCAAGATCGCACCATTGCACTCCAGCCTGGGGGACAAGAGTGAGACTCCATCTAAAAAAAAAAATTGGCTCCTGAATTAGTAATTATTGGATAAGTGTTATTTGATGGCCCTATATTTTAAAAACAGAGAGACAGAGAGAAAGAAAGAGTGTGTGAGTGTGTGTGTGGCAGGGGAAGAGGTACAGAGCTGGGGTAATAAAAACGTAAAATGCTCTCATTTTACCAATGAGAAAACAGAAGTGTAGGGGGTAAGTGACCAGTTCAAGATCACACAATGAGGCAAGGTCACACAGCTGGGAGGGCCACACCACAGACTGCCTAAGCCCCCAACCCTGGACTCTCCCTGGAGCTCTTTGCTGCTATGGTTTTTGGGGGTGGAGTGTGTGAGGGAAGCTGAAGAGTTAACAATGAATTCTGTACCTTCAGGCCATGGCCAACAACTGCCTGGGAGATAAGGGGAGGCGACCCCTGGGAACAAACAGCCTGTGGATTGGAGAGATTGAGCAAGGCCAGAAAAACAGGCGCAGGTGGCAACAGGGAAGGGGGTGGGGCGGGAGACAGAGCCAGAGCCAGAGGGAGCAGAGGAGGTTCCAGGGTTCCTGGGACCCCGGAGGATCCTTGTTGCCAGAAGGTACTGGCTGGCCAGAACCCAGGGTGAGCAGAATCGGGTCCCAGGCTCCACCCTCTGCAAGCTTCTCTATGACCCCACAGGGGGTTAACTGGACCTTGAATTGGAGAACCAGAAGGGTCTGAAGGGAGCACCCAGGCCTCAGCTGGTTCTGGTCTGAGATTCAGGTCAGAGGCAGAGGCGATGCCCACACCTGGGAGGCTGGGTTGCCCTTGGATAAGGCACCCGCCGCAGCTGTTTCGATTCCGCCACCTCTCCCCTCCTCTGTCCCCAAAGGCTGCCCGGCCCCCGCAGCAGTCAGTCCTTGGGCTTCACAGGCCCTGCCCTAGAGAGCTTTTCTTCAGAACCAGCCCCATTAGAAATCCCTCCCCCAGCGAATCACTGGGAGCTTGGGCTGGTGTGGGGAAAAGGGCACTGGGCTGAGAGGTGAAAGTCCAGAACTCAGACCCTGTCCTGTCACAGATGCCCTGACTCTCTCTAGGGGCTATTAAAACCATCCCCATTCAGGGCAAAGGTCACTGGTGACACCCTGGGTTGGGGGAGCTGGGTGGGTGCCTGGGCGCTGCTCCCATCCCCACACTCTGAGAGCTTGCTGTGTAGGCAGAGGCCCTGCCAGCCACTGGCTGCCAGGGCCGAGGTTGGGCTGGCTGCGGGCTGGTCTCCTCCTCTTCCCCCAGCAGGGCTGTGGGGGCCTGTGTTTGGGCAGCAAGCCAGCACCTGTGTGAGGGGTGGCCGGGCATCCTGCCCAGGGCTGAGGAGAAGCTGCCCCCTGGGGACTGGGCCCAGGCCTTCTTGTTCAGCCAGAAATTCCAGCCTTTTAAGGATCAAGAGCCAGAGAAGGGCCTTTTCCAGGCTGCCAGCGAGCCGTTTTTCCAGCTTGGCAATATCACCAGCGCCTTGAGGGAGGCCTCTCTGTTTGCCCGCACCTCGTAGGCCAGGCTCTCGGGAAGGAATTATTTCTTAAGTCAACTTTGATGAGGTCTAACTTACGCACAATAAAATGTGCCTATTGTAGGTGCACTGTTGTATGTTTGCAAACCTACCACAATAACCAAGGTAGAGAACATTTCCGTCACCCTGAAAGGTTCCCTGTGGCCCCTTCTGAGTCAGTCACGCCCCTTCCCTGGCCCCAGGCAAGCACCAATCTGCTTTCTGTCTTGACAGATCAGATTTGCATGTTTCACATACATTACCATATAGTTTCTACTTTACTCTTACATCTGACTTTTCCTCCTCAGCCTAACGATTTCCAGATTCGTTCCTATTGTTGTGTCTATCATAGTTCTTTCCTTGTTATTGCCAAGTAATACATTCCATTATATGGCCATGTTCCAGTTTGTGTGTCCATTCACCTGTGTTTGGACATCTGGGTTATTTCCAGTTGGCGGCTGTTATGAATAAAGCAGCTACGAACATTAGCATCTAAATCATCATATGGATGCATGTGTTCATTTCTCTCGCATTAGTAACTAGAAGAGGGATTGTTGGGTCACATGGTAAATGTATGTTTCACTTTTAAAGAAACCACCCAACTGTTTCCTAAAGTGGTTGTACCATTTTACAATGTATGGGTAGGACGGGATTTTGAATGCAGCCCTTCCCTCCCTGTTCCATATCCTGGCCGTTTCTCTTCCCCAGGGACTGAGCAAGGTTTTTTTTTTTTTTTTTTTTTTTTTTTTTTGGTAAGTTTGTACGGTGCTTTGGTTGTGGGGGCGGTTCTTTGCTTCACCAGAAAACATTCTCCTGCCCCCTCAAAGTCCCTGCTCATGGGTGAGGTTAAAGTGGCTATGCTGAGTAGGGAAGGGCTTAAGGATCTATTTATATGTGAATTTAAGCAGATACAGTGTTGGCTAAAATGCTATAATTATTTTCCTTTTGCTAGCTCTTCCCATCCTGTGAGAGTGTTTTTGTTTTATTTTTTAGATGGAGTCTCACTCTGTGGCTTAGGCTGCAGTGCAGTGATGCGATCTCGGCTCACTGCAACTTCTGCCTCCCGGGTTCAAGCAATTCTCCTGCCTCAGCCTCCTGAGTAGCTGGGACTACAGGTGTGCGCCACCACGCCCAGGTAATTCTTGTATTTTTAGTAGAGATGGGGTTTCACCACATTGGTCAGGCCGGTCTCGAACTCCTCAGGTGATCCACACACCTCAGCCTTCCCAAGTGCTGGGATTACAGACGTGAGCCACGCGCCTGGCCAAGTGTTTTTAAACAGAGCTACTGCCATGCTGGCAGCCTCATCCTATTCCCCTGCCTGCTGCTCCCCCAACCCCCATCAAAACCATTTCTTCCAGAGGCCAAGGCAGCTGAGAGTTTCTTTTCCTGAGTCTTCACTTTTCATTAGCACAGGCTGATAACTGGGGTAGGCACTGGAGCTGGAGAACTTTGTATTTTTGCTGTCAGTGTACCACCCCTGCTCTCACCTCCCTGTCTGACCCATTGTTCCACCTTGCCATTAGTCACCAGAGAGCTCCGGGCTTCCCCAACTCAAGGGATGCAGCTGCCCAGGGACGAGGATTAAGCTTTCTTTTTATATTCAGACACATTGCTAATTGGCAAGAAAGTACAGGCAGTAGAAAGGATCTACCCTTGGAGCAAGAGTTAAGGAAACCTAACAGCCTGGCACTGCACATCTGCTGAGCTAGTCCTTTTTCTACCCGTTTTAAAGTTTTTAGAGTGGGGCCAATAAATAACCTTTGTAGGATAAATTCAGATCTTCATTGTAAGACTCTCGGGATATAATTTCTCTAACACTTCAGGATACCTAAGAAACCATTCTCCCCTGCTTGGGGAATACCACTGCTCATGCCTGGAGTAGCAGTAGCTCACTTAGCTGGGTTCATCATACTCCACCTTCTTCTTCCTCCTTCCTTCTTCCTCCTTCTTTCTTCCTCCTTCCTTCTTCCTTCTTTCTTCTTCTTCTTTTTTTGAGACAAGGCCTCACTCTATTGCCCAGGCTGGGGTGCAGTGGTGCTATCTCAGTGCACTGCAACCTCTGGCTCCCAGGTTCAAGTGATTCTCCTGGCTCAGCCTCCCAAGTAGCTGGGACTACAGTCATGCACCAACATACCCAGGTAATTTTTGTATTTTTAGTAAAGATGGGGTTTCACCATGTTGGCCAGGCGAGTCTCAAACTCCTGACCTCAAGTGATCCATCTGCCTCAGCCTCCCAAAGTGCTGGGATTACAGGCATGAGTCACCGCACCCGGCCATGTTCCACCTTCTTTAGAAGGCACTTGCTGGCAAGATCCCACCAGTCTCAGCCTGTTTTAAACAGATGAAATTGCCCTGGACTATCAAAAGTTTGCCTGGGATGATAAACCTCTGACATTGCCCCAGTCTGAGCTATCAAAACGGTATTTAATCCCTGATTAAATATTGTTATTACTGCTATTTATTTTATTCAAAGACTGAAAAATAGCTGTGAGGTACTGAATTTGATACAGGTAGGAAGGTCTTATTAACTAACCCTTATTCCGAGTTGGCTTGAGCAAAACCTGTGCTGTCCAATATGGTAGCCACTAGCCACATGTGGCTATTTGAATTTAAATTACTTAAGTTAAAATTCAATACAATTAATTTAGTTCCTTCATTGCAATAGTCACATTTGAAATGCTCAATCGCCATGTGTTGTTAGTGGCTACTATACTGCACATGACAGACATAGGACATTTCCATCACCACAGAAAGTTGTATTGGACAGTGCTGGTTTCACCACTTAGCCACATATATAGCAGCAGCTTTATCATGTAGAACATTTAGAACCTTATAACCTAGGACATCTATATATGGGCCTTATCTGGGATAGACCTAAGAGAAAAAAAATTCAGAGATACGTTCCCTGTCCAAGATGCATCTGCAAATCCAGAATGACACTGACACACAGGATTTAAGACAGTAAGGACCAATTTCAGACCCAGCAATGACGGACGTGTAAGGGCAAGAGAGAGACACAGATTCCAAGAGAAGGAAATTGCATGTGCAAAGGCAAGAGATGTGAGGGGCTGGCTGTTTGGGGTTGTCCTGGAGTGCTATAACAAGGAGATATTTGTACTTTAGGATGGTTATTTTGGAGACAGTGAGAGGGCCATGGGGAGACCAGGAGGACCAAGGAATAATCCAGAGGGAAACTGAGTGGTTCTTGAACTAATGCCTGGGCAGTAGGGGTGGAGAGAAGCAGTCAGATCTGAGGGACGTTGGGTCCAGCCTGGACGAGGTAGGTGGAGAGGAACATGCACTATACCTGGAGGGTGTCAAGGAAAAGCTGAGACATCTGGGATGAATTGAATGCTGTGGGCTCTAAATTAAAAAGTTTCCACCAGGAAATACCCCCAAATGGCTGGTTTCTAGAAGATCAAGGTTGCCAAAGCTGACTCCTTCCAAATTGTGAAGTATGAGGTTCTGTGCAACTTCAGTCTTCCCTTTAAGTCAATGAGGCGACAAACCTATTGTTGGAAAATGGCGTCCTCCAGGGAGGGTGTTGTGGGGTGCCCCAGGCTCATTGTGGCACAGAATGCACAGCCCTTGGTTGTCCAAACTGTCCACTTGGCTTTATTTATAACCCTAATTACACCCTCCAGGAAGAACAGTTGCTGATCAACCCAGTTACAAATTAAAGTTAGTAAAATGAAAAGACAGCGATGAATGGCTGCTGCCCAAGCTGCCAAAGGCTCCGATCAACCCAAAAAGGAGGCTGCGGAACTCCCAGGACTCCAGCCACCAGTGTCCTCAATCACATGCTTGCCGTGGCATCCCTTCCCTTCCTACCTTGCCTCCCTCCCTTCAGTGGCTCAGTCCACCTGTTGTCATCTCCCATCAGGGACCATCAGGCTTCAGGTACTCCAGGTTCAGAAACTCATGACACACCCAGCTGGTCCCCAACCCAGCCTTCTCCCGCCACTACTGCCTCCCCAAGGAGCCACATCAGCTGTCGGTGCCACTGTGTGAAATGAAGCTGCCGTGAGCAGAGCAGTAAGAATCCAGGGACAGGAAACAGGACCTTCACCTCTTTACTCCTCTCCAGCTCTCTTTTTTCTCTTTGCAGCTCCCTTTCTTGCTCACTTCCTGTTGTCTTTTTCTCTACCCATCTCCTCACCCTGCAGCTGACCTTGTCCACATGCCCTGAATGTTCTGAGAGGGGCCCTGAATTCCACAGGTGTCCCAGATGGTCGAGTGGCACTGGCTGCTTCGTTCAGAAGCACAGGCAGCTTCAACGCAGCCTCCAGATTCTGCTGACTCTGTCCCTTCCTTTTTCTTTCTAAAGAGAGGAAACTGGAGAGGGAGAGTGGGCGACAATCCTCTCCTCACAGGCCCTGCTGTCTGTGTACTTGGCCCCTCACTCTACTTCCCTCTGTCTCCTGGAGCTTGCCTCCTGCAGAAACAATTACAGATAGTCGATCTTCATGCCTTGCAATCCACAGCACACCTGGATGAACTGATGCGGGTTATCTGGGAGGATGGAAAAGGATGTGATGACTGGGCCACTTCTCTGCAGCATGTAGAAACCAGCGCACTGGTTAGAGGGCTACTTCTGACTCTCTTTGCCAGCCCCTAGAACCCGAGTACTATGTGCATACCAGCCGTCAGGGAAAACAGCGAGTTCCCCGGGGTTTAGGGCAATCATCCCTGGACGTTCTGGCTTGTTCTTGTCTCATATCTGCCCAGCTTTAAACTCTTGGTTCTTGGCTGAGCACAGTGGCTCACACCTCTAATCCCAGCACTCTGGGAAGCCAAGCTGGGAAGATCGCTTGAGCCCAGGAGTTCAAGACCAGCCTGGGCAACATAGGGAGACCCCGTCTCTACAAAAGAATTTAAGGCCGGGCGCGGTGGCTCAAGCCTGTAATCCCAGCACTTTGGGAGGCCGAGACGGGCCGATCACGAGGTCAGGAGATCGAGACCATCCTGGCTAACACGGTGAAACCCCGTCTCTACTAAAAATACAAAAACTAGCCGGGCGAGGTGGCGGGCACCTGTAGTCCCAACTACTTAGGAGGCTGAGGTGGGAAGATTGCTTGAGCCTGGGAATTTAAGGCTGCAGTGAGCTGCGATTGCACCACTGCACTTAAACCTGGGCAACAGGGTGAGACCCTGTCTCTAAAAAAAAATTAATTAATTAAAAATAAACTCTTGGCTCTGTTCCTCCCACAGCCTTGATTAGGTGTTTCTATCCAGTTCTACCAGCATTTGGCTCTTGGATTTCCCAGATGGGCACTGATATGGCTCACCCACTGGAAGGCCCAGTTTCTGCCCTGCCTTCATAGCAGCTGTGCACTGCTCCAGCTCTGCCATCACCAAATGTCCACATCAGGCTCTTCCCCTGTGCCCTAGGGAAGCCAGGGTGGACCTCTTCAGTGAGGGGGTGGCAGAGTGACCAGAGGAACCAGTGCCGCCTCTAGGGCTGGCCATGCCAGCAAGGGCAAGATGTCAAGACGTCACCATCAGACTCTGACTCAGGGGGTGGCCCACACACTACTTTGCTTATAATCAGTGTGTTTATTTGTCTGCCTTGCCCATGAGGCTATGAGCTCTGCGAGAGCAGGCCTGTATCTGAATCGCCGCTGTAGCCCCGGTACCTGAGGCAGGTTCTTGTGCTCTGACCAAGTGTCTGTTGAACAAATAAATAGATGAACAAATGAGCTCCTCCTCCTTTATTCCCTGCCAAGGTTAATGTCCTCCACATTCACACAGGCCCAGGTGAGAAGCTTTAGGATCATTGAGTTTTATTGATTCTGCTTCTTAAAATACTTTGCCAACCAATTCCTTCCTTGGGGGATTATGTGCTTCTTAGCTAATTCTGTCAGTTATTTATTTATTTATTTATTTATTTATTTATTTATTTATTTATTTTTGAGACGGAGTCTTGCTCTGCTGCCCAGGCTGGAGTGCAGTGGCCGACTCTCAGCTCACTGCAAGCTCCGCCTCCCGGGTTCACGCCATTCTCCTGTCTCAGCCTCCCGAGTAGCTGGGACTACAGGCGCCCGCCTCGTCGCCCGGCTAGTTTTTTGTATTTTTTAGTAGAGACGGGGTTTCACCGTATTAGCCAGGATGGTCTCGATCTCCTGCCCTCATGATCCGCCCGTCTCGGCCTCCCAAAGTGCTGGGATTACAGGCTTGAGCCACCGCGCCCGGCCTATTTATTTATTTATTTATTTATTTATTTATTTATTTATTTATTTGAGATAGGCTCTAGCTCTGTTGCCCAGGCTGGAATTCATTGGTGTGATCATGGCTCACTGTAGCCGCCTCGACCTTCCAGGCACAAGTGATCCTCTCATCTCAGCTTCCTGAGTAGCTGGGACCACAGGCATGCACCACCATACCAGGCTAACTTTTTTTTTTTTTTTAAGAGATGGGATCTCATTATGTTGCCTAGTCTGGTCTCAAATTCCTGCACCCCAGCAATCCTCCTGCCTTGGCCTTTCCAAATGTTGGGGTTACAGGTGTGAGCCTCCAACTGCCTTTTGATTGATTTCTGGTTTCCTTTTTAAACTCTCACCTCCCTGTCCATCTTCCCCACTGCTCTTCTCCAGTAACTCTTCCTTTCTCACCAACTAATGTACAGTTCCTTTAGCCCCTCCATGATTTCGCCCAACCTACTTTTCCAGCCTTCTTTCTGCTGCTTCCCCTGTGGACCCTGGGAGCCAGTCACTCAGAAATTCTCGCTGTTCTTCAAGCAAGTTATTCTTCTTCCACCTCCACATTTTACATGTTTTGTCCTCTTGGAAAGGTTACTCTGCAACAAACCCCACCCTTGTCAACCTACTGAACTCCTACTTATCCTTCAGGATCCAGCTAAAATGTCACCTCCTCTGATTTCTCTAAAGTCATCAGCTAGCAGTCCAGCAGTCCAAATTTTTTTTTTTTTTTTTGAGATGGAGTCTCGCTCTGTCGCCCAGGCTGGAGTGCAGTGATGCAATCTCCGGCTCACTGCAACCTCTGCCTCCCAAGGTTCAAGTGATTCTCCTGCCTCAGTCTCCTGAATAGCTAGGACTACAGGTGTGTGCCACCACACCCAGCTAATTTTTTGTATTTTTAGTAGAGATGGGGGTTTCACCGTGTTGGCCAGGCTGGTCTTGAACTCATGATCTCAAGCAATCTGCCCTCCTCAGCCTCCCAAAGTGCTGGGATTACAGGTGTGAGCCACCATACCCCGCCCAACATTTCTTTCTTATACCTCTTATCACCTTGCATGTGTCCCCAGAACCAAGTACCGAAGTTCCTTGTTCCATGTCTCTCTTGCACGAGCACATAAGCTCCATGAGGGCAGGACCTATGTCATCTACCCTAAGCTGGCTGAGAGCCTTGTGCATGGGGGGAGAGGCAGTGTACTATAGGCTCCGTGGCCTTGGGCAAGTTACTCACCCTCTCTGTCTCAGTTTGCTCATCTATAGACTGTCTTAACAATAGTTCCTGCCTGAGGGTTGTTGAGGATTAAATGAGTTACTATTCATAAAGCAGGTAGAGCAGTGCCTCTCACATACTAAGCCCTCAATAAACATTAGCTACTGTTATTATCTGTGATTATTAAGTCCTCTGTAAATGTTTTTGAGTGAATGAGAGCTTTAAGTAGAACAAGGCCCTTTTCTACACATAAAGAACATCCAGTATCACAGTCCTTCTGTTAAGATCTTCAAAACATCAATGCACCCGATATACTACCTGGACGAGCAGTCCCTTGTTTGTGGTAACAATCTATCACTTTTCCAAGTTATGCAGAAAATGTTCGGTTGAGGAAAGATGACTGGAGAAAGTTTATCATAGTTGAGACGAAGGAAGGGAAAAGATTTCATCATAAGCCCCTTAGTTACATTTTTTTTAAAGAGCCAGGGTCTTACTGTGCTGCCCAGCTGGACACAAACTCCTGGGCTCAAACAATCATCCCATCTCAGCCTCCTGAGTAGCTGAGGTTATAGGAATGTGCCACCACACCCAGTAACCTTTGAGAAGGATGTGAACCCATGATTATTCAGCTGCTAAATTATGAGGAACCAGGTGACCAAGGGGTCCAGTTTAGGGATATTCCTTTCTGGAAACAAATTTCTGCATCCAAAAATATTTATTTATTTATTGATTTATTTATTTATTTATTTATTTATTTATTTATTTATTTTTGAGACAGAGCCTCACTCTGTCACCCAGGCTGGAGTGCAGGGGCTCAATCTCAGCTCATGCAGCCTCCCTGACTCAAAGTGATCCTCCCACCTCGGCCCACCAAGTAGCTGGGACTACAGGTCTGTGCCATCCCACCTGGCCAATTTTTGTGTATTTTTGTAGAGACGGGGGTCTCTCTATGTTGCTCAGGCTGGTCTCGAACTCCTGAGCTCAAGGGATCCACCAACCTTGGCCTCCCAGGGTGAGCCACTGTGCCTGGCCCCAGAAAACTTTAAAGACAATTGAATCCTAATCATTTTGGTTTAGAGAATGATAATAATTTTGACCTTGGTTCAAATTCTGGTCCTGTTATTTACTGTTTGTAAGACCCTGATATATCCCTGAGTCTGGCTAATCTATAACTTAAAATTACTCCCATCTCATGTGGCTGTTGTGAGCTTGAGATAGGATTAAATTAAGTAATTCACATGAAGTAATTTACATAATGTAAAGCATTAAGATCATAAGTGTGTACAAACTTGTTGTCCGAGTCAGTTGCGAAATTTATTCTGTACCTGGATCTAATAAAAATGCTCACCTCTTAAGCAACAATAACATTGAGCAGCTATAGGTATAGTTTTTATTCTTTTATTCTAGTCAGTTAAAAAAAAAATCCTCTTGAACTCAATATGTATTGTGGGCCAGATTTTTTTGTGACTGGCTGAAGAAAAAAAAAAGAGTTAAAAAATACAATCCCTAGTGGTGGCTCACGTCTGTAATCCTAGCACTTTGAGAGGCTGGGGCAGGTGAATTGCTTGAGCCCAGGAGTTCAAGACCAGCCTGGGTAAGATGGTGAGACCCTGCCTCTACAAAAAATGCAAAAATTAGCTAGGGATGGTGGCTCACGCCTATAACCCCAGCACTTTGGGAGGTCAAGATGGGTGAATCACTTGAGCCCATGAGTTTGAGGCCAGCCTGGGCAACATGATGAAATCCTGTCTCTACAAAAAATAAAAAAAGTATCTGGGTGAGATGCTGTATGACTATAATCCCAGCTACTTGGGAGGCTGAGGTAGGAGGATCACTTGAGCCCAGGAGGTTAAGGCTGCAGTGAGCCATGATTGCGCCACTGCACTCCAGCCTGGGTGACAGAGCGAGACCCTATCTAAAAAAAAAAAAAACCTACAATATCTGCCCTCAGGTAGCTCATAGTCTGGTGAGGGAGACAGATGACAGATTTTTAATGAGGCAAAGTCTAACAGTGGCCTGTTATGTCTCCACAGAGGAGACTTGCATAAAGGACAGGAGACAAGATGGGGCAGGGTAGTTAGGGGAGATGATATTCGGACTAAGCCTTGAAGGAAGAGTAGGAATACTAGTCAGACAAGAAACGGGGAAGGGAAACTGACTCCAGGCAGCGGAAGCAGCCCGTACAACAATCCTTGGGTGCAAAGAACCATCCCATTCCAGGAAGAGCAAATTGCCTGATGAGGCTACAGCGTGAACACCCTCGGTAAGGAGTCAAGTGAAGAAACTGGAAAGGCAAGCAAAGCCTCGCACCCTGAAGAGACACAGGGGGCAGGTGAGGGTCCCGAGCCTGTCCCAAATCAGGATGCAAAGCCACGGAAGGCTGCAATCAGAGGAGTGATCCTATGCATTAGCGTCTTTGTTCTGCTCACTCTGGAGGCCACATAACTAGACGGAGGCTATTCCAAAAATGCAGGCAAGACATTCTCACTTGGAGATGTGCAGAGGCCACAAGGAAGGTGATTCTACAATCTAGATCCACATGCAAGCTGGCAAATACATCTTATCCTGCAATACATGCTCACTAAGAAGTGGCATTTGCTGGGTCCCTATCTTACTGACTTTAAAAGAAAAAAACTAGCTGAAGTGGCATTTGCATACTTCCAGTAGACCACGGGGGCACCTATCAGAAGTGTCCCAGCAAAGATGGGCACAGAGGCGAATTCTGGAATGAGGGGAGGTCCAAGAGATTATACCCTAAAAACGTGCTTTTGTTGTTGTTGTTGTTCGAGAGCAGGTCTTGCTCTGTTACCCAGGCTGGAATGCAGTGGTGCGATTACGGCTCACTGCAGCCTTGACCTCCTAGGCTTAAGCAATCCTCCCACTTCAGCCTCCTGAGTAGCTGGGACCACAGGTGCACACCACCATGCCTGGCTTATTTTTTATTTCATTTTTTTGAAGAGATAGAGTCTCATTTTGTTGCCTAGGCTGGTCTTGAAGTCCTGGGCTCAAGCAATCCTCCCACCTTGGCCTCCCAAAATACTGGGATTACAGGCATGAGTCACCATGCCCCACCCCAAAAACGTTAACAGAGATTATTTCTGAGTGGCAAGATTATAATTGATTTCTTTTTTCTATAATAAACATGACTTATTTATATATAGTTTTAAAGAATAAAATTATTTCTTTTTAAAAAGGATCAACCTAAGAACTTTGGATTAAAGGGGAACTGGCAGAGCCTGGACAGGCACTAGGATGGACCATTCAGAGGTCTAGATCCAGTGTGGGGTCAGTGAGAGTGAGAAGACGTCAGTGCGGAGGGAGTGGGAAAGAACCAAATCTGCCAGCATGAGGGCTCAAGAAGGAGAGTAAGTCCTTCCATCTTAGAGGACGCCAGCGCTAGGGAAGTGAATGTACCCATTAGAGCCGGGGATGACGCGCCAGCCAGGCATTTGGTAGAGGGATGGGGAGCGCGTGCTCAGCGCACAGACAGATTTTCAGTAGGTGGCTGAAAGACGCGAGGGGAAAGATTGTGTAACTGAGTTGTGCGGAAGGAGAATAGTGGCCTATTGTTGGAGACCCGATAAACAAATTGAGAGCGTTCATCTCGCAAGTGTGGGCCTGAAATAAGTTCCAAGACAGCTTAATGATCCATCACAGGTTCTTTCCTGGGAGTGAGTCACCAGCACATTATATTAACCTAGTTCACCCTTCGTTGCCCCAGCGCCTGCAACAAAGCAACCAAGATACCGCAGCTGAGCTGCTCCCGTCATGAAGCCTCTGGCCTATACAAT